>NC_137021.1:45958193-45985693 GCF_032717465.1 Coenobita brevimanus
TCTCTCTCACACACACACACACACACACACACACACACACACACACACACAAGGGCATAATTGCTCATAACACTGCCGTCAATGACACTTACTGCTTCCTCCCACATGCTCATTTCATTTCCTCTCTCTCTCTCTCTCTCTCTCTCTCTCTCTCTCTCTCTCTCTCTCTCAACCTAGCTTTTATTCACAACTGAGCATATTTACGTCAAAATGTGTATATAATACAGTATACGTGTTTAAATTTATTAGAGAGAGAGAGAGAGAGAGAGAGGAGGGGAGAAACAGTCCAAAGTCAGGAACAGAAACTGAGAAGGGGGGAGGAAAACTGAAAGAAAAGTTGGAGTGAAAAAGAGAGAGAGTTGAAGAGAAGGGAGAGAGGAATGTGGCGAGTGGAGAGAGGGAGAGGATGTGATGAGATAACAGGAACATGGGGGGGGGGGGAATGGGGAGGTAAAGAGGAGGGAAGAGAGAGGAGGAAAGAAGAAAGAAGAGGGGGGAGCGGGACTGAGAATGAAGGGAAGATATGGAAATGATTAGCAGATGAGAGAAGAGAGGAAAGAAGAGGAGGGAAGAAAGACTCGGAGGAAGAAGGGGAGGGAAGGGAGATGGAGAGGAGAATGGGAAGGAGGGAGAGACAGGGAGAAAGAGGGGAATGAGGGGGAAGAAAGACTGACTAGGAGAGACCAGTGGGGGAGAGAGGGTAGGACGTTAATGGGATGAGGGATGGAGAGACGCGGGAGGTGGGGAGGGGGGCATTGAGCGCAGGGAGGTAAGGGAGAGATGGGAAGGGGGAAGAAACAGAAAAGAGAGCAGAGGATAAAGGCGAGAAGATATGGAAAAGAATGGGTCGAGTGGGAGTGGTGGAAAAGAGAAAGTTACGAACGTGGAGAGAGACGAGTAGAGGTGGAACAGGGAAGGTTAGGAACGTGGAGAGACGAGTAGACGTGGAATAGGGAAATTAGGAACGTGGAGAGAGACGAGTAGAGGTGGAATAGGGAAGATTAGGAACGTGGAAAGAGACGAGTACAGGTGGAATATGGAAATTAGGAACGTGGAGAGAGACAAGTAGAGGTCGAAGAGAGAAAGTTAGGAGCGCAGAGACAGACGAACAGAGGCGGAAAAGAGAAGGTTAGCAGCATGGAGAGACGTAAATGGACAGAGGGGTGATAAGATTAGGAAGCCATTATGTAATTAACACACTAAGTGCAACAGCAGTTCGCCTGAACCGTCAAGAAGGTAGGTTGGTCGGTAGATGGGTGGGTGGGTGGGCGGGTGGTTAGGCAGGTATACGGGTAAGAGGGTGGAAGGGTGGGTAGGGAGGTCGGTAAGTAGAACTGTGGGTATATAGTTAGACAGGCAGGCAGGCAGGCAGGCAGGTAGGTTGGCTGGTTGGTGGGTAGGTAGGTAGGTAGGTTGGCTGGTTGGTGGGTGGGTAGGTAAATAGGTTGGCTGGTTGGTGGGTGGGTAGGTAAATAGGTTGGCTGGTTGGTGGGTAGGTAGGTAAGTTGGCTGGTTGGTGGGTGGGTAGGTAAGTAGGTTGGCTGGTTGGTGGGTAGGTAGGTAGGTTGGCTGGTTGGTGGGTAGGTAGGCAGAAAAGTAAACATAATAAAACAAGTATGTACAGACAGACACACAAGTATCTTCCCAAAGTGTGACGAATACATATGGTAAAAATCGAACCATCTGAAACAGGCACTAGTAAAGACAGGGTTTTCACTGTATTTCGCCAGTTGTACATTTTCTTCAGACGGAACTGTGAACATTGTCGTTTCTTTGAGTTTACAGCCATGAGCAAAAGTTGGCAGGCAATCCTCAGCCAGCATTGTGTCCTGCCTTCCATATATCTCATTCCTCAGCCAGCATTGTGTCCTGCCTTCCATATATCTCATTCCTCAGCCAGCACTGTGTCCTGCCTTCCATATATCTCATTCCTCAGCCAGCATTGTGTCCTGCCTTCCACATATCTCATTCCTCAGCCAGCATTGTGTCCTGCCTTCCATATATCTCATTCCTCACCCAGCTGTGTGTGTCATTTTGCTGTGTGTGCCATTTTGCTGTGTGTGCCATTTTGCTGTGTGTGCCATTTTGCTGTGTGTGCCATTTTGCTGTGTGTGTCATTTTTCTGTGTGTACCATTTTGCTGCGTGTGCCATTTTGCTGTGTGTGCCATTTTGCTGTGTGTACCATTTTGCTGTGTGTGCCATTTTGCTGTCACGTCAAAACAGCTCACGTTAACACCTTCCATCGCCCCAACTGGCAGAGACGCGTCGGCCACCTTTTGCTCATTGCTGTAACCAGATGTGTACAGTACGACAAAGTATAATTAGTATAATTATGTAGGTAAGAATGAATAGAGAGAGAGAGAGAGAGAGAGAGAGAGAGAGAGAGAGAGACCCTAACAAACAAAAGATAAACAAGAAGCGGTGCCGAGGCACAGCAAACCCGTCCCCGGCAATCATTTTAGTGCTGACTAATAAATACAACAGGATATCTAGTCAAAGATGTCACATATTAAATTTGGAGTAAATCGGGTGAAAGTTCACGATTTTATACCCATTTGAAATTTTAGGCCCGACCCACCTGACACTGACCCCACTGGGGCGCGGACAAAAACTCACCGGACATAAACTCACTGGACAAAAACTCACTGGACAGAAACTCACCGGACAAAAACTCACCGAAAAATATCTAAGGAGGACAAAAACTCACCGAGCAATATCTAATGAGAATAAAAACGAGTAATGATTTGAAACATGTTACGACACTTTAAAAAGACCTTCTTTTGAAACATTTGAAACAGGCTTTGACACTATGAATAGGATAAAGAGGATAAAGAGGATACGACGCTTTAGAAACAGCTTTTCTTGAAACATTTGAAACATGCTTCGACACACATGTTTGAATTATCCGTTATTGTATTGGTGTTCAGGTTTCTCACATCAATATCAGTAGCAATGGAGATCATCAAAAACAACAAGGGTGGCCAAAAGCTGTGCGTTCATGGATATATGTACGTGAAGAAGATATCGAAGAATGAGTGGATACGATGGCAGTGCTGTCAACAATCAAGCCTGAAATGTAAAGGAGCCCTAACTACGGATGTAAATGTAAGGAGTTTCATTAAGGTTGTGTTTCCCTAATATAAGGAATATTTAAGAAGGTGCGAGGTTGTTTGAAAGGAATGAAGCGACTGAGTGTGGAGTGAGGCTAGATGGGGAGGAAATGGAAAATGTGAGGGTATTTAAATATTTGGGTAGTGTGTTGAGTAAGGATGGAAGTTGGAAGATGAAGTGCGTGCAGTGTAGTCAGTGTAGACGACGGCAATAGATAGATAGATAGAACTAACACTGAATTCATTTTTTTTTTTTTTTTCGGTTTTAGATGCAGAATCCGCGCTCCTTTGTTGATCACAACCATGAAGCAGATGAAGCCTTAGTTTCTGTCACAAAATTAAGAGCAACCCTAAAACAACAGGCAAGAGAAACTAAAGGTCGCCCAAACCAGCTGCTTGCTCAGGGATTGGAATCTGCAAGTGACGAGGTTCGTGCCCACATTGGTCAGCTGGATACATGCAGACGTGATCTTCGTCGGCAGAGGCGAGGTGCATTACCTAAAGAACCTGCAAATGTACGTGAACTAAATATTACAGATGATTGGAAACGTACATCTGGTGAACAGCCACGACGATTCCTGTTGCATGACAGTGGTGCGGATGCTTGCAACAGAGTGGTTGTATATGCTACTGATGAGTGCTTACGATTACTGTGCCGGGCCCGTACGTGGTTCATGGACGGGAACTATGCTATGGCTCCAGAAATTTTCCAGCAACTTTATGTTATTAGAGCACCATTAGGCGAAACAGCAGTTTCTTGCGTGTATGCATTCCTGTCAGGAAAGTCACAAAATATATATGAAGAACTGCTTCAAAGTGTTGTAGATGGGTGTCAAAGGCTAGGGTTTACACCAGATCCCACAGAAATTGTACTAGATTTTGAGAAAGCTGCCATGCAAGCTGTCAGTACCATTTTAGGTCCTCATGTAGCCACTAAAGGATGTTTCTTCCACTTGACGCAAAGTACGTGGCGTAAGATACAGGAATTAGGGCTTGTGAATTGCTACCGTGAAAATGATGATTGCAGACTGTTCTGTGGAATGATGGATGGGTTAGCATTTCTTCCATTAGAGAAGGTGCAGGAAGGTATGCAGTTTTTGAAGGACAACACCCCTGAAGAATTTGAAGACCTCCTTGCATACTTCGACAGGACATATGTTACAGGTACATTCCGTCATGTACGACTTCCTGGAAATAATGAAGGCCCAGAATCACTACAAGCCAATATTCGACGACTTCCACCTCCTTTTCTGCCAGGTATATGGAACGTGCACAGTAATACCTTAAATGATGCAGCTCGAACAAACAATATGAGTGAAACCTGGAATTCATCATTCAAGCAGCTTGTTGGTCATTCTCATCCATCTTTTTACACTGTTATTGAAAACATTAGGAAGGATGAAGCCTTAGTCAAAACCATGATGCTACAGGATGACAGAGGGGAGCCTCCAAAGAAGAGAACCAAGAGAAACTATGTTCGTCTTCAGAAACGTTTAAAGAGTTTATGTGAAGATATAGTTGCCGGTAGGAAATCGACAGAGGAATTCCTTCGAGCTGTTGGGCAGTGTGTCCGTTTTTAAACCTAGGAGTTCACTTTGTTTTGAATAACTCATTTAATGGACCAGGTTTTCAGTATTATAGTTCAAATAATCTTCTATGTTTTAAAGTTTTTAATACATAAATATACCATTTTTAAACATATCTGACATATAAAAAACTTTCTTTTACTTCGGTGAGTTTTTGTCCTCCTTAGATATTTGCCGGTGAGTTTTTGTCCGGTGAATTATTGTCCGATGAGTTTTTATCCGGTGAGTTTTTGTCCTACCCCCGACCCCACTACCGCTAACTGGGGGGTGACCCCCCTGATGTACTGAGGCATGTCATAGGATGCAGATTTGAAAGATGCACCTTTAGGTTTTGGGTTCATGTCGATGTGACGAAATTGAAAGGAGTTATGGCGAAAAATATATATATATATATTTTTTTTTCAACCTTTTTTTTTTTTTTTTTTTTTTTTTTTTTTTTTTTTTTTGGGCCTACAGCCTGGTCATTGGCACAATTTGGCCCAAAATTTAATCAGGCGACCAGCAGCTGCAGCAGTAGTAGTAGTAGTAGTAGTAGTTGTTGTTGTTGTTGTTGTTGTACTACTACTACTACTACTAATAATAATAATAATGATAATAATGTAATAATAATAATATTACTAATAACAAAACTAATAATAATAAAATAATAATAATAATAATAATAATAATAACAATAATAATAATGTAATAATAATAATAATAATAATAAAATAATAAATAACAACAACAACAACAATAATAATAATAATAATAATATAATAATAATAATAATAATAATAATAATACATGTATACTGAGCTTCAATAAATGTCAGTGGTTCATTCATTAGCATAATTAATACTTATTATTACCATAAACACTAATGGTAATGTTCTTCCTTATTCTATATGTACGATTATTACGACCGAGGAATATTAATGCGTAGGATGCACTCTATCTATCTTTCAGATGTGATAATATGTGAATTAAACAATCTGATGCTAAAGGAAAAGGTACAAGTATACTATGTGATAAATGACTCAAGCTCATAATAATGTTTCCATCTCTCTCTCTCTCTCTCTCTCTCTCTCGTGTGTGTGTGTGTGTGTGTGTGTGGTACATCCTGTAGGGGTCAACCCACCAACCCCTGGATCTGTTCTGCACTGACAAATATCCCCCCAGGAAATTAATTCCCCATGGACCTATTTTCCCCATGGACATAATTTCCCTTATGCACCTATTTACCCAATGGACCTATTATCCCCATGGACCAATTTTCCCTTAAGGATCTATTACCTCCATTGACCTACTTTCCCTTAAGGACCTATTATCCCCATGGAGAGAGAGAGAGAGAGAGAGAGAGAGAGAGAGAGAGTGCGAAGATGAAGTGAGGGAAGGGAAGGGAAGAAGAGGGGGGAAGGAAGTAAGAAGGGAAAGAAAGAAAGAAGGAAACAAGGAGGGAAGGAAGGGAGAGATAAAGGAGATAAAAGTGACCGGTTAGGGAGGAGAATGAAGAGGTGGAAGGAAAATGAGAGGAAGGAAAGGAAGAATGTAGGGAGGAAGGTTAAATAAGGAGAAGAGGAGAGGGAGGGAGAGGAGAGGGAGGGAGAGGAAGAGATAAAAAGGACTGAGGGAGGAAGGGGAAGAGGAAGAACTGAGGAGGGAAGCTAAAGAAAATGGAGGAAAAGAGTAGGGCTGAAGGAACAGGAGAAATAAGGAGACGGAGAGAAAAGGAAAGGGAGGAGGAGGGAGGGAGAGAGAGTGGAGGAAAAGTGTACGCTATGAGGTGGGGGATAGAGATGTGACACTAAAAATAGATTTAAATGAAGGAGCATGATGGATGGAGGAGGAGGAGAAAAAGAAAAAACGAAAAAGAGGAGAAGGAGAAAAAGAGGAAGAAGAAGAAGAAGAAAAAGGAAGAGAAAGAAGAGGATTAGGAGTAGATAAGAGGAAGGTAGATATACCGGCAACTACTGTAGTTGGGTTGACAGACAAGCAGAGAAATACACACTGAAAGATACATGACATAGAAACAGAGAAATACACACTGAAAGATACATGACATAGAAACAGAGAAATACACACTGAAAGATACATGACATAGAAACAGATACATACACACTGAAAGATACATGACATAGAAACAGAGAAATACACACTGAAAGATACATGACATAGAAACAGAGAAATACACACTGAAAGATACATGACATAGAAACAGAGAAATACACACTGAAAGATACATGACATAGAAACAGATGGGTATTAATTCACTGATAAATGTACTGCATATACTTTTATTTATATAAGGACATAAAACTATATATAAGGACAAATAAATAAATATATTTATTTACGTATATTTAAATTGATATCATCTACCGATACATCTATCTGCATATATATATATATATATATATATATATATATATATATATATATGGAGAGAGAGAGAGAGAGAGAGGAGAAGGATGAGGAATACTAATGACAATGGGAGAGAAAAATGGAACTCAATGAAGAGAAGTTGAGGGTGATGGAGGAGGAGGAAGAAGGGAGAGGGAATGATACCAAATAAGAAAAGAAGGAGTAAGATGAAGATGGAAGGAGAGAGATGGAAAGAGGAAGAACGGAGGAGTACTAGTAGGAGAAGGAGAAACAAAGAAGAGGAAGTGAAAGAGGGAGAAGAGGAGGACGATAACGTAAAGAAGAAAAAATTGATAAAATAAATGTGAGAGAAAAGGAAGAAATGAGGAGCAAAACGAAGAAAAAAGAAAAAAGATTAAACTATTGGAAGAGACGGGGAAACCGATCTAAAGAAGGTAAGGTTAGGTTGGGTTGGGTTGAGTTGGGTTGGTTTAGATTATGATAGGTTAGGATAGGTGAGGTGAGGTTAGGATAGGTGAGGTGAGGTGAGGTGAGGTGAGGTGAGGTGAGGCTGGGTTAGGTGAAGTGAGGTGAGGTGCGGTAAGGTGAGGTGAGATGAAGTGAAGTGAGGTGAGGTGAGATGAAGTGAGGTGAGGTGAGGTTAGATTAACTTATACTGTACTGCGTTGCGTTAGCTTACATTAGATGAGGTTCTGTTGTGATAGGTTAGGTTGATTAGTCTCAGTTAGGCGTAACAGGTTAAGTCAGACTTGGTTATGCTACAGTAAGGTAGGTTAGCTTACTCTAGGTTAAATTAAGCTACCTCAGACTGAGTTAGAAAAAATTAAAATATGTTACGTCAGGTTAGGATAGGTTAGGTTAGGTTACTTTACGGTGTGTTAGATTAGTAGGTCAAATTAGGTTGCCAGCGTTGAGCTCAGACTGGCTTGAGTTAGGTTTGTTAATGTTATCTTGGGTTAGACTGGTTACGTCTGATTTGGTTTGGTCTGGTTAACTGATAAGGTTGAATTAGGTTATGTTGCGTTTTGTTAGGTACATCAGGTTACCACAGCTCATGTTAGGTTAGATTAGACTAGACTAGATTGGGCTGCGTTGTGCTGGATTAGTACAGGTTAGTTTAGGATGTGTTAGACTGCATTAAATAGGGTTAGGTTTAGTCATATGCTTTTTAGAGAAAGCATATGACAGGGTGGATAGACAAGGATTGTGGAAAGTGTTAAGAATATATGGAGTAGATGGGAAGTTGTTGAATGCTGTGAAGAGTATGTATGATGGTGCGAAGGCTGCAGTGCGTGTGGATGGTGAACTAAGTGAATTTTTCTCTTTGAAAGTTGGGTTGAAACAGGGATGTGTCATGTCTCCAAGGTTGTTCAATCTTTACATGGATGGGGTAATAAAAGAGGTACAAGGTAGGGTGGTGGATGTTGGAGTGGCCCTGGTGAGAGAGGATAGTGTTTGGAAACTCCCTGTGCTGTTGTTTGCAGATGATGCTGTGTTGTTGAGTGAAGACGAAGGGGAGCTGCAAGGCTTGGTGGATGAGTTTGGGAGAGTGTGTAAGAAACGGAATCTAAAGGTGAATGTAGGGAAGAGTAAAGTGATGGTCTTCGAGAGAGGTGAAGTCAGTGAATGTACAGTGAGGTTGGATGGTGAGGAATTGGAAAATGTAAGTACGTTTAAGTACTTGGGTAGTGTGATGAGTAAGGATGGAGGTTTGGAGGGTGAAGTGCTTAAAAGGGTACAGCAGGGAAGAAAGGTTGCTGGGTCTTTGAAAGCAGTGATAAGAAACAGGGAAGTAAGCATGGAAGTGAAAAAGATACATGACAGTATTGTGATACCAACTCTAAGGTATGGAAGTGAAGCTTGGACGTTGTTGAAAGGACACAAGTCAAGAGTGAGAGCAGTGGAAATGAGTTATTTAAGAGGAGCCTGTGAAGTCACATGGAGAGACAGGCTGACGAATGAGGATATAACGGTGCGTTGTGGTGTTGATGTGGATGTGATAGGAAGCGTTAGGAGGAATACACTGAGGTGGTTTGGCCATGTGGAGAGGATGGAGGGTGAAAGACTGACGAAGAGAGTGTATGTGAGTGAGGTGGAGGGGGGAAGAGGGAGGGGGAGGCCGAGGATGAGATGGAGGGATGGGGTGGAGAGGTATATGAGAGAGGGGGGTGTAAGTTGGGAGCAGGGCAGTGAGATGGCGGGGGACAGGGCGACTTGGAGGCGATTTGTTTGTGGCCACCCCAAACGGGATTGAGGCGTCTGGCAATAGATAGATAGATAGGTTTAGTTAGGGTACCACAGGTCATGTTGGGATATATTAGACCAGACTAGACTAGATTAGGTTAGATTAGGCGGTGTTGTGTTGCATTAGCTTAGGTTAAGTTACATTGTATCAGATTAGTTTTGGTTGAGTTTGGTTACGTTATATTACGCAAAGAGATAATTTTGCCACAGTCAGTACCCTCTCACAAATATCACAAACTCATTCTCTAGCCAGTTTCCAGCCTTCCAGCCTCTCGTTTTCACCCAGTTATATGATGTGTGTGTGTGTGTGTGTGTGTGTGTGTGTGTGTGTGTGTGTGTGTGTGTGTGTGTGTGTGAGAGAGAGAGAGAGAGAGAGACTGGGGAAGAGTGTATTTTTGAGTGTGGCGGGTTGTCGCAGTGTTAAAAACCTCTATATAACGTAATTAGTATGCGGCTCAGGGCATTTTGTTGGAAGGCCTGAAATTAGTAAACAAGATATGACTTCTAACTTATTACATTTTTTATTTATTATTATGGGTCTGCTTCAACCTTGTAATTTGATAATGAGGTATCCATTTTATTGCCGCTATCACCAGACGACTTTATTTAGCTTAGGAGGCGCCTTTACTGCTGATATATTTACATACTATTTCCATCAATAGTAAAACGAGTTATATCTTATCTCTCTCTCTCTCTCTCTCTCTCTCCCCTCACAGACCAACACAACTACTACTAATTGGATGCATTCTCTTAGTTCAATGGAGGCGATCAGACAATAACGAGAGAGAGAGAGAGAGAGAGAGAGAGAGAGAGAGAGAGGGGTGTAGGGGGGGGGGAGTCCGGAGGGGGTGCACGACTGCACTCATTCCCAAACTTGTGTCACAAAGCACTCAGGCTGTGTATGGAGGGAGGGTGAAGGGACAGGGAGGCGGGGAAGGAAATAAGGGAGAGGGGAGAAAGAGAAAGACATAGGGGAGAGGGAGGCGGGGAAGGAAATAAGGGAGGAGAGGGAAGAGAGAAAGACATAGGGGTAGAGGAAGAAGGGTGAAGTGGAGGGCCAGGGAGAGAGTAGGGAGTGATAATAGGAAGTGGAACAGACTGATGCAGATGCAGCTGCACGGCAAGAGTTAATACCATTTACCCCCTTGAAATGTAGCCACCCCATCCACGCTACGCTAGGCATTCTGTTTGTCTATCCATCTATCTATCTATCTATCTATCTGTTTGTCTGTCTGTCTACCTATCTATCTATCTATCTATCTACTTTGTCACGACTAATATTGATTTTCTCCACCATCATCTTACCTTTCTGCTCCCCCATTTTCTCTCCATCTTTTCAAGTTTCCTCCAGGTCGTCCTCATTTCCCTTCTCTTCTCCTCTCCTTTCCTCCACCCCTCCACCTCTACTCCCACCTCTCCACACCTCTAAAAGGTCAGTCGTGTACAAGTTCTCTCGTGCGATAAGGAAACTCCCTAACACCTCTTCCTTAGCGATTTATTTTTGGATGTGGCTGGTTAATATCCTATTGTAGGTTAATTACGGAGAGTCTGGAGATATTGGAAGGATTATGTAACCCAGAATAGAGCAGCAGGGCGTAATAAGCCAACTAAATCGCTTAGGGGAAGGTGTTAAGCAGCCTCCTCAGCAAATGTACGGTAATTATATTGGCCATAAAAATGCATTACTAAAACACACCTGGGCTCGTATTCTCGCCTGTTAAGGACGCTCCCTAACACCTCTTCCTTACCGATTTATTTTGGGATACGGTTGGTTAATATCCTTCTGTAGGTATATTTATGCAGAGTATGGTGATACTGGAATGATTCAAGTAACACAGAACAGGATGGCAAGGTGTAATAATGAAAATAAATCACTTAGTAAAAGGTGTTAGGGAGCTTGCCTAACCAAGGAGACTAGCGTGGTTAATGATGGCCAAGGGAGAGGCGGAGCAAGGCGGCTAAGTTGCTAATGAAGTCATTAAAATGGCGGTCTGTCAACTTGCTAATGATATGGGAAATGTTAATTAAGTTTGAGGCCAAAAATGGGACATATCAAGACCCAGTTAATTAAGCCCCGGGGAGACCCGGCCCCCCTAGCGAAGTTTGTACTACAAGTACGGTAATGATAGCAGTTTGTACTACAAGTACGGTAATGATAGCAGTTTGTACTACAAGTACGGTAATGATAGCAGTTTGTACTACAAGTACGGTAATGATAGCAGTTTGTACTACAAGTACGGTAATGATAGCAGTTTGTACTACAAGTACGGTAATGATAGCAGTTTGTACTACAAGTACGGTAATGATAGCAGTTTGTACTACAAGTACGGTACGGTAATGATAGCAGTTTGTAATACAAGTACGGTAATTATAGCAGTTTGTACTACAAGTACGGTAATTATTGCAGTTTGTAATACAAGTACGGTAATGATAGCAGTTTGTACTACAAGTACGGTAATTATAGCAGTTTGTACTACAAGTACGGTAATGATAGCAGTTTGTACTACAAGTACGGTAATGATAGCAGTTTGTACTACAAGTACGGTAATGATAGCAGTTGTACTACAAGTACGGTAATGATAGCAGTTTGTACTACAAGTACGGTAATGATAGCAGTTTGTAATACAAATACGGTAATGATAGCAGTTTGTACTACAAGTACGGTAATGACAGCAGTTTGTACTACAAGTACGGTAATGATAGCAGTTTGTACTACAAGTACGGTAATGATAGCAGTTTGTAATACAAGTACGGTAATTATAGCAGTTTGTAATACAAGTACGGTAATTATAGCAGTTTGTAATACAAGTACGGTAATTATAGCAGTTTGTAATACAAGTACGGTAATTATAGCAGTTTGTAATACAAGTACGGTAATTATAGCAGTTTGTACTACAAGTACGGTAATTATAACGGTGGTTATGTGTTTAATTTAAGCTTAATTGAAAATAAGGAATGTAAGGTCAACAGTGGGAAGAAAAAAATAATTATGTTCTTGAGAAACACACGACCGTGTAAAAAAAATCGTAATACGACTAGTTTTCTTCAACGCAAGGAAGCAGAAACCAAAGGCCAGAAGCCGGCAAGATTGTTCCCCAGGGAAGAAAAAATTAAAACATGAAACAATATCATTCGGAGGCCGAATGCTAATCGCCCTCCAAAATACGTTGCTGGCTAAGGGACAAATTTCTTACAAACCAAATCTGTAGAAAATTCGCAAAACTCGACAGAGTTCAGTCACTGTGTTTCGTGAAAAGCCATCCACACTGAAATACATATGGCGGCTGACATTCGGTCGTCTCTGATCAAATCCTCACCAAAAGTAACAGGCTTGTGCACATCCACAGAGTTTCACATAGTTGCTTTTCAAGATATGTTGGGAACACACACACACACACACACACACACACACACACACACACACACACACACACACATTCTTCTCGCTGGGTAAACTCAACCTGCCTTGCTTGAGGGGGAGCGAAACCCAACAAGAACTGAGCCAAGTTTTCTGGCAGAGGACTTTGTTGGGCTGTAAGTTTTTGTGGCCTGTGTTTGGCTGCAGGAGTTTTGTTACACCCGCGTGTGCGATGGTGAGAGGTGGATATTGCTTTGCTCAGTGTGTGTGTGTGTGTGTGTGTGTGTGTGTGTGTGTGTGTGTGTGTGTGTGTGTGTGTGTGTGTGTGTGTGTGTGTGTGTGTGTGTGAAATAAAGGTCAAGGATTGTCTTCACAGGGGTTGAGTACAGGTCAAAGGTCAAGGTCATACGGCAAGGTCAAATTAAAGTTTTCATACCACTTTAACCTTCCTCCTTCCTTCCATCAGTCATCCTTCTCCCTTCCTTATTTCCTTATCCTTCCTTCTTCCCTCCTCTGCTTCTTTACTTCTTCCTCATCTCCCTTCCCTTCTCCTTACATCCTCCCGTTCGTTATTCGCTAATGCCTTAATCCCATCATTCTCTCTCTCTCTCTCTCTCTCTCTCTCTCCTTCATACCTCCACCCTTCTCTCTCCACTCATTATCACTCTCGCTTTCTCTTCCTACTGTCACACTCTTCTCTTTATTTCCTGGTTGTTTTAACGTTATTGCAGTCTCTTATGCTGACTGTAGGGGGGCGACCACCATCCACTCACTCGATGTAGTACCATCTTCACGTGACATTACACTGAGTGGCTAGTCAAATGAATTCCAGTAACCAAGGAAGCGATTTAATACGCTGGGTGGTAGCCATACTTACAGATCCCTGTTCGGTTCCTATTCTCATCGGTTAAGGAAGTTCCCTAACAACCTTTCCAAAGCGACTTATTTTCCCTATTACACGTTACTGTTCATCCACGTATTACATAAATCATTCTAATATCACCATATTCTGCATAAATAACGTGAAAAATATATTAACCAGTCGTGTCCAAAAATAAATAGCTAAGGAAGAGGTGCTAAGGAGCTTCCTTAACCGACGTGAAGACTGGCCTTGAGCTCGTATTCTCATCGGGTGAGGATGTTCCCTAACACCACTTCCTTGCCGATTTATTTATGGATACGACTGGCTAATATCTTGTTGCACATTATTTATGCAGAGTATGGTGATATTAGAATGATTTAAGTGGCACCGAAGAGCACGACAAGGTGTAATAAACAAACTAAATCACTTGGGAACAGGTGTTAGGGAGGTTCCATCACCAACGAGAATACAAGCCCTTGTCTAGTGGGTTAAGGCGCTCCAAATGGATGGGATCAATAAAGGTTGCAAATTAAAAGGATAATAAACTTATTCCCACTCAGAGGAGAGGGACTTGTCATCGTGTTTATCTCTGAACTGATTAGCTAAGAAACTGGTGTCTATATGCCTATAGGTGCAATACAGGTGTAACTCTGTTTATAACATCTCTCTCTCTCTTATTTATCTATTCTATGTATCTATTAATCTCTGTGTATCTATGTTTGTTTCTCCCTCTCTCTATCAGTCTCTATATCTTTCTCTCCCTCTTGTCTATCTACTTGTCTGTATATATGTCTATCTGTATTTCTATATCGATCGATCAATCTATCCATCTATCTATATTGCTTCTCCCCTCTTTCTATCTATCAATCTGTCTGTCTTTGTCTATATATATTCCTCTATATCTTCCTATCCATCTAACTAAATCTCTCTCTCTCTCTCTTTCTAAGTGAACACTTAAATATTTTCCGATGCACCGCATGAGCTGCGAAAAGGAGCGAGAAGTATGTGAATGGAGAGAGAGAGAGAGAGAGAGAGAGAGGAGGGGGGGAAGGGGAAGCCTGTATGAATAGCCAAAGACGAGGAGGAAATTGAATGAAACGAAGGAGTGGAAGGAAAGGAGAAAAGAGTAAGCGAGAGAAGAGAAGGGAAGGGAAGAGAAGAGAGGGGAAAGCAAGGGAGGAGAATATAAAGGAAACTATGAGAAAATATTGATAATTAGAGAAAATGGGGAAATTTGGGGAAGGAAAGAGGGGAAAGAAATAAATGGATGAAGGAAAGAAGGAAAAATATTTTTGAAACAAAGGCAGACAATGTGTTTTGTGTTATATGTTATCCTAACTCCAATGGGGTGATGGAGAGAGAGAGAGAGAGAGAGAGAGAGAGAGAGAGAGAGAGAGAGAGAGAGAGAGAGAGAGAGAGAGAATGTACAGTATAATGCGAGAGAGGTTTTGAAGCGGCTGAAAAAGAAATTAAATTGGATGAGAGAGAGAGAGAGAGAGAGAGAGAGAGAGAGAGAGAGAGACAGACAGACAGACAGACAGACAGAGAAGGGAATGACGGAGAAGATGAAGAAAAAGAGGAATAAAGAACAACGCTTTAAACACAAAGGATTTAACAGATGGAGAAAGACAGCGAGAGAGAGTGATGGAGAAACACAGGCTGTGACTTGAGAGGGAATGGAGGGGAAGGGAGGAATGGAGGTAAATACAGGAGGAAATGGAGATAAACTGAGAAGAAAGGCAGAGAGTAAGGCCAGAATTTACTACAGACATGAGAAGCCTTGCTGATGTCTCACATAGTGTAAAGAGTACCCGATGTTGAGGCAGCGGTACGGATGGTGGTGGTGGTGGTGGTGGTGGTGGTGGTGACTGGGGTAATGGTGGTGAGCATGATGATAACGATTGTAGCTGTGGTGGTGGTGGTGGTGGTGGTGACTGTGGTAGTGGTGGTGGGGATGATGATAACGACTGTAGCTGGTGATGGTGGTTGTGACTGTGGTAGTGGTGGTGATGATGATGATAACGATTGTAGCTGATATGGTGGTGATGGTGGTGACTGGTAGTGGTGGTGAGGATGATGATAACGATTGTAGCTGTGATGGTGGTGGTGGTGGTGGTTGTGATGGGAATAATAGTGATGGTGATGACAGTGGTTGTGATGTTAGTAGTATTAATGAACGTTAGTGGTGACAGCGCAAGTAATGAGGATGGTAGTGATGATTGTTCTAGCCATGCTATTGATAGTGATGGTAGCAGCACTGATGATAATGGTAGTATGGTAGTGAGGTGACTCAGGGTTCCTGGGCCCGTATTCTCGTCAGCTGAGGACGTTCCCTAATACCTTTTCCTAAGCGATGTATTTTGGTTATTACACCTTACTGTCCTATTCTCTGTTATATAAATCCTTCCAATATCATCATACTCTGCAGAAATAACGCGCAAAAGGAATAATAACCAGCCATATCAGAAATTAAATCGTTAAGGAAGAGTTGTTAGGGAGCTTCCTTATCTGACATGCGTACAAGCCCTGGTTGTTGCCGGGTAAACACACTTGACAGAGCTGCACATTTATCACTTCCAGCCGAAAAGACGTGATTTGTGACTGAATTCCAAGAGTACAAGAATTCCTTGACAAGCACAGTCCTTACGTGCAAACATTAACACAGCTACTGAACAAAGGCCACAGGATGATTTGACATTAGTGATGACAGCAGACAACACACCCGCTGGTAAACATAATGAAGATTTAATACACCAGTTTAAGACCACGAGTGCAATGCCGGGTGTCCCTGCTAGTGGAAGGATAGATAAATAAACAGATTGATAGACAGACAGATAGATAGACCAACTGATTGACTGATAGACAGACAGATAAATTGGTAGACACAGAAAAACAGAAAGAACAGAATTGACAAGAAGGAAAATGTAAAGGTACTAAGTGAAAAGGGAAACAGAAAACAACACCTAACAAATGGCGAAAGAAATGACAGGAAAACTGGAGGAACCTTGGGGGAAAAAATGCACTGTAAATATAGAAAACCGATATGGAGAAGAGAGAGAGAGAGAGAGAGAGTAAAAATGACGTTAACTGTGAGAAAGAAAAGGCCCAGTAAATATAAGTGTGAGAGAAATTAAACAAGAAGGATATAATACAAGATAAGAAACACAAGAGTTGGATTAAATAAAGAAGGGGTAATGTCTTCCCTAAATTTATCACAGTTTATTTTTCACATCATCTCATCAATTATTCTCTCTCTCTCTCTCTCTCTCTCTCTCTCTCTCTCTCCCAGTTGTGCTTTGACCTGTGACCCGACAACACCTCCCTTCCCGGAGGTCTAAACTGCCCACCTGTGCGGCCCGACTCAACGGATATCCACTACTGAAAGGGAAGTCCATAATATATTTTCTTAGATATCTCCCTTAACTCTAACCCAATTCTCCTAATTATTTATTTGCTAAATTGTGTCCCCTCCCGTGACTTAGTAAATAACATCAACATGCCCCCAGTACGAGTTCCTTGTCCCTCATGTGGAAACAAATTCTTCAATGATTGGTTTCCGAAATTCGGAAGGCCCGATGCAAAATGTTTTATGTGCTTGACTAATGAAAATATTCAGTATCTAGAAAGCTCTATCAAAAGTCATCAGTATGCAATTGAGGATCTGAAACAGGAAAATGCAGACCTCAAGGCAGAACTCAAAAAAGTGAAGGAAAGCCCCCTGAATACGACTCAGTATCTAGAAAGCACCATTAAAAGTCATCAACATGCACTTGAGGATCTGAAACAGCAAAAATGCAAAAAAGTGAAGGAAACCCCCCTGAATATGACTCCAGCCGACCAGGCATTTCAAGTATGTAATAAACGAAAATGTAAACAAACGCCTACGAAAACACCCGGAATTCCTGCATCCAACAGGTTTTCCGTTCTTTGTGATGAAGGGGAAAATACCAGAGTAAAACAGGTCGTTCATAAGAATGTTAAACATAGAAGCCAGGATATAAACAAAGCAAGTGGACGTTTCCTGGACACCAAATTCAGCACTAGGGAGAGTACCACACTGGTGGTTGGTGACTCAATATTAAGAGGTCAGGGCGCTGCCTTTGCATCAAATAATAAAGGCAAGAAAAGATCAATGAAGGTTGTACCTGGCAGCCAGATTGACATGGTCACCAAAGACATTGCAAGTACACCAGTCAGTCGAGATGCATGTCTTGTAGTAAATGTAGGAACAAATGATGCACACGACGGAGGTAGAGTTTCCACCAAAAATATCTTGCAGAAATATGAAGCCCTTCTAAAAGTAATGAAAAATAAGTCAAATAAGTGCGTGGTGAATGGTATATTGCCAAGGCTACGTTCCAATTCTTACTGCAGGAACAGAGTAGTAGAAATTAATGGAGCCCTTAAGGAAATGTGTACCAGAGAAAACATATATTTCAATGATGTCTGGAACAGATTTGTTGAAAAGCCAAGCCTCTTTAGACAAGATGGTGTACACTTAAATGCGAAAGGAATTGCAGAGATGGGCAAATTGATAAATATGGCCGTCTTTAAAATCCACGAGAATGCAGGTATGGCGGAAACACCTGCGCCCCCTGGGGACCTCACGGACGCTCCCACCTCGCCCATCACCCCAACCCCGCCCCTCACCCTCCCCTCATCCCCCCCTAATCTCACAGTCGCGCAGTCACCCTCCCCCTCCTCTCCCTCCCTATCCACCCCCCCACTGACCCAGGGAAACTAAACCATAATTCCCGGGGAGATAGTGTATCCGGATTAGCCCAACAGTCAAAGCCAACCGCAGAGCAAATTAAAGTATTATCATTCAATGCTCGCAGTCTTAGAAACAAGTTTAACGAACTCAAAATCCTCCTAAGTGTCGAAGATTTTCATATAATTGCCGTAACAGAAACGCATCTTGATATAGGTAATAGAGATTTATTAGCTGAATACCAGACTCGTATAAATTTCACTATAAATGCAGAGAAAATGGACGCCTAGGAGGTGGTGTTGGGATATATGTAAAAAATCACTTAAACCCAACAGAAGTAACCTTAAGTGGACAGAACACCGAACTGGTCTGTCAAATTACGTTCAAAATATATGAATATAAATATTGTTACAGTCTACCGTCGCCCTACTCATACTCCAGAGGAAGACACAGAACTATATATATGCAGGTATGGCGGAAACACCTGCGCCCCCTGGGGACCTCACGGACGCTCCCACCTCGTGTACAGGAAGATGCAGCAACTACAGGAAGATGCAGCAACTACAGTCAGAAATCATTATTACCATGTTTGGATAGATGCATCGATACTTGCAAAATTAAGAACAAAAGTTCAACCAATAGTGTAGATACATCCACTCAGGCACCTCAAATTGAGCAGGCGATGATAGATGATAGAACAAGCGATGATAGAAGGGCGATAAGCGATAGTACAAAAAATTGTTACATTAGTAAAGTAAAGAGTTTCCCAGTTAGTAATAAAATAAATAACAGTAAATGCCAAGGTAAAGGCATAACTACTCGTAATAATCTGAAAGTGTACTACACAAACAGCCGGAGTTTACGTAATAAAATGGATGAACTGAGGGCTTTAATTTGTACAGAGAAAATAGACATTGCCGTTATTAGTGAAACTTGGATGAATACAGACACTCGAGAATTTTTAGCAGAATATCAGATAAAAGGCTATAATATTTTTGTGTCAAACCGTCAGGGAAGAAAGGGAGGAGGGGTAGCTATTTATGTAAAGGATTCATTAAACTGTTACAATAAAGCAGACATTAAAGTAAATAGGGACACAGAAAGTGTCTGGGTTGAAATTAGTAACAATAGGGAGAAATTAGTCTTAGGAGCAATTTACAGAACTCCAAAATTAAGTAGAGCTGATAGTAAATACCTCTGGGAGGAAATTAGGAAAGCATCACAGTCCAGCTTAGTAATAATTGTTGGGGACCTTAATCTGCCAAGGATAGATTGGAGAAATCAGACAGGAGATGCAGAGTCAGAGGAATTTCTAGAGGTAGTACAGGATAATTTCCTTTATCAGTATATAAGGGAGCCCACCAGAGGTAATAATATACTTGATTTGGTTTTAGCTAATAAAGAAAATATCATTAGCGATATAGAGGTTGGTGGACGACTTGGTAATAGCGATCATGAAGAAATTAAGTTCAAATTTATTTGGGATGTCTGTTCCACTGAAAATACCTCCACCGTTCCTAATTTTCGTCTAGGAGATTTCGATGGCTTAAGAGCTTATTTTCGAACGGTATTCCACAGGGAGATTAGCTATTTGAGGGAATGTCAGGTTAGTGGGGATCCCCAGGTCATAGGTCAGGCGCAGGAAGCACGTGGGGACGTCCGTCAGGTGTCTGTGAGGGGGGAGGTGGTAGATAGGAATGTAGTCCAGGTGACGGAAATTAACTCAGCTCCAGTACCAAACAGACGTTCGACCAGTGAGAAGTATAACGAGTTAATAAATATAATACACGGAGGCCAAGATAGATATATTCCTTCAAAACCGTTTAGAACTAACAATTCAGAACCAAGATGGTTAAACAACAGATTAAAATCTCTCATAGGCCAAAGGAAAGGAATATATAGAAAAATAAAACGTGGAGAGGAACACTTACGTAACCGGTACACAATTTTAAATAGAGAAGTAAAGAGGGAGATAAGAAAAGCAAAGAGAAGTTATGAAATTAAGGTTGCCAGTGAATCAAAAGTAAACCCCAAGGGTTTTTATCAAATGTACCGAACGAAAAATAAAGATAGGATAGGACCACTCAGAACAGAATCAGGTGACATTACCAGTGAAGATAAAGAAATGTGCTCCATCCTAAATAAGTATTTCATATCAGTATTCACCAAGGAAAATCTAAGCCTGGTCCCTCAAGCAGCAAATATTTACCATGAGAATACGGAAAATATTCTTAGTAAAATAACCATTAGTAAGGAGGACGTATTGAAAGAAATTAACAAGTTAAAACCTCAAAAATCGCCAGGTCCGGACGATATATACGCAAAAATTATAAAAAAAACAAAGAAGAATTATGTCAGCCACTTTTAACATTATTTAATGACTCTTTAAGTTCAGGAGAAGTTCCAGAGGCGTGGAAAACCGCAAACGTAGTGCCCATCTTTAAAAAGGGTGATAAATCAGCTGCGTCGAATTATCGTCCGATAAGTCTAACGTCAATAGTAGGAAAAATGTTAAGAGTCAATTTTGGCAAATAAGATTAGAGAACACTTAGAAAAATTTAATCTTATAAACGAAAGTCAGCACGGTTTCAGGCAAGGACGATCCTGCCTCACAAATTTGTTGTCATTCTACTCGGAGGTCTATGAGGCAGTAGATAGCGATAAAGCTTACGATGTTATTTATCTGGACTTTAGTAAAGCTTTTGATAGAGTCCCACACGAAAGGTTAGTTAGAAAGGTTCGAGCACACGGTATAGACGGCGATATCTTAAAATGGATAGAATCCTGGCTGAAAGGACGAAAGCAGAGAGTATTAATAAATGGAACTAAGTCGGACTGGGGATTAGTAACTAGCGGTGTACCACAGGGTTCAGTACTCGGTCCCTTATTATTTATCATATATATAAATGATCTAGACTTAGGAGTCAATAGCAGAATCAGCAAATTTGCCGACGATACAAAAATAGGGCGTATCATTAACTCGACTGACGATTGCCATTACTTACAAAAAGACCTCGATACATTGTCCAAATGGTCTAAAACTTGGCAAATGGAATTTAACGTTGAAAAATGTAAAGTACTTAACGTAGGCAAGACCATTGGAGATACTAAATACAGCTTAGATAGCAAAGAAATTAGCAAATCGGAATGCGAGAGAGATCTAGGAGTTATGATTAGTAACGACCTTAAACCTAGGCAACAGTGCATTAATGCGAGAAATAAAGCAAATAGGGTCCTAGGATTTATTTCGAGAAGCGTGAGCAATAGATCATCTAAGGTAATACTGAAACTTTATCTAGCATTAGTAAGGCCACATTTAGACTACGCAGTACAATTTTGGTGTCCTTACTATAGAATGGATATTAATTCGTTAGAAAATGTACAGAGAAGAATGACTAAAATGATACATGACGTCCGGAACCTGTCATATGAAGACAGACTGAAAAGACTAAGTCTGCATTCGCTAGAGAGGCGTAGAGTAAGGGGAGACTTAATTGAGGTTTTTAAGTGGATAAATGGTATAAATAAGGGAGATATTAGCAAGGTACTTAAAGTGAGCATACAGGATAGAACTAGAAATAATGGTTTCAAACTAGAAAAATTCCGTTTCAGAAAAGAAATCGGTAGAAATTGGTTTGGTAATAGAGTAGTAGACGAATGGAATAAGCTACCTAGTAAAGTAGTTGCTGCCTCTTCCATTGAGAGTTTCAAGCATAGGCTAGATAAGCATATGACAAATAAGGGGTGGATATAGAATAAAGAAAATATTATAACCAATACTAATTCAAAATAAATTTTCTTTTCAGGTTACACTGTGATAGTCTCTATTCTCCTTTCACACTTTCCTGTAAAATGTCCACGCCAGTTTTTCTATACGGCGTGGTGTTCTTTCTGACTTTTTCCTGCCGGCTTCGGCTGGAGGGTTTGGAGGGCGGGGGAGAGCCTTCTTCTTTGCTATCCTTATCTCATTCTAGTAGTTCAGTTACTCTTCTAGGAGCTGCCTAGCATGGGCCAACCGGCCTACTGCAGTTATCCTCTCTTCTTATGTTCTTATGTTCTTGCAGGAAATTCTCGATGGGGACGAAACGTTGATTACCGGCGACTTCAACCTCCCATCAGTAAATTGGAATACAGTTACCGGTAGCAGTAATAATGACAAAAGAATGACAGATTTCATTAAGAACAACTTTTTATTTCAATGTGTCACGGAACCGACAAGACAGGGCAATATCTTAGATCTTGTTATCACTACAAATGAAGATATGGTCTCAAGCCTCACTGTGGGTGAACATCTAGCATCTAGCGATCATAATCTCATAAGATTTTCCATGAACCTCTCACATAATGAGTGCACAAGTAAAACTAAAATGCCGGACTATAAAAACGCAGATTTTAACGGCCTAAAGGACGCCCTGAGCACACTAGCTGACCACATAGAAAGAATTAATGATATAAACGAAATGTGGGCAGAATTTAAGCACGTATTCATGACCGCTCAAAACATGTACGTGCCAATGAAATTCAGACAAAACAAGGGTAGAAACAAACCAGCGTGGTTTAATGCCGATATTAGCAGAGCAGTTAAAGAAAGAAACCGTCTCCACACCTTGCTTAAAAGTCACACCAGTGAATTACTCACAGGGCAATATATCAGTAGTAGAAGAAAAGTTAAAAAACTCATTAGAACAGCTAAACGACAATTTGAAATTGATATAGCAAAAACAAGTTCTACGGATCCTAAGCTTTTTTATGGATACATTAACGGCAATAAGAGACTCAAGGCGGGCGTTGGTCCACTTATCAGCGACGAGGGTGCTCTTATCACGGACGATCAGGAAATTGCCTCTACTCTAAATAAGTTTTTCAGTTCAGTTTTCACAGTAGACGCCAATGACACCATCGAAGAGCATCAAATGTCAATCCAAAATGCACTAAGTGATATGCATAATAGCAGTAATGAAGTGAGAGATAAACTTAATAAAATGAACAGTAATAAGACTCCCGGCCCAGACAATTTCTACCCTAAAATACTAAAAAATGTGATGGATGTAATATGCAGTCCTCTAATAACTATCTTTAACAAGTCCCTACAACAAGGAAAGGTTCCAGCAGACTGGAGACTGGCTAACGTGACCCCTATATATAAAAAGGGCAGTAGAGATCAACCAGGTAATTATAGACCAATTAGCCTAACCTCTGTCTTGGGAAAGATCCTCGAAGCATTAATTAGAGATAGGATAGTTGAGTTCCTAGAAACTAATAACGTAATTAGGAACAGCCAGCATGGCTTTAGAACGCGGAGATCATGCGTGACAAATTTAATTGAGTTTTACGATTCACTTTTTAAAATGAATGATTGTACCAGGTCACTTGATATAATCTACTTAGACTTTCAGAAAGCCTTTGACAAAGTGCCGCATGATAAACTAATGACAAAAGTAAGATCACTTGGAATTGACGGAAATATTCATAGGTGGATACGTTGCTGGTTAAGTGAGAGAAAGCAACGAGTCGTTATAAATGGAGTAGAGTCAGACTGGGCTCCAGTGACCATTGGTGTTCCTCAGGGATCGGTGTTGGGACCAGTCCTATTTATTATGTATATTAACGATATCGATGTTGGCCTAAACAATTTCATTTCTAAATTTGCAGACGACACAAAAATCGGCAACACTATATTAACTGAAGAAGACAGAATTAGCCTTCAAAATGACCTTAATAAAATTATCAGCTGGTCAGAAAAATGGCAAATGCCCTTCAATGTAAGCAAATGTCAGGTACTGCAATGTGGGAAGAAAAACAAAAGGTATGATTACGAAATGAAGGGCCAAATCATTAGCAAGTCCTCACTAGTTAAAGATCTAGGTGTACTAATTTCAGACTATCTGAAATGTTCAAATCAATGTATCTCTGCCGCCAATAAAGCCAACAGGGCCCTAGGCTTCATCAAAAGATATTTTACATATAAAAGCAAAGATATTGTAATCCCCCTATACAAAAGCATAGTCAGGCCACACTTAGAGTTTGCAGTGCAGTTTTGGGCGCCTCACCTAATTAAAGATGTAGAAACTCTGGAAGCGGTCCAGCGGAGGGCTACCAAGTTAATCCCGTCCCTGAGGAATAAACCATACCTCGAGAGACTCAGAGAATTAAACCTACTCTCTCTTAGAAAACGGAGACTCAGGGGACAACGGATTGAATGTTTTAAGATTCTAAAAGGCTTTAGTAATACTGACTCAAGCAAGCTATTCACAGTAATTACCGAGACTGTAACTCGAGGAAATGGTATGAAGTTGCAAGCAAGAAGGGCTAATCTTGATACAACCAAAAACTTCTTCACTTACTCTGTTGTAAGCGAATGGAATAAACTCCCTGGGAATGTGATTGAGAGTGGTACCATAAATATGTTTAAAAAGAGACTGGACATGTATCTCGACGCAATTGGTATCGTATAGTTAGGATGGAGCAATTTGCATATTCGCGTCTGCATTCATGTGTCTATTAGACACAAACAATATTATAGAATATAAATAATAGATAAACATTCTATTCATCTTTTGATAAAAAAAAAAAAAAATTGCATGCATAGAGTAAGTATGTGGCTGTATGCCCAAATTTTCCTTTTCCATATTATTCTACTTTCTGCCGATCCTATAAAATTCCTTCAGGTTTTTCATTCCTGCAAGGTATTACTTCCTCTCTTGTTTCCTGTACGGCAAATGCCGGAGGGTCTGGAGGGTGGGGGAGAGAGACTTCTGCTGTGCTATCCTTTTCTTCTGCTCCTGTGCACTATGTTAGGATTAAGGCCGGACCACCTCGTAGGGACCGTAAGGTCTGTGTGGTCTGTGTATCTATGTAACTATGTAACTCTCTCTCTCTCTCTCTCTCTCTCTCTCTCTCTCTCTCTCTCTCTCTCTCTCTCTCTCTCTCTCTCTCTCATTGTTTATTCTTGCTTCATCGCCTTTGTCTCCACTCTCTCACTCTCTCACTTTTTCACACTCTTTCAGCGGATGAATATATTTGACTAATGAAGCACACACTTTTTCAGTTTGTGTGTGTGTGTGTGTGTGTGTGTGTGTGTGTGTGTGTGTGTGTGTGTGTGGTAACTGGATTAGTGTCTCACTGGACCTGGGTATTGACTCCAGTGAATTAGTTGGCTCTTTTCACTGCACCTCTCTTTTTCTTCCTCTGTCTCTAGTGTGTGTGTGTGTGTGTGTGTGTGTGTGTGTGTGTGTGTGTGTGTGTATTGATATATATGTACTGAGGAGTAATATGACAGACTGACAGACAAACAGCTTAACAGATAAACATGGACACATACATACATACGACACACTGACAGACAGACATGTACTCGTAGGCTGATAGACAGATAGTGATTGATATATGGAAATGCATACATATGTCTACGTATGTATGTGTGTATATGTATGGATTAGTGTTTGTGTCTGTCTGTATGTATGAACGTATGTGTTTGCATGTGTGTTTGTCTGTCTATATCTATGTATATACATTTCTGTATGTTTGTTTGTATGGTTGTATGCATGTACATGTGTATGTTTGTTGTGAATAAAAACATTGCACGTGTATGTACGTACGAATATATGTACCTGTATAATACCATAATAGGTGGGTAAACAGGTGGACAGGTGAAGCCGTCCATAAATAAAGACATAAATGAATACTGAGATACAATAACAGATTGATTACGTCTGTCTGTCTGTCTGTCTGTCTCTGTCTGTCTGTCAGTCTCTCTCTCTCTCCTCCCCCCCAACACACCCTCATTTTATACTCCCATCACGCCTCCCTCCTCCTCCTCCTCCTCCTTGCCAACACAGCTCACCTCATTTCCTCTCTATTCTGTCTCGTTTCCATCAATCTTCTCCATTTTTCTCTCCATACCTCCATCTTTTTCTCCTCCCGCCTTTCCGTCTCCCCCTTCCCTGCTCCATTTCAGTTTTTGCTGCGCCAGGATGGGCGGCCAGATATAGTGTCCCTAACTGTGTCACTTACTCACTCACTCACTTATTCGTTCATTAAGTTACACAGTCGATTTTAAGGATGGGTTCCAGTCCTGATGGGGTGTGCGTGAGGGATGGGTGTACACACACACACACACACACACACACACACACACACACACACACACACACACACACACACACTAGTCGATTGCGCATAACTATTGCATTGAGGTACAGGGCAATACATACATACATACATACATATACATACATACATACATACATGAATAATGGAGAATGACATACACAAAGAAATGCACAGTGCAAGATTACTATAGTCCTTTCACCCTAACTTGGCCTTGATTTTTCGTCCTGTTGCAGCATATTTCACGTAGCTCAGAAAAAGACAATACTACGGCTCTGAATCATTTCCTGATACTTCTTCGTGACTATCATCATATTCCAGTGATAATCTATTCACGACGGAGAGATTTTAGGCCACATTAGAGTAAAAGGAGTATAAGTAACCACGTACCTGCGTCTTGTGGCAAGTGTGGTAAATATGACACAAAAGGAGTATAGGTAACCGCGTACCTGCGTCGTGTGGCAAGTGTGGTAAATATGACACAAAAGGAGTATAGGTAACCGCGTACCTGCGTCGTGTGGCAAGTGTGGTAAATATGACACAAAAGGAGTATAGGTAACCGCGTACCTGCGTCGTGTGGCAAGTGTGGTAAATATGACACAAAAGGAGTATAGGTAACCGCGTACCTGCGTCGTGTGGCAAGTGTGGTAAATATGACACAAAAGGAGTATAGGTAACCGCGTACCTGCGTCGTGTGGCAAGTGTGGTAAATATGACACAAAAGGAGTATAGGTAACCGCGTACCTGCGTCGTGTGGCAAGTGTGGTAAATATGACACAAAAGGAGTATAGGTAACCGCGTACCTGCGTCGTGTGGCAAGTGTGGTAAATATGACACAAAGGGGCAGGGCAGAACACGCAGCAGTTTGGTGTACTGGGTTCTGAGGCAAACGGGTGGCATTTAAGTGATTATCTAGTATATCATTATGTCTCTCCTCATAGATTTAGGCAGGGAGGAGTGCGGCTATCAAATGTGTTCTTTGTCTATCCTCTTTTCTCTCTCTCTCCCTCTCTCTCTCTCTCTCTCTCTCTCTCCCTAACCATATCCTGCAGAGAAAGAAGTAGAGGTACAAAACAATGAACAGAATAAAAGGATATAGAGAAAGAACAGAAAATCAAGAGAATAGGAAGAAATGATAAATAAGATAATGAATAA
>NC_137021.1:45988193-46048193 GCF_032717465.1 Coenobita brevimanus
CATAGTTCAGTATACTGTTATCAATTTTTTTAATGCAAAGAAGAAGGAACCAAAGGCCTGCAGTCCTGTTCAGACGAACCTGGGGTTGCAGCTACTACTATAGTGCGTTTACTCTAACCTGACAAAGATCTGTAACCCCTCTCAACTCAGTTGATGGACTGGTGTGGTTAGACTGGCAGGTTGATTTGTATGATAACCAAGGAGACTCAGTCTTACCCCATCACAATGATTTAAATAATAACTAATGAGACTCATTCCTACCCCATAACTAAGATTTTAATGATAACCAAGGAGACTTATTTTTACCCTATAACTAAGATTTAAATGATAACCAGGGAGACTATTTCCTACCCTATAACCAAGATTTAAATAATAACCAAGGAGACTCATCCCTGCCTCATGACAAAGGCTCATCTAACCTCCAGCAACCACAACTTGTATAAAGATGCTGGATTGGCCCAGTTCCATCAGATAAAACAAATCGGGTATATATCGGATAAGGGAAGCAGTATTAGTCATGCAGTAGACCAGTTCCATCAGATTAAAACAAACCGGGCTTGCTCGTACATCAGAAAAAGGGTAACAGCGAACTTTCTGGTTAGGTGAGATTAGGTTAGGTTAGGTTAGGTTGGGTTGGGTTGGGTTGAGTTAGTTAAATTTAGATGAACGTTATGTTAAGCGTTCATCTAAATTACCTTAACCTAACCTAATCTAAATAACCTAGCTTAATCTAACCCAAACTTAACCTAGATTATCTCAGCCTAACCTAACCACAGCCTAAACTAACCTAACCTAAATTAACCCATCCCAAATTACACTTATTTCACGAATTGACTAGGCGTTTATCGAAATGAGTGATTTCACAGTCTGCAGCAACCCCCCCCCCCCACACACACACTAGTATATAGAAGTGTACAGAAGAAAAAGAAGCAGACTGAGAAGAGTAAGAAACGTTTTGGTATCTTGATTTTTTCTTTTCTTTTTAATAACATTGAGGAATCCTGTATAGTGAATTATTGGCATTGCCTGTTTAATAGAGTCCAAGTATACGATGGCACTGAATTTGAAGGAAGGAATATGAAGAACTAGCACCAAGGCATAATATGCTTTGTGGCTAAGGCTGGCGTTGAAGTGGTCTTGGCGTGAAAGTGGTGTAAGAGAGACAACGTCAGCGTCAATGGAAGTCCATAAACTATTGTGTCATGAAATCAAATACCTAACCTGGTAAGAACACAGGGAAAATAAAGGCTGCAAGAAACACGAAAATATCAAGAAGAGGGGTAGGGCAGAAAAAGAGAGGAAGACAATATGGAGAGAAAGATTGGAGACAAAATGGCCCTTTTTAGTCGCCTCTTATGACAGGCACGGATACTGGGAAAGTATTCTTCCTCCCCCCCCTCCCCACCTCCCCAGGGAGTGGCAGCTCTTGGTTGTGCCCTCACTTGCAGGGTGTCCGGCATGGAAGACCCTGCCAGGACCACTGGGCCACGTAAGCTCCCCCACCACGACAAGGTGGCTGCCACGGGGGAGAGAAAATAGGAGAGGTTTTTGTCATGCAGTGAATTAACTCAGAGCGATGATGATGATGATGATAAAGAGAGATGGCGAGTAGATGTATATATCAGACAACCGTAATGTATATGAGTTGGCTGTATATTTTTTAGTTTACAGGGCAGTTGGCGTTTGATGGCATAACAATCAAATAAATTGCGTTCTAAAGAGAGAGGTGTTGTAGTAGATAATTGTAACACCAGTAAAAAAATAATATACATTAGTTAATGCGGCACTCAACAGGGCTTTTTGTGAACACCTTTGTCCCCTGCCTGTCATACCACATCAGCTTTAGTAAGACAAACCCTGGAATCACCATTCTGAATGCAGCAGTAATATTTGTAGATGTAGTTATTGAAAAAAATTAGTGAAAGATATGCCAACCTCCACCTCTCTTATGCGCTGACCCCATCACACGTCGCTCATTTCAGCGAAAGTAATTTTTTGTTCCCCTTCCCTGGTACCACCCCCTACGTGGATACCCCCTTGTAGGGTGCCGTGTTCTTTTGTGGTGTGGGGGTGGGTTGTGTGGGGATGGAGGGCGTGAGGGGGATGGGGAAGGGTCTTCATTTTGAGGTTCAGGGTTAGCCGCTTCCACTCCCACTAAATCCGCGTCATACTCGTTGACCATCAGATCAATGACTTGGTTTACGGCCAGGTTTGTACCCGTGATGGTCAGGGGTTCGCCTGGATCCCCGTCGACGGTAACCCATACCGTATACTCCTGACACAACTGTGTACCGTTGCTGAGTGCCGGTCCCAGGAACCGGCTAAGATTATCCTGAGTGAGATGCACAAGCCCATAGAACCACCCCGGTGGGTTGGGTATGTCCCCAGGCTGAGTCTGGGTGATGTAATGAATGGCCCGCTGCGGCTTGATACAGGGCCCTTCTGGCCTCCTTGGCGCCATAATGTATGTCCTACCTACCAATGCCCTGCCGATACCTTCTGCCGTGGTGGCCATCTCTCGTCGTTGCCACTGGTGCTGTGGTGGCCACTTTTGCTGTGCTGGCCACATGTCGTAATGGTCACCCACTTTTGTCGTGATGAAAACTGGTAATATTTCCGAGGAGATTTTTTTTTAAATCCCCTTTTCTCTACGACTAGTGTTTAACAATTTACTCTTATTACCTTCACCCGATGTTTATTCCACGATACCTACAGACCAAATTTTTTTTCTTTTTTTCTTTATAAGACATTGCTCAGGAAGGAATGGAGTGTTTAGTTAACGTGTAAATTAAAGTCAGCCTGGAACTCCCTGAAAATGTTTATTATTGTTCTTTTTGCTGGTTTTGAAGGTTTTATGGTAGTTATTACTTGAGGAGAAGTAGACAAATTGAGAGGCTTGATAAATTGACTGGTAGATGGATGGATGGATGAATTTATGTCTGGAGCGAGGGAGATAGAGGAAATATAGAAAGAGAGGGGGAAAAGAAACCAACGATAGATAGGTATAGAGACACTGGACAGGTAGAGAGAGATATATATATTATAAAGATAGCTAGATAGACACATGAAAGGGGGAGAGGGAAGAATGGAAGAAAGGAAGGGGAAGGAAGATAGGAATGATGAATCGAGAAAAAAAAAAAAAAAACTGGAGAGACAGATGACAAATAATGGGAGTAGGTGGAGAACAGAGAGGCTGTTTGTAAGCTGAGTAAAATCGTCTGAGATAGTTGAGATGAATGAAATCGTATGAGGGCAGCAACAAAATGCTAGTACTTGGAGAATACTTTGACCTTTATCTCTGACGGCACATGGAGAGGCACGCTTTCACGTGGTGGCACAGGTATAACTAGGTCGTGGAGCTCCTTACGAACTTCACTCACCTCCCTCCCTATCCCTCAAAAGGAGGATGGTGGTCTGTGGGAGAACGGTAAGTTTAGCCTGCAGTCCACTGGGTTCGCGTTTCAGTTGAACCTGAGGCTTTAACCAACACTACTACTCCTCTTTCTGACGACGGGAGATCTTCACTATTGTATTCTCGATAACGCCAAATTATCTTCACTATTGTATTATCGTTAACGCCAAATTATCTTCACTATTGTATTCTCGTTAACGCCAAATTATCTTCACTATTGTATTCTCGTTAACGCCAAATTATCTTCACTATTGTATTCTCGTTAACGCCAAATTATCTTCACTATTGTATTATCGTTAACGCCAAATTATCTTCACTATTGTATTCTCGTTAACGCCAAATTATCTTCACTATTGTATTCTCGTTAACGCCAAATTATCTTCACTATTGTATTCTCGGTAACGCCAAATTATCTTCACTACTGTATTCTCGTTAACGCCAAATTATTTTCCTCAGCCATGGGAGAGTAGTTTGTTTTTCTGTTTGGAATCGTCTTAATTAATCAGGAAGGGATCCCTAGGATGTAAGTGATTGGAAAATGGCCAGGAGAAGTAGTAGAAGCAGAGAGACGAGCAGGGAGGATCAGTAGGATGGAAGTGATTGGGGAATAATGGGGAAAAGGAAAAATGCGAGAAGCAGGGGAAGGAATCAGTAGGATGGAAGTCTGTGAGGCACGGAAGAAAGTCATAAAAAAAAGAAAGCAGCAAGAATTATGATGTGTGGTGAAATGTTGAAAAACGGGAGTGAGATAGTATTTGAATAGATAGAGAAGATTAGTAGATTAGCCGGGAAGGAAGGCAGAGTTCAAGAGGACGTCAGGTATAATATTTCCCCAGTACAGAGGCAAAGAGGAAGCGGAAGTACGTGGCGAGCCAAGGGGAATTTGTCTTATCAGTTAAATTGGTTACTTATATGGTAGGATACGTGTTGACTGAGTTATGGAGAAAACCGAGGAATTGGGGATGGGGTGTGGAGACCAAATATTCACTAAGATGTTCAGTAGAAAGTGTTTTGAGAAGGGAAAGACGTTGCATGATGACTTGATGGATCTAGAGCAATCACGTGACAGAGATGATAGACAAGGAATGTGGAATATGCAGAAAATACATGGAATAGGTAGGAGATTGTTGAATGGTGGCAGGGGTATGTATGGAGACGCAAGGGCGGCAGTGCATGTGGAGGGGGAACAGAACTCTTCGATCTGAATATGGACTGAAATAGGGATGCCATGTTTTCATGGTTGATGAGTTCCTAAACTGAATATACGGCACGGTAGTGGATGTTGGAGTGTCCATAGTTAGAGAGGGTAGGGTTTCAAAATATCCTGTACTATTCTTTGCTGATGATACTGTATTGTTAGCGAAGATGAGTGGGAGCTGCAAGGCTTGGTGAATGAGTTTGGAAGTTTGGAAAATAAACGAAATCTAAACGCGAATTTAGTGGTGAGTAAAGTTATATATTTTTAAGAGGAATGAAGTCACGGAGTAAATAGTGATGATGAGTAGTCAGGATGTAGAGTCTGTGACTGCTGTAAGTATATAAGTAGTGTGATGAGCAGGGACGGAAATGAAGAGGATGAAGTGCATGGAAAGATGTAGTAGGGAAGAACGATTTTTGGAACCTTAAGAACAATAATTAGAAACAGGAAAGTGAGCATGGAAGTATAAGCAAAAGTCGCTACATAACAGCATCGTGATCCCTGTTCTAACATTTGGAAGTGAAGTTTGGAATCTGTTGGAAGGCATACGTCGACAGTGAGAGGATTGAAAATGAGTTATTTTGAGGAGCTTGTGGAGTTAGTGGAAACAGACAGGCAAATGGTGAAGTGAAGGAGCTTTTCGGTGTTGATGTGCATGCGCTGGAAAGGATATGGAGAATACAGGTATAAAGTCAACAGACACTGACACATCATGGGCGAACAAAACTTTGACACATCATGGGCGAACAAAACTTGGACCATGTCTGACTTATGATTTGGAATGGCTGGGGTTGGGGGAGTGGTAGCACCTTTCGCTGAGGCGACTTGGTTCCTTGGTCGGTTTACTATTGCCCCGACATTTGAAGAACGCTCTGAGTTGTGGGTTGGAGCCCCACCGACTGTTACAGAGTGTGTGCGGTGGACGCTTACAAGCTAACACCACATCCACAACAATCTCATAACCAAACCTACACCGTATCACTGCCTGATTCGACTGTCTCCTGTTTCACTGTCTGTCTGTGCTTAGTATCTGTCCTGCTCTCCTCGTAACACCCCTATGGTTACCTTTGCCTTCCCCTCACTTACCCCACCTCATACCATCCCCCAACTACCATTACCTTCCCCTCACTTACCCCACCTCATACCATCCCCCAACTACCTTTACCTTCCCCTAACTTACCCCACCTCATATCATCCCCCAACTACCTTTACCTTCCCCTCACTTACCCCATCTCACACCTTCCCCCAACTCTTCCGACTGTAGCCCGTCAGCCAGAAATGACCCAATTCATGTGCAGGGGTAAGGCAGAAACTGTGTTTCTTTTGTCTGCACCTGCATCTTGAAATGGTTTGGCCATGTGGCGAGAATGAAGAATGAAAGACTGACTAGGAGAGTGTATGTGAATGATGTGGAAGGAGGCAGGGGAAGGGGGAGACCGAGGATGAGATGGAGGGATTTGACAGAGAAGGAGTGTATGTGAGCCGGAGAAAGGGCAGCAAGATGACAGAGGAAAGGGTGAAAGGGAGCCAACTTTTTGTGGTCATCCTGTATGGCATTAAGGCATCAGGTCTTAGAAAGGCTAGATAGGCAGATAAGACAGATAAATAGATATAGGCAGTGACCATTGACCGAGGGATGATTCAGACTATGGCTAAGGCTAGGCCGACGACTGGATGGAATGACCGTGGTAGGATCTCTCTCTGTCTCTCGAAAGGAAAATGACGAACTTCAGGAATGAGGTAACTTCTGCCATCAGTTGATTGGGTTCACGTTCAGTTGCGCCTGGGATTCCAACAACAACAGCAACAGCAATAATAGCAATATCAGTAGTAATAACAATATTACTCATTACCACAAGAACAGCAACAACAACATTATTACTCTGTACACATTGTATTTGTGATTGTATGTGCATTTGCAGTGAGTGCATGTGTGGTTGTATAATTGTATACTCGGCTCACATGGACTTAAAACCGCCATCACACCAACTTTAGTACTGTGCCAAAATCAACACTCTCCTGTGGTGCTAGTCACGAAGAAGTGCTATGAAAAGGATATTTAGCTTAGTGCTGTCACACCTGGTCACTGAGCCACAAGAAATAAGCTGTAAACGGACGAAAATCTCTGTCTGTGCTCTTTTCACCTTAAATTGGCTCTATTTTCGTCCTTTTGCAGCTTAGTTCATGTAGCTTAGTAGCAGAAACAAACAATGCTTTAGCTCCACATCCCTTTCATTGCACTTCTTCATGACAAGCATCATATCCTTGTGTTTATTAACTGTTACAACTGAGCACAGAAGATGGAGAGATGGCAATATTAGGTCAGGTTAGTGTAAAAGGAGTTCAGTTAAAATGAAATACAGTAATTGTTGTTTAGTGAGCGTTATAGCAGTAAGTGTGACGTCATTAATGTTCACACCGATGACGTATTTGTTATATTCCTTCTGCTCTAACTTGGCGTAAAATTACCATCTCTCCGTCTTGATTACTGAGCTGTAGCAACAGACTGTTCTATTGTTGTTTTATTATGTACGTGTCTATGAGACCAATAAAATCCTGCGTCGTCAGCTGCAATAACACATCAAGTCGTACATCCTCGGCCAAAACGTTAAATGGGATAGTTTTGACATTTTTGCTGCGCCATATTTCTCTCTTCAACAGTGTAAAATCGTGTGACGTCACCGGAAATAAACTGCAAGTAGGTCATTGGCAGCCAAAGGTTACACGCGTTTTGATGGGGCACACCTGGATGAACTCTGGGATTGTGACTGGGTGTTGGGTAAGTAATAGCTTTAGAGAGAAAAACAGAAAAATTAGTACATGCGCAGATACTCACATAAGTACACACAGAAATGGAGAGAGAGAGAGAGAGAGAGAGAGAGAATTACTTTACACTTTGTGGTAGATATACGTACAGTATATCAACAGACAGACAAACAGACAGACAGTTAAGGAGATAAGGAAATATGTATACAGATAAGTAGACTGACTTTCCTTACCTATGAGGGACAGAAGCCACTACAGTCAGCACAGGTACATAACTGGGTCTGCTGTGTGAGGCCCGGGATCGAACCTGCCACACCATAGGCTTCTTTTTCCGTTTATTGTTCTCTCTCTCTCTCTCTCTCTCTCTGCCAGGACTAAGCCCTTCACACCGATGACTTTCTTTGTCATTGTATTCTTGCTACTCCCAGATGACTTTATTCAGCTGAGGAGAGACATTTCCAGCTGGAGGAGTTAGATACGGCCTTAATCAACTCCTTCACTACTCCACTCCAATGAAATCCTGGAATAAAATCCTCTGGTAATAGCAAGACTAAAATTAAAACCACGTCATCGTACTGAAGGGCACAGGAACCGGAACCCTGACTGAGAACCAGATATCGATGGCCATTGCAGGTCAATATTGTCTTTATTTATAACGCTGTCATGGTGGCCACAGTTGTAGTATTTAATAGGAAGCCAGACCAAGTGATTTGGTTGAGGTAAGAGTAAGCCTGACAGCCTGAACCTACTGTACTACCATTAACCCTCTAGTCACGGAACATGTCTAGTATTCTAGTCCAGCTAACGCAACACAATTGTACAAGCTTACAGGCAGTCATACCAGCCTCACAGTTTTAGCAACAAAATCCTTAACCCTCTCATGGTTGGCAAAACTCTAATATTCTAGTCCAGATATCCTCGCACGACTTTATTCAGATAAGAGTACGTCACACAAGCCTCAGTGTTAATACTATACCCTTTTTACCTTAACTTGGCACAGAGGTTTGTCCTTTGGCAGCTTATTTCACGTAGCTCACTGCCACAATAACACAATGACACGGTTCTACAGCCTTTCCACAGCACTTTTTCGTGACTAGCATCATATTCTAGTGCTGATATATTGTTACAACTCAGCATTCACGATGGAGAGATGACAATTTTAGGCCAGGTTAAAGTAAACAGAGTATAGTAACCTTAGCCCTGTCATGGTGGGAACAACTCCCGTATTTGACTCCATATAACGCCAGACGATTGTATTCAAGTGACAGAGTTGACGGATCTTGAGTTCACCATATTTTTCATTACCGAGTTATTGGTTCAGTTACTTGATTTTTTACTAACACTCTCAGGCTATTATGAGTTATTGTAAGCTACGTCAATTTGTTTGGCGTAAATTGTAATAAAATACTAGAGTTGTCCCGACCATGTGAGATTTAATGCTGGCAGGATCAACAGTCTTAGGCTCTTATGGCTCAACCTCAGCTGAATAAAATCGTCTGGCCTTACCTGAAGCTAAATATTACAGGTATCGCAATTATCAAAGAGTTCATTTTTCCTTATCAGGTTATCAAATGCTTTATTTATGGATGAAGTTGTGATGTTGTGGCCATCTTGGATAGCTGGATAAATAGATACAAAGACAGGCGGATCGACAGAGCAAAAAAGATAGGCTGGTATACAGACAGATTTTCCTTACAGATCAAAGACATTAATTATGGATGAAGTAGTGATGCTGTGGCCATCTTGGAGAGTTGGATAAAAAGATACAAGGATAGACTGGCTAACTGATAGATAGAACAAACAGACAGGCAGGTATATAGATAGATTTTCCTTACCTATGACTGACAGAAGCCACAACAGACAACACTGGTAGATAACTGGGTCTGGGTAGTGAAGGCCCGGGATCGAAACCACACGTCGTGGGTAGCTTCTTTTACCTTATCATCTCATGTACGTTCCTTGATTTCTTTCAATGCTAATATTTTTGTCGTACGAAAAGAGCAAACGTTTGTGAGGATAATAAGAGGAAAGGAAAGGCTAATGACGAGAAGAGAGAGTACAGGAGGAGAGTGTTCAAGGTCTCTCTCTCTCTACCAGTTACACTACTCATCTCCATCAATAGTAACACTTTCCATACCACGTTGTCTCGCCAATTTCATCGATAAATATTCAACTATATATACAGGTATTTTGCCTGTTGCACCAGGAAGATAAATACTCCTATGATTGCCACACACTTCTCTTTCCTATTCTCTTCTGTATAAGAAACACAATTTTACCAAGTTGTGGCGGTTCCTTAACAGAAACCCTTTCAGCCGACAGGGAAAAAAACCAGGTTTGTGACTGAGAACCAGGTTTCGATTCGAGGTGAAAGAGAGGATTCTTTTTTTTAATTACCACTAAATAAATTAACACCATTGCATTATATGAATACTCTTTACAAAATCATCATTAATTACCACTTAATAATTGACACCATCGCTTTACATGATAAATACTCGTTACAGAATCATTAATTACCACTTAATAATTGACACCATTGCTTTACATGATAAATACTCGTTACAGAATCATTAATTACCGCTTAATAATTTACACCATTGCTTTACATGATAAAAACTCGTTACAGAATCATTAATTACCACAATAATTGACACCATCGCTTTACATGACAAATACTCGTTACAGAATCATTATTTTTTTTTCTTTTATGTGTCCGACTCTGGGCATAGGCTTCACAGCCTGCTATCAAGGCCCAGCAGTCCTCCTACATACAATACACCTCTACATGTCACCACATCGGCGCTAACACCCACCGTCCATATTGAATACATGCTAGGGCTGTCTCATACAGGACTGGTGTATTGGTATTAGCGGGGGTATTTTTACGACATGTCGGCGGGTCTTCTGGTAGATCAGCAAAGCCTGACTTAATGAAATTCAAATCCTTAAACTGTTCCCTGCCCCAGCCAGGATTCGAACCTGGGTCCGGTGGGACTGCAGGCCACCTCTCTACCGACTGAGCCACAATTACCACTAATAATTGACACCATTGCTTTACATGATAAATACTCGTTACAGAATCATTAATTACCACTTAATAATTGACACCATTGCTTTACATGATAAATACTCGTTACAGAATCATTAATTACCACTTAATAATTGACACCATCGCTGTACATGATAAATACTCGTTACAGAATCATTAATTACCACTTAATAATTGACACCATCCCTTCACAAGATGAACACTCTTTACAGAATACGTCAGTTTTCCTTCCACGTCGGACATACACAACTTCCATCCAGGGAAAGAACCCAACGTGTCACTGCGAATTAGGTTTCGACCACTTGTCCACCTAATACCGAAAATGGGGATTACTTTTATGCCCACTGAATAATTTGTTCTGTTGATTTGTAGCGACTGACGGTACTATATACAACACTCGTCACGTGTCCATTCACAGCGTACAGTTCCATCATATTACGTAGTTTATTCCTATTTCTCCTTAAGACTTAGTTTTAAAAATACACCTGTATAATTATCACCCGCCTTTAGAAGGCGAAGCGATAATGTTTTTGCCTGCCTGTGTGTGTGTGTGTGTGTGTGTGTGTGTGTGTGTGTGTGTGTGTGTGTGTGTGTGTGTGTTGTAACCTTCGGAATATCAAGATACGGTCTAAATCTTGGACTTGCCAACAGCATATTCTGGTGGGCGATTAGCATTCGCCTTCCGAATGCTCTTCTTTTATCTTTATAAAATAATAAAAGAAAGCTTATCATCCTGATTACTTGGTTTTAGCAAGGCAGACAAGAGAGACGACTGACCAACCGTGAAACCATTTTCTTCCACTACTCAGGTTGCTAACATGACTCAGGACAAGGATTTTCATTGTATTAAATAGCATGTTGTCAATGTGATATCATCAGGATTTAATACTCGCCACTTGACAACAGTATTCCCAGCCAAGAAAATACTGTATGTAGCAAGGGTACTGCAAATATTGCTATTAGCCAGCTGAAATGGTGGGCTGAAAGAGAGGCGCTGATGTTTGTATGACTGGTTATGAACACCATAATGGTGATGTGGTGGTGGTAGTGCTAAAGTGACTGTAGTTACGTAGTGAAGGTTAAAATAGTTTGGGTTCTACACACACACACACACACACACACACACACACACACACACACACACACACACACACACACGCTGAATCTCACGCAGTGGTATAGTGTGCGTTGCCGAAAATGAAATCATCCTGCACTGCAGCATTGATAATCAAATCTGTTGTTTTTGCAGTTTAAAATATTCTGTGTTTTATCAGTGACTGGAATCCAATGCATCTTTAATTCTTAACCATGACAGCCAGCATCATTATCCGACACGCCTTGCTTATTGCTATGACCTCCACACTGAGCCTAGTTTTACCTCCTCTCCCCTCTCTCTCTCTCTCTCTCTCTCTCTCTCTCTCTCTCTCTCTCTCTCTCTCTCCTGCCGCTGTATCGTGCAGGAGGTGATCCAGCCAAAAACCATTTTATACCTTGTGTCCCTGTTAATTAAGGACGCCTCCTGCCAGCCACAACACGCCACCCTCCCTCACCTCCTACCCCACCTTGTCCCTCCATCTTGTTCTTGGTCTGTGCCAAAGACGTGAATTACAACACAGTGCCAAAGCAAGGCAGTCAGTCGCCATAGCAACCACTGAACACACAGAAAGAGGCCAACACTTAACACGTGCATGGCTGCCACGTGTCTTATACTCTGCTCAACCTAATTCCAATTCCGATTTAGTCAACTGAGTGTGAGTGTGGCAGCAGGACAGTGTTAATATTGTCATAATAATCCTCTTACAGTCACAACAACTCTAGCATTGCATTCTAGGTAAGGCCATAGTACTTCATTCAGGTGAGAGGGAGGCATAAGGTGCTCAATGCTTACACACAATAGACAATACCCACCCGGGATGACGTCGAGGAAAAACAACGCAAGAAAGAATAATACACTGGTGAATGTAAGAATGGTAGAATAAAAAGATAGATTTGTAGATCAGCCTATTATAAACGGTAGATTAATACATCTATATTCAGATGGACAAATACATAACAAGAGGCTGAAGAAATGACAGAAATAGACAGTTCGGGCGACATATAGACAGAAACCAGTGCAGCCAACGCAGGTAGATAACTGGCTCTGATAGGGCAGGCCCGGGATCCAACCAGCGTCTGTTTAGCTGGTTTCTTTTTTCTATTATTGCCACAGTTCACCACTTGGAGGAAGTTTTAGTCTTTGTTTGCGTGTTCTATTGTTGTTTTATTATGTACGTGTCTATGAGGCCAATAAAATCCTGCGTCGTCAGCTGCAATAACACATCAAGTCGTACATCCTCGGCCAAAACGTTAAATGGGATAGTTTTGACATTTTTGCTGCGCCATATTTCTCTCTTCAACAGTGTAAAATCGTGTGACGTCACCGGAAATAAACTGCAAGTAGGTCATTGGCAGCCAAAGGTTACACGCGTTTTGATGAGGCACACCTGGATGAACTCTGGGATTGTGTTTGGGTGTCGGCTTAATAATAGCTTGAGATGGAAAAATAGAAAAATTAGTATATGTGCAGACACACATATAAGTACATACAGGAAAGGAGAGAGAGAGAGAGAGATGAATTGGCAGATAGGCTATTTTACATTTTGTGGCTGATATACGAGTACGTAGATCAACAGACAAATAGACAGACAGTTAAGGAGATAAGGAAATATGTATACAGATAAGCAGACTGACTTTCCTTACCTATGAGGGACAGAAGCCACTACAGTCAGCACAGGTACATAACTGGGTCTGCTGTGTGAGGCCCGGGATCCAACCTACCACACCTGCCAGCTTCTTTTTTTCGTTTACTGCTCTCTCTCTCTCTCTCTCTTTCTCTCTCTCTCTTTCTCTCTCTCTCTCTCTCTCTCGTATGTAACTGCACCAGGAACGGATAGGGTTTCGTACACTGTCTTCCTCTCCGATCATGCATTCAGTTTTAATAACCACCATTTTTAATAAAAAATACTCACACGCACTCTTTTATATACTGCCAACACACACACACACACACACACACACACACACACACACACACACACACACACACACACACACACACACACACACACACACACACACACACACACACACACACACACATCATAATACAACAAATTTCGTTTCGTGAGTCCCGGTTTGTATTGCCTAAGTAAGTAGATTGACACGTACAGATATATAAATTGATACACACACACACACACACACACACACACACACACACACACACACATTCACACCCACACACACATTCACACCCACACATTCACACACACACACACACATTCACACCCACACCCACACCCACACCCACACCCACACCCACACAGACACACAGAATCACATGAAAGACTGACAGAGTACGCCATCATCATTACCTTTGTTATCATTACCATCGTTTTCCTCATCATCGACACTATCATCATCATCATCATCACCGTAATCCCCAGTAATATGTGTAATGTGTTAGTAAACCCAGTAAACACAAGACAAATACACCCATGACTGACACACATTTAGCACTTTTGTTCCTCCTCCGAATAAAGGGTAAATATTTACCGGGTTGTGGCCGTTTGTTTAACAGAAGCCGTCACAATGGACAGGGAAACAAACCAGATCTGTGACTGAGAACGGGTTTCGATTCGCACGTGAGGGTTTCTCTTTCTAATATGAACCAATTAGTTACAGTATTTCACATGATAAAGTATCTTTACAACAATCATCAAGTTCTCCGTCCACACCGGACATGCCCAACAACTTTCATCCACGGCAAGAACCAGATGAGTAACTGAGATCCAGGTTTCGAATTAATACCGTAATGGCGATTATTCTCTTTAATTAACACTAATTAACTTCCTCTATTGTTTTTCACCCATGAAGACAAATATATGCAGCATTCATCAGGTGTTTTTTCACTTCACACATTTCCAGAAGCTTCCATGACTCATCCCCATTTCCTCTCTCCGACCCAATTCACAAATACACTACCATATGCTTTCTCCACTATCTGTGCTGCTGCAAATATACGATCTAGACATTCATTACCATTCTCAAAGGTACCCAGTTCAGTCACCAGCAGTCCGGTATCTTACTTATCATTATTATCACTAGTTTTCCAAATACTTTTCCTACCACACTCATCAGACTTATTCCATAATAACTTCAGCACTCCCTTCTGCCACCTCTTGTACCAAGGTAATATTACAACCTTTTTCTCTTCCACGGGTACAGTTCTATTAATCCAGGCATTTTGACATATTACCCACAGACAGTTCACTGCACTCTCTCCACCACATTGTATCATTTCTGCATATACCTGACAACAATTTACGATAAACACACTTAAGCATAAACAGACTAAACACAAACCTCTCACACACACACAGGAAGAGGCTCCTGAGCCATCACTATCTGCCAGGATTCCATTCCAGGGTGTCTAGGGTTTCTTTTTTCTTTTTTAAATAAATCATTACAGATTGGAGATGCTTGGTCGTGAGCAGTTAATATTGTATTGTTCTGTATGTGAGGTAAAGATTTTGCGAGCAAGTAGACTCTCTCTCGCTCTCTTTTGCCTGTCTCCCTCCCTCCCTCCCTACCTCCCTCCCTAACCCCCCCCCCGCTCTCTCTCTCTCTCTCTCTCTAGTATAGTGATGGTTATGATGATGATGCTAATAAAAATGATGCTGATGATGGAGCATTGATGAGTGGCCATTGGGAGGTTTAGAGGCGTTTTCTTGTGGTCAGCATGATGAACTCTGGGATTGGACATCAGGCAACAGACGGAGTAAAAGATGGAGAAGGGGGATGACAGGTAAGCAGATTTACAGAGACACCGAAGTATAGACTAAAGTAGATAAACAGACAGATAGATAGACTGACAGACTGATTCACAGATACGTAGACAGATAGACAGATGGATGGACAGACAGATATTCAGATACATAGATAAGCAGATATACAGATAGGCAAACAAAATAATGGTGAAGGCTTGGAAGGAGAAAGTCAGAAATGAGGATAAATGATTAAGGAAGACTAGATAGATGGATAGACAGAGTGACAGTTACCAACACATGAATAGACAGACAGACAGACAGACAGAGAGACGGACACAGACACAGAGACAGTTACACAGACAGCCAATGCATCCGTCCATCAGTCACAAACTCGTACAGCCAACACAGGTGGATATCTGGGTCTGGACACTGAGGCTCCGGGATCGAACCCACGAAGCAGCAGGCTTTCTTTTCCTGTATCACGACGGGGTTCAAAGTTGAGTTCATGTTTGCTTTGTGTTTGTTTATTGTATTTTTTTCACGTTCTTCGCTTATTGATGTCAATGTTTTTATCTTTAACTCTCTCTCGCTGCCTCCCCCCCCCCTCTCTCTTTCTCTCTCTGCAGTACCTCCATGACCACGATTGTGTGTTTGTGGGAGGCTGAGTTAGTGTGTGTGTGTGTGTGTGTGTGTGTGTGTGTGTGTGTGTGTGTGTGTGTGTGTGTGTGTGTGTGTGTGTGTGTGTGTGTGTGTGTGTGTGAACAAATTAGAAAACAGGTGTTTGCCTTATTCATCGCATTTCGTGGAAGGGTTCAGGATAAACCAAGGAGTTTACCGTTTGGTTTTGAGGACAACAGGTCAAAGGACAAGGCCACAGGGCTAGGTTAAACTCTGACCTAGCAATATCGACGTAAAATTTTGTATTCTCTTTAAACCCAACTTGGTGTACGAACTGAGGGCAAATGAAGGACTACATTTTGAGGTCAGTCAGTCGAAGGTCAAGGTCACAGGGGAAGGTCAGACATCAACCCGTGTGTCTTTATGTGAAGAAAATAACGAAGTGATTTTTAATGAACCACTCTTAGGTCAATAAAATCGTCTGGCGTTAGCTGGAACAGAATACTAGAGGCATCGTGACCATGAAAGAGTTAATTATTCACGTAAGTTTACCAAGGCTTTACTTAGGGATGGAAGAGTGATGCTGTGGCTGTCTTGGCTGGGATAGATAGACAGATAGATATAAGGACAGATAGACATATAGCTTTTCCTTACATATGACTGACAGAAGCCACAACAGCCAACAGTGGTAGATAACTGGGTCTGGTGTGTGAGGGGCCGGGATTGAAAACCAGTATCATTCTGTGGGCTTCTTTATTTCAAGGACGTGATGCGCTCAGTAGCTGAGATCATATTATGTTCGTTTATGTTTTCCGTGTATAATTAATCATCTCTCTCTCTCTCTCTCTTAGTTATAAATTATAATGAGAAATACAGTAGTCAATACTTGCACAGGGCGTATTTATATCTATTGTATAAGGGATGGATGGGTGGAAATTTATAAAACCGATATCATCATCATCACCCCACCCGCAACACGCCACCCACCTTTATATAGCCCGCCACCTCGCCCCTGCATCTTGTTCCTGGTCTGTGTCAAAGGTATGAATTACACCACCAAGCCAAAGCAAGGAAGTCACTGGCCATGCCAACATATGCAGGACCAGGCCAATATTTAACCCTCTCATGGTGGCACAGCTCTAGTACTGTAGTCTATTCCAGCTAACGCCTGACGGTTACATTCAGGTGAGTGAGTCATAAGAGCGACCTGTTATTCTGTCATCATTAACCCTCTCATCGTCGGCACAACTCTAATACCGTTATTTTAGGCCAGCTAACGCCACAACAATGTATTCACTGGACTGGCTACGTCAGACAGACTGTGTTAATAATGACACCATGAACCCGTCAATGGTCCAGGCAACTCTGCAAGTTTCTTTACGCTGCCGTCTGAAGATTAGTGTTAGCTTACAGTAAGTCACAGGAGCCAGTGTACAGACAGATTAAAAAAATATGTACTTTGGGATATGAAGAGTACTGATCGAGAGATATTAATTGATTGATAATGAAACCGATAAATTACAAGACAGAAAAATGGACAAACAGATATATTGATGTACGAATACTGGATTGAATACAGACACACATAACATAAAAAAAAAGGTCATGGAAAAATCGACATAAATTATACAGTAGGCTGGAAGGATAACACATACATTGATGGACGAATGATGGTTTCTTTGGTCTGACACATAAATTCTTTAGAGATATAATACGGCTGAAAAGTAGGAACCATTACTGCCGACCCAGGTAGATAACTGGGTCTGGCTGGTGAGCCCCATGATCGAAACCAAGGCATAAGGTGGTTTCTTTTTGCTGTTGCTCTGCTGTTGTGCTTCCTTCTTCTTCATTACGGTGTTCTTATTCGTTTTGTAACTCTGTCTCTGTCTGTCTGTCTCTCTCTCTCTGTAAGTGTCCTCCAAAAGGTGGTCCAAAATAACTCATCCTTTCTGTCCCTGCTAAGTAAAGACCCCTCCTCCCCACCCACAACACGCCACCTTCCGTCATACACAGCCCTACCTTGCCCCTTCATCTCGTTCTTGGTCTGCCTCAAAGGTATGAATTACAACATCAATCCAAAGCAAGGAAGTCACTGGCCATCGCAGCCACTGAACATATGGAAAAGGAGGCCAGCATTTAACTCTGTTGGTTTTGACAGCTGTTATGCTCTACCCTACCTAATGACAGACGATGTTAGTCAGCTGAGTATGAGCATAGGAGCCTGACAGTGTTACAGTGTTAATACTGTCACTGTTAAAGCTGCCATTGTCCCAACAACTCTAATATTCTGTTCCTGATAACGCCAACGATTTTATTCAGATGAGAAAGCGTCACAGGAGCTTGGTTACTAAAAGACAACAAATAACACCCACCCGGGATGACCTCTGAGAAATACATTGGTAGACAGAAAAATACATTCCAGAGTCTAGGGATGGACAAATAAGAGAGAGATTTACCAATCAGTAGTGTTAAATAGATTACAATAACACGTAAACAAACAGAATGATGGGCAAATACATAGGCTGAAGAAAACAGAGAAATGGACAGTTAGGCGGGTAGAGAGGTAGAAACCACTACAGCCAAAACAGGTAGATAACTGGGTCTGGTTAGTGAGGCCAGGGATCGAACCAGGTATGCTCGTGTGGTTTCTTTTTCATATTTCAAGCCACAGTTACTCACTTTGGCTCAATTTTGTTCTCTTTGTGTTTTTGTTTGTCTTACACATAATCTCTCTCTCTCTCTCTCTCTCTCTCTCTCTCTACCTAATAGAAGTACAACAAAGATAATGATGATGATAATGGCGCCGATGATGTGACACTGACGACGACGATGATGATAATGATGCCATTGATGATGATGATAATGATGCCATTGATGATGATAATGATGCCGCTGATAATGATGATAATGATGCCGTTGACGATGATGATAATGATGCCGTTGATGATCATTATGATGCCATTGATGATGATGATAATGATGCCGTTGTTGTTGATGATGATGATGATGATGATGATGATGATGATGATGATGATGACGACAGTGCCTGTGATGATGATGATGATGATGACGACAGTGCCTGTGATGATGATGATGATGAAGCTTATGATGACAATGTAAATGTTGATGATGATGATGATGATAATGATGACTTCCAATTCATTCCGTATATTTGCAAGTACTGGTACGACTCTGCTAATATAAGGCCATGCAATAAAGCCTGTAATAAGTGAAGTAAACACTACCTATATAACTAATAAACATCAAAGTATTAAACAGAAGCCTCAGGGGCACACAGGAAGAGGCTCCTGATCCACGACTCACAGCCAGGTTGGGATTCCAGAGGCTTTCCAAGGTTTCTTTTGTTTACAAGTTATTACCAGTGTTTTTATATATACTCACACACGCACGCAAAGTTAATAAATAAATAAATGAATAACTTAAATGAAAACATAATTGCACTGTGAAGATGCTTGGTGTCTCCTTGTTGCTGTTGTCCAAGATTAGTTATCATTAATGCTGTGGTGTGTTAAAGATGGCTTAAAAAGGACATGCAGAAGTGCTCTCTCTCTCTCTCTCTCTCTCTCTCTCTCTCTCTCTCTCTCACGTCTTTAACCTTTTAGACCGGTCATAGTCAGAAAACAGACTAACACACTTTTTCCACGTCTCTTTTACACTCTTTCTCACTTTCTCACGTTTTTGCTCACTTTTCTCTATCTTTCAGACTTTCTTACTCTCATTCTCACTCTGGCTCACACTCCCAGTCTCTCATGCTTGTTACTATTTCTCACACACTTTTTCTTTACTAATGTTATTCTTCTCACTCACACTTGCTCACTTTTTAATTTTGCTAACTTTAATTCATTTACAATTACACCAAGAAGAACATTTTGAGACAGTTCTTAATAGACCAATACCACCAGAAGAGGATATACCGTCTGCTCAGGAAGATTTAAATATAGAAACAGGAGAGTTGAGGCTTGCAGAAGTGGAGAAAGCAGTAAAACAGTTAAAGAATAATAAGGCACCAGGGGAGGATGGTTTATTTCCGGAAATGTTTAAAGTGGAGGGGGATAGATTAATAATGATCTTGACCAAGTTATTCAATAAGATATGGGTGACGGGGTTACTACCATCAGTTTGGAAGAATGGTGTAACTGTTAAAGTTCCGAAGAAGGGAGACCTGAGTGAATGTGGTAATTGGAGGGGAATCTCTTTGTCACCGATAGCTTTGAAAGTTTTCAGTAGAGTGTTGTTAAATAGGTTGGAGCCGGTGGTTGAGGGTATTCTGAGGGATGAACAGGCTGGTTTTAGAAAGGGACGTGGTTGCAATGATCAGATCTTTATAGTTAGGCATTTGATGCAGCAAGTTAATGAAATGAGAGTACCGTTAAGTCTTTATTTTGTTGATTTTGAAAAGGCTTTTGATAGTGTTTCGAGAGAGACTATGGGGAAGATCATGAGACATTATGGAATACCAGAGGTGTTTGTGAGGGTCATTATGAACATGCATGAGGACACATTTTGTAAAGTGATGGTTGATGGTTGTCTGAGTGATTCGTTTGAAGTCAAGTCCGCAGTAATTCAAGGTGGTGTTCTATCGCCTTTACTATTTATATTGGTCATTGATTACATTATGAAACGCGTTGGAACAGAAACCGGTGCAGGTATACTTTGGGGAGAGAACAGGAAATTTCTGGATTTAGATTATGCAGATGATATGGTTTTGATCTGTGATGGGCCAGAAGAGATGCAGAGAGTGTTGGACTGTTTGGTGAGTGAAGGTCGCAAGGTGGGTTTGGTTATTAATTGTGGAAAAACTGAAATAATCAATATGAATATGGAAAATGCGCAGGAATGTGTAATTGGAGGTATGGTTGTAAAGCAAGTTGACAGGTTTAAATATTTAGGTACTTATTTAGCCAAGGATGGTTCTTTGAACTTTGAATTTGAGGAAAGGTTAAAGAAGGCTAATCAGGCAATGGGAATGCTTAAAAATATTTGGAATAATAACAATTTTTCTGTGCATACAAAAATCAAACTTTATAAGGTAATGGTTAGGAGTATCTTAATTTATGGACACGAGTCTTGGTACAGCATAGTGACTATGGAAAATAAATTCTTGGTGTTTGAAAACAAAGCACTTAGAAGAATATTAGGAGTTAAGTGGTGGGAAAGGATACCAAATAGTAGAATTAGAGAAATAACGGGAGTGCAGCCGGTCGATGAATATGTTAGGTTCTCACGATGGAAGTGGCTTAGGACATGTGTATAGGAGACAGGGAATAGTACGAGGTACACCAGGGTGGGTGGCACTTGGTAGGAGAGGTAGAGGAAGGCCAAAAGAGACGTGGGTGAGGACAATGAGACGGGAAGCTGGAGATGAGTGTTGGGGAGATCTTGAGGAGTTAGCACAAGATAGGATGTGGTGGTGTGAGTTCATCGAGGCCCTATGCATCCCCGAGGGTGCCACAAGAAATGACTGATTAATTCATTTACTCATCCCCCTATCCCACTTTCTCACTTTTGTTCATATATATTGCCACTGAATTCCTTCGTTTCAAAATTTCACTCATTTTTGCCCACTAGCTCACTCACTCTTGTTGATTTTATTTCTCTTTCTCAAAAATTAACACACAGAGAATAGGCCAGTCATTCTCAATCTGCCATTCACTTTCCAGCAACTCTCTCTTACATTATCTCACAATTTCACCAGTTCTAATTTACTCACTTTTCACTAATTTTTTCATTATCCCTCTCACTTTCTCACGCTCTCAGTTTTGCTCACTTTTTCTAGCTGTCCACCCCCTTACTTTCTCACTCTCTCCCTCACGATCATATTAAGTTATATTTTCCCAGTCGCTCTTCACTATCTCAGTCATACTCACCCACTGACTCATATATTCATATTTCCACTCACTCATATTTTCATACGTAAACAACCTATTCTCATTATCTCTCTTCTCATCCCTTCTGTCTCTCAATTTATCTCACTCTCTCGCTCACATTTCTCAAGCGATCTCAGTTTTCTCACTCACTTTCTCAAACAATTTCATCCTTTCATTCATTTACGTCATTCTCCCTTACTGTCTCACTTTCTACATCTTATCTCACCCTCACACATTCTCTCTCTCTCTCTCTCTCGCTTTCTCTCTGGATCAGATTACCAGATTCTTCCTCAGAAATACTATTGTCACTCTTCAAGTGACGGAGATTTGAGAGAGAGAGAGAGAGAGAGAGAGAGAGAGAGAGAGAGAGAGAGAGAGAGAGAGAGAGAGAGAGAGAGAGAGAGAGAGAGAGAGAGAGAAATAACGAAGTAATAATCACAAATTAATAGGAATGGCCAAGTAAAACAGAAACACCTGAAACGAAAAACGCAGGTAATACTTAAAAATAAGTAAAGGGAAGGAGTCGAAACCTCAGATGATAAAATGAACAGAAAGTAAAAAAAAAGAAGAAATTATTAAAGTGTAATAAAGGAAACGAAGAAAACACATGATAAATGGAAACTCACAAGAAGGAAATAAAACAAATGTAAACGAATGCCATAGGTAAATAAAAGAAACTAGTTGATGAACAACGATAAAGGGAATAAGTGATTTATGGTGACATGTGAAGAAAAGACACGGATAAAGAAGAGAAACAGGGATAAATGAATTAGATATGAAGACTGAAGGGAGGGGTGAGAAGACGAAGATAAGAGAGAGAGAGAGAGAGAGAGAGAGAGAGTTGCATGGAGGATGTGGGCAGTACGTCACAGTGTGTTTCTATGAGTATTGTTTTTGGCACAGATTACACAGTCTATTCCTCACGACCCACAAGTACTGCAAGGGGTCACAGAACTTTACATGGCACCACTTGAACATGTCTCAGCTTTTTTTTTTTTTTTTTTTTTTTAAGGAGTGGTGTGTTGATAACTGATGGTGTTATACATCTGGACATATCGCGACATTGGCCATGATATGCACCGTCTATACTGAATACATGATTGGGCTGTTTTTACATACGACTGGTGCAAAGGTATTAGTGGGGGTGTTTTTATGACATGGTAGTCGGCCCTGAGGAAGATCAGTAAAGTGTTTTGTGTTGTGAGTGTCTATGTATTACTGTGCTTTACTTGTGTCCGTGTGTGTGTGTGTGTGTGTGTGTGTGTGTGTCCGGAATGTGTATGTGTGTTTTTTGTGTCTTACCACAGCACATGTTCTGTGTTATACCGGATGTATGTGTGTGGCTTATAAGTGCGTTGTATGTGTTCTGATTAAATAGATAGACAGACAGATAGATACAGATATAGAGATAGATACATAGGAACATATACATACATACATATGGAAAGATGGATTTGTACATGTACAGGTGTGTGTGTGTGTGTGTGTGTGTGTGTGTGTGTGTGTGTGTGTGTGTGTGTGTGTGTGTGTGTGTGTGTGTGTGTGTGTGTGTGTGTGTGTGTGTGTGTGTGTGTGTGTGTGTGTGTGTGTGTGTGTGTGTGTGTGTGTCTCATGTCCTTGTTAAGTGCATATACGTGCGTGAGAGTCAACAGGTAATTTCCTTGTGTGTGTTTACATGGATCTGTAATACAAGAACCAAACACATTAGAAATACAATACAGACAACACTTACACAATGTTTGTCTCTCACATTCATTCTCATTCTTCCCCTTCTTCCTGTCTTCCTTCTTTCCTTCTCTCCTCCTCCTCTCAAGTCTCTTCAACCTCCCATTTCTTCCCTTACTTCTTTTTCTCCGTCTATTCCTCTTTTTCCTCCCTTACTCTTTTCCTGCTCCTCTTCTCCTCCTCTCCATCTTCCTCCTCTTCGTCTCCTTCTTCCTTCTCCTTGCTTCCTTTCTTTCCCATAGACTTAATTAAGAATGGACTCTCCTTTCATGCCTCTCTCTCTCTCTCTCTCTCTCTCTCTCTCTCTCTCCTAATGACTTTCTGAAGGACCCAATAAGTGCACTACTCTCTCACCTAGTTCTCGGGGGCATTTCTCTCTCTCTCTCTCTCTCTCTCTCTCTCTCTCCTAATGACTTTCTGAAGGACCCAATAAATGCACTACTCTCTCACCTAGTTCTCGAGGGCATTTCTCTCCCTCTCTCTCTCTCTCTCTCTCTCTCTCTCTCCTAATGACTTTCTGAAGGACCCAATAAGTGCACTACTCTCTCACCTTCCTCTCTCATCTAGTTCTCGAGGGAATTTCTCTCCCTCTCTCTCTTAGATCATATAACAAGATACTTCCTCATAAATTCTATTTCACTTGTCAATAATGTGACGGAAATTTGAGAAAGAGAGAGAGAGAGAGAGAGAGAGAGAGAGAGAAAGAGAGAGAGAGTTGAATGGAAGGATGTGGGCAATACGTAATAGTGTTTTTATAAGTATGATGAGTACGATTTTCGGCACAGACTAGACAATCTATTCCCTACATCCCATCATTTCTCCTAGGGGTCATAGAACTTTGCATGGCACCACTTGAACACATCTGAGCAGTGTTTTTCGAGGAGTGGTGTGTTGGCAACTAATGGTGTTATACATCTGGACATATCGCGATAATGGCCATGATATGCACCGTCTATACTGAATACATGATTGGGCTGTTTTTACATACGATTGGTGCAAAGGTATTAGTGGAGGTGTTTTTATGACATGGTAGTCGGCTCTGAGGAGGATTAGTAAAGTGTTTTGTGATGTGTGCCTCTATGCATTACTGTGCATTACTTGTGTCTGTGTGTGTGTGTGTCCGGAATGTGTATGTGTGTTAATTTGTGTATTATCACAGCACATGTTTTGTGTTATATTGCATGTGTATGTTTTAGTGTGTATTTCATGTCATGTGATTATAGATAGATACAGATTCATATACAGTATAAATAAAAAGATATATGTGGAAGGAAGGGTGTGTGTGTGTGTGTGTGTGTGTGTGTGTGTGTGTGTGTGTGTGTGTGTGTGTGTGTGTGTGTGTGTGTGTGTGTGTGTGTGTTGTCCATGTCAGTGTACTGAAGTGCGTCTGGGTCTACATGTAATTTCCTTGCGTGTAGAGAGAAGAGTACAGATTCCTTGCGTGTGTTTACATGGATCTGTAATACAAGAACCAAACACATTAGAAATACAATACATACAACACTTACACAATGTTTGTCTCACATTCATTCTCATTCTTCCCCTTCTTCCTGTCTTCTTTCTTTCCTCCTCTTCTCCTTCTCTCAAGTCTCTTCTACCTCTCTTTTCTTCCCTTACTTCTTTTTCTCCTGTTCCTCTTTTTCCTCCTCTAAACTCTTCCTCCTCCTCCTGTTCTCTTCCTCTCCAACTTCCTCGTCTTAGTCTCCTTCTTCCTTCCTTTCTTCTCCATAGACTCAATTGAAAATGGGCTCTCTCCTTTCATGCCTTCTCTCTCTCTCTCTCTCTCTCTGAGTTATTTCCTCTCTCACTCACTGTTTATAACCATTTAGAGCGGCTACTGCCAGAAACCTGATTAGAACACTGTCCACCTGTCTTTTACCTTCTTTCTCACTTTCTCACTTTTATGCTCACTTTTCTCAATCTTTCAGACTTTCTTACTCTCATTCTCACTCTGGCTCACACTCCCAGTCTCCCAGGTTTGTTATTTTTCCTCACACACATTTTTTATTATTAATGGTGTTATTTCTCACTCACTCTTGCTCACTTTTTACTTTTGCTAACTTTACTTACTCATCCCCTATCTCACTTTCTCACTTTTGTTCATATATATTGCCACTGAATTCCTTGTTTTAAAATTTCACTCATTTTTGCCCACTAGCTCACTCACTCTTGTTGATTTTATTTCTCTTTCTCAAAAATTTACACACAGAGAATAGGCCAGTCATTCTCAATCTGCCATTCACTTTCCAGCAACTCTCTCTTACATTATCTCACAATTTCACTAGTTCTAATTTACTCACTTTTCACTCAATTTTTTTCACCTCCCCCACTTTCTTACGCTCTCACTTACTTTTGCTCACTTTTTCGCACTGTCCACTCCCTTACTTTCTCACTCTCTCCCTCACGATCACATTAGGATATATTTCCCCAGTCGCTCTTCACTGTCTCAGTCATACTCACCCACTCACTCATATTTTCATACGTAAACAACCTATTCTCATTATCTCTCTTCTCATCCCTTCTCGTCTCTCGTAAAGTATCTTGCTCTCTCGCTCACATTTCTCAAACGATCTCAGTTTCTCACTCACTGTCTCAAAATGTTTCACCCTCTCATTCACATACGTATTCTCCCTTACTGCCACACTTTTCTCTCTCTCTCTCTCTCTCTCTCTCTCTCTCTCTCTCTCTCTCAGCGTTCTTGCTCTTAATGGCTTTTTGAAGGACCCACAAAGTACACTAGTCTCACACTTTCCTCTCTCACATAGTTTTCAAGAGCCTCTGCCCCCCCCCCTCTCTCTCTCTCTCTCTCTCTCTCTCTCTCTCTCTCAAATTTGCGTCATTTTTGACAAGTGACAGTAGAATTTCTAAGGAAGTAGCTCGTTACCAGATCTACAGATATATATATATATATATATATATATATATATATATATATATATATATAGAGAGAGAGAGAGAGAGAGAGAGAGAGAGAGAGAGAGAGAGAGAGAGAGAGAAGGGAGGAAGAGAGGCAGGGAAGGTGGTTGGCAGGGGAGCAGACACGGGGTGAGATTAGGCAGACAGGGTAGCAGCGAGGCTGGGTGACAGGCAGGGAGACAGGCAAGCAGACAGGCAAGGAGATAGGCAGGGAGACATGCAGGGAGACAGTCAGGGAGACTGGCAGGGAGACAGGCAGGGAGATAGGCAGGGAGACAGGCAAGCAGACAGGCAAGGAGATAGGCAGGGAGACGGGCAGGGAGACAGACAGGAAGACATGCAGGGACACAGTCAGGGAGACAGGCAGGGAGACAGGCAAGCAGACAGGCAAGGAGACAGGCAGGGAGACATGCAGGGAGACAGTCAGGGAGACAGGCAGGGAGACAGGCAGGGAGATAGGCAGGGAGGGAGGGTAGTCGGTGAAGGAGGGGGAAACTCAGGGGAAAGCAGGGAGTCGGACAGAAAGGGAGGGTAAGAAGGAAGGGAAGACAGGGAGGGAGAAAATGGGAGACACTGGCAGTGTAAGTAGGAAGGCAGGGGGAGAGGCGTGGAGGTAAGGCAGGCATGAGATGTAGGGAAGGAGGCAACAAGAGAGACAGAAAGAGACGGACAGAGACAGACAAGTAGGTCAGGCAGGGAGAGTGCGAGAGATAGGCACAGGGAGGCAGAGATTCAGGTAGATCAGGCAGGGAGGGTAGACAAAGGTAGGCAGAGATACAGGAAGATCAGGCAGTGAAATACGCAGATACAAATACATCAGGCAGGGAGGTACACACAGGTATACGTGTAGGGGGGTAGACAGAGGTATACAGGTAGGGGATAGACAGAGGTATACAGGTACGGGGTAGACAGAGGTATACAGGTAGGGGTAGACAGAGGTATACAGGTACGGGGTAGACAAGTATACAGGTAGGGGTACACACAGGTATACAGGTAGGGGGTAGACAGAGGTATACAGGTAGGGGGTAGACAGAGGTATACAGGTACGGGGTAGACAGAGGTATACAGGTACGGGGTAGACAGAGGTATACAGGTACGGGGTAGACAGAGGTATACAGGTACGGGGTAGACAGAGGTATACAAGTAGGGGGGTAGACAGAGGTATACAGGTAGGGGGGTAGACAGAGGTATACGGGTAGGGGGGGTAGACAGAGGTATAGAGGTTGGGGGTAGACAGATATACAGGTAGGGGGTAGACAGAGGTATACAGGTAGGGGGTAGACAAAGGTATACATGTAGGGGGTAGACAGAGGTATACAGGTAGGGGGTAGACAAAGGTATACAGGCAGAGGGGTAGACAAAGGTATACAGGCAGAGGGGTAGACAAAGGTATACAGGCAGAGGGGTAGACAGAGGTATACAGGTGGGTTAGACAGAGGTATACAGGTGGGTTAGACAGAGGTATACAGGTAGGGGGGTAGACAGGTATACAGGTAGGGGGGTAGACAGAGGTATACAGGTAGGGGGGCAGCAGAGTCAGACAGGCAGGGGGACTGACACAGGCATCATTACATGCAGGCAGAGAAGATGGAGGCAGGAAGTTATGCAGGAAGACGCCTTAATTAAGAGATGGAGGGATGTAGGAAGACAGACAAGGAGGGACATAGTGAAACAGAGACATACAACTGAGGCACAGAGGCAAGCAGACAGACTAAGACACTGACAGATGGATTAAGCAGGCACACTTAAGCAGGAAGGACACAGGCACAGAAACAAAGGAAGAGTAGGAAGGTATAAGGATTTGAGTGAAAGGCAGGCAGCAAGACAGGAAAAGCCACATGTGGGGTAGACAGAGAAGCAGTGAGACGGACAGGCAAAGGAAGGCAGACAGCCAAGTAAAGACAGAAAAGGAAATGGAGACAGGATGACAGGCGAAGAAACAGACATGGAAAGACAGGCAGGAAACACACAGAAGACAGGTAAGAAAACGAAGGAAGGCAAAGAGAGAGAGAGAGAGAGAGAGAGAGAGAGAACGGAAATTAATTCTGCCCTCCTTCACGACACAATGGTTTGAGTTCCCTTGAGATGATTGATGTGTTCCTCTCTCTCTCTCTCTCTCTCTCTCTCTCTCTCTGATAACAGTAAAATAAACATTTATAAAAAAATACGCAATGATTTTCAGAAACGAGAAATGTGAGGAGAAAAAAAAATGCAGGAGACTGTAGGTTAGATAAATAGAAGAGAGGAGAGAGAGAGAGAGAGAGAGAGAGAGAGAGAGAGAGAGAGAGAGAGAGAGGCCACAACTCATCACGCTATGCATTTCTTATGTCACTGGGTCACGTCTCATGCTGTCAGCCAGGTAGAGGTAAATAGATAGATAGATATACATAGATATATTGACAGACAGACGATATGTAGGTGGATAGACAGGTAGGTAGACTGACAAGTAGACAGACATGCAAACAGATAGGTAGATAGATAAGTGAGAATGTATGTATGTATGTATGTGATACCTGAAGTTTTGTGAGGCCATCTGTTGACCGGGGACTGACTGCTGGGCCTAAGGGAACGGGTTGTTTAGTCTATGACCAGATTGGGATATACACAGACATCGAATAGTGTAATACGTAGGTAAGAAGGGAGGAAGATGAAGGAAAGGGAGGAAGACAGCCAGAGAAGAGGGAAGGAGGAAGATGGAGGAGAGTGGGGACGACAGCCAAAGAGAAGGAGGGAGGGAAACAATGTTAAAGTAAGAAATGGGGGGAAGAGAAGGTTGTGAATGCAAAAAGAGAAGAAAGGCGACAACCTAGGTTGAAGGTAGGCAGTCTGATGAGAAAGAAAAAGGAGAGGGAAGTGAGTGTGAATGAAAGGAGGGGGAGACTAAAAAGAAACGGATTAAAATGGGAGAGAGAGAGAGAGAGAGAGAGAGAGAGAGAGAGAGAGAGAGAGAGAGAGAGAGAGAGAGAGAGAGAGAGAGAGTATAATTGCTAATTAAACAAATAAGGCATGAAAAATTAGTATATAACATGAAAAATAAACATAAAAGAAAAGATACCGGAAGAAATAACACCATCACAACAAATATATCCCAGACGAATCCAAAACACGACACGGCATCCAATCTCTCTGGAAAAATGGAGCGCGTTGGAATCAGCTGATACGATGTAAACAATCAGCTTGATCGCGTGTCAACAAGGCTGGCGTCCCCCTTCCTCCCATCACCATCATGAATACAGAAAAATGTCGACCCCTTTCTCCTGGTGAGGGATTTTAGACCTCTGTTCTGGGATCATTTGTTCATAAGTGATTGTTTTTTTTTTTTTTTTAATGGTTTTCGTAATTTAAGAGGCTAAAAGTGTATTCAATACGAAACTGCTAACAGGGTCAAGTAGTATTCTCTAAGGCTGATTAATTCTCCACTTACATCTTTGTATCTGGACTAACATTTGTTGGACATCTGTCTGTCTATCTGTATCTACAGGTAAATCTGTACATAATGTGTGTGCTTAGGCGTGCGAGTGTGTTCTCGCATGCATGTGTGCGTACACGCACCGCAACTCCTCCTTGGCTATTTGATGGATGTGAATGAACCTTCCCGGGTGTGTTCGTCGGGTTACTGGCAAGGTCTTCCATTACATACAATTTTCTAACTATGATTTTTAAGGGGCCAACCGCTCCCCCACCCCCACCAAAATTTAAACTCGGAAAAAGTGAAAAACAAGGCAAACATGGACTTGATATCTTAGTACATGTTGTACAATGGACTCATCTGTAATGCGATATCTGGGGAGCGTGGCCCCCCTTGTGAGGTCAGGCCCCCTCCCCCCCACCAAAAAAAAAAAAAAAAAAATCAGAAATAGGGGAAAGTGAGCACATGGATATCGCCGGATTGGGTATGCATTTTACGTGCTTTCTTCGAATGCACAGGAAGAAACAGTACATCATCATCATCATCATTACTACTACTACTACTACTTTTACTACTACTACTACTACTACTTTTACTACTACTACTACTATTATTATTATTATTATTATTATCATCATCATCATCATCATCATCGTCATCATCATCATCATCATCATCGTTACCATGTGGTAGTAGTAGTAGTAGTAGCAGTAGTAGGTAGTGGTAGTAGTAGTAGCAGTAGTAGTAGCAGTAGTAGCAGAAATAGTGATAGTAGTCTTCACTTTTACAATTACACATTATTACAATTACACATGTGCTTGCGAAGCAAGTAGGGGCATTGTTTTACTAAACGTGTGTGTTGAGGATCTATGTGAAAAAAAAAAAAAAAAAAATCAAACAGTTGTAATCCGACTGTAACCAAACTTGGTGGAAGGGTTGAGGCTTGGCGAACGGGATGATATATTATTTTCGAGAAAAACAGGTCAAAGGTCAAGGCCATATACCAAAGTGATATTAAACAGTTTCTTTGCGAGTTTGTGCAATCTATAAGGATGATTTAAGCTATGGCAAGGATGAAAGAATTCAATTTTGTGATTATTGTCAAATGACAAGGTCAAAGGTCAAGGTAATATGGCAAGGTCAATATAAACTGCTTTCATCCGATTTAGATCAAAGTTGGTGAAAAGGTGAAAGGTAAGAGAAAGACAAAGGGAATCAATTTTAAAAACACTCAGTCAGTGGTCAACGTCACAGGGCAAGGTCAAAGATCAAAGACACATGGCAAGGTCAGTACAAACAGTTTTGAACCAATTTATACCAACCTTGGTGGAAGGGTTTTGAACCAATTTATACCAACCTTGGTGGAAGCCTTAAGGATAAGGCATGAGTGAAGGGATCTGATTTTCAGAACAATCAGACAATGGTAAAGCTCAGGACAAGGTGAAAGGACTCTGACACATGGCAAGGTCACCTTGAGTTTTGATCCGATTAAGACCAAACTTGGTGGATAGGTTGAGGGAACGACAAGGAAAAAGGGATTTGATTTTGAGTACGGTAAGCCAAAGTCACTGTTTCGGCAAGTTCAAATATTCGGTCTTTAAACCATTAGTACCGTGCGGCTGTTGCACTCTCAGTTTATTATTAGTACTCACTTAAAGCCCGCCTTCGGCGGCCTCTGCTCAATCTCAAAATCCAGAAATGAGTCTTAACTCGGGAACCGGTGGCCCGATTGGAATGGAAATTGTTTTCGTCTTCAAGCTGGAGCATTTTAATGTATCTTGCTCTAACAAAAACTGCGCGACGCTGCCCCATTTTTGCTGTGTTATAGTAACAAACACACCAACAAATATACAGAAATTGGATTATTGTAATAAGATTATTATTGTAACTCACCACATCAGTGGTGAGTCATACTGTTCATTTCATTATTATTATCATCATCATTATTCTTTCTTACGAAGAAGTAAATTGTTCGTATTCCCTCAGTTTCAAAGCTACGGCCATCACACCTGGCCATCTGAGTCCCCCAGCTGGCGGCTTCATATGACCCAGTATCATCCAGTTCCCAGTACTGGTTTTCCAGTTACATCCAAAAACCTATTAAACTAGTCTGTTCGCGGATTCTCAGAGACCACTAAAGGTACAGACTTGATATTCTTGTTGGACATAGCCAAGGTCAGGGAGCAGGTCTGAAATGACTATGGGCCCATTTGGGCCAGAAGCTTCTGAAATCGCCCAGGGGTCAATGGAACGTAGTCTAGGGTCATTGAGAACAACATATAAAACACACACACACACACACACACACACACACACACACACACACACACACACACACACACACAGAACTGAGCTACAATCACCAAACTTGTATTATTATTATTATTATTATTATTATTGTTGTTGTTGTTGTTTTTATTATCATTACTATTATTATTAATATTATTATTATTACTGTTGTTGTTGTTGTTGTTACAATTATTATCATCACCATTATTGTATTACTGTTATTATTATCATAATTTTCAATCACTCCATAAAAACAGAAAAAAACATACATACATACATACATAAATCATATACAGACAGACATGTCAAGGAAAATAACAGAAAAACACACAGACAGGAGTACATTCAGACAGAAATATAGCCTGATCGAGAAAGACAGATACATATGTATATAAACTACAAGTCTGAAACTGCTGAAGCAATATTCAAAGAACTCGACATTCCAGATGAAAATACTTTTACCACTGTAGGTCTAACATTAAGGAGCATTTGATATGACTCAATAATTTTTACGGATTTTGATCTGTGACCTTGACATCAGGGTCAAAGTCATTCATACTATGTAAATAATGTTCACTCATGACCCACTACATTTCCACTGAGTTTGGTCAAAATCGGCCAAATACTTTCCAATTTTGCACTTTCTGGCATAAGGCGGCTATTTTGATTTTCCTCAATATCTCAGAAAGTATTTGTTGGATCTCAACATCAATACTCAGATGCACTAGTTTATGTTGACCACTACATACTGCAACATTTGCAAAGCAATCCATTCAGTAGTTTTTGCTGCGTAGGAGCAAAAATTGAAAAAAATAACGTAAAGGGTGCTAATACGGCGCTAGTTCTGTGGAAAAAAAAACACACACACACACCAAAAGAAGCCTGCAACTAAGATACATCGCTCCTGAAAATTTCAAGTCTTTATCTCGAACGGTCTTGGAATACCAGCCTTCTTGATCTTCCCCCCTCCCCCAAAAAATAATAATATTTACAAACTCAATAAGAACTCTACATTCTGTGGAGTCTTAGCTATCTATACAGACAAAGAGATAGACAGACAGTGAGAAAAGCACATAGATAAGGGCCCGTATTCTCGTCGGATGAGGAAGTTCCCTAACATCTTTTCCCAAGCGACTAATTTTGTTCATTACACCTAGCTATCCTCGTCAGTGTTGGATAAATCCTTCCAATGTCGACGTACTCTGCATAAATAACGTACACAAGAATATTAACCACCCATACCCAGAAATAAATCACAAAGGAGAAGATGTTAGGGAGCTTCTTTCACGACGAGAATACGCGCCAAGAACACAGACATACAGATATACACTGGAGGACAGACAGAGGCACCAACACATACTAGGATCCGTCTCCCTCACCTCAAACCAATCCATTTGTCACCCACAATACCTCATTCCTCTCCTCTTTTTTCTCTCTCTTGTCTCCTCCTCCATATTTAGTGGCAGACACTTTATCAGTTATGAGAGAGAGAGAGAGAGAGAGAGAGAGAGAGAGAGAGAGACTTTTCTGCTGCAAAAGGCAGGAATTAATTAACCTGGCAATGAGTCTGTTTTCGTCTCTCTCCTGTGCTATCTTTCATTGTCCTTCTCCTCTTAATTTCGTCATTTTTGGCGGGAATTTTTCTCACAACTTAATGACGGTATCTGTTGTATTTTTCACCGATGATATATTTCATTTTTTTGCTTTTTGATGATGATGATGATCGTTAGTAGTAGTAGCGGTAGTAGTGGTGGTAGTAGTGGTGGGTAGCAGTACCCCCCTACTCTCTCTCTCTCTCTCTCTCTCTCTCCACGCAGTCAGTGGAAAAGACGTTTACAAAGGACTATAAAATAGTGGCTGAAAAGATAAAGTTATGTGTCTGGATGTGGATGTGAGTTGAAGAGAGGGAGGGAGAGGAGGAAAGAGAGTGAGATACATACCGTAACTGAAGGAATCCGGGAGGCAGGGGAGACGGAGGGAAAATTAGAGAGAGGTAATGGGGGAGGGAAAAGGAGGAAGAAAGAGAAGGGACAGAGTTTTAGCAATGTTTTTCAGTGTGGGAGGAAGGGATGTAGACAGGACAGGATGGAAGGTGAGAGAGAGAGAGAGGGGGGGGGGTAAGAAAGAATGTATTTTCTCTCAGGTCACGTCACTCACGCCAACACCTCCCACGGAAAACAGACTGATATGGATAAACAGAGGCACAGACAGACAAACAGTCGGGATGGTGGAGTAGATAGATGGATGGATGGGAGGAGAGAAAAATAAAATTGGATTGATAGATAGATATTTACAGACAGAAGGATAAATGCAAACAGCAAATATAAAAACAATACAAATATATTACTTGATAGATACATAGCTACAGACTGATAGATACAGATTGCTAGATATAAACAGACTGACAAAATGAGAGACAGCTAGATAGATACATATAGATAGACAGACGGATAGATAAATGGTTATATGGATGGATGGACATAAACAGATGTAGATAACAAACAAATACAAATATCCAAAGATAAAAACAACAGATAGGCAGATAGATAGAGTGACACTGACAGACAGATAGAGATGGATGGATGCACAAATAGATTTAAAGATACTGAAGGACTGACAGACGGACACAAATAGATAGATATAGATAGCAAGACAGACAGAATGATCGCTACAGGGCCAGCCAGACTGGTATACAGGTAATTTTAGTGCCATAAACCCCAGCGTGCCTGGGGCTATAAGGTGAGGTGGGCTATTGGTGACCCAGCGTCGCTCAGAGCACAATGACAGATCCGATTCACTCACCCTACATATCAGGCTGGCATTACCAAAGGTATTTACCATGGCTGCCCTGGCCTACCTCACAGCACTTATTGCAGCGCCATCAACCACACTGCAATCTTTACCTGGCTTGCGTTCTCTCCTCAAAAACAATGCCTGGTTACGAGAGGACAACTGTCATTAATGTTGTCTGTTTTGGATGCAAGGACAGACAAGGACAAGAGTAGGAACTTGCAATGTCTCCAGATCGTCTTGCAAAAACAATTCATGCTTACGACAGGGATTCGATCGTAAGTGTGTTGGAGCACCCCACCCCTGGACCGTAACTCTGACCCAATGCTTCTTACAGATGCCTGGATGGATGTGCTTTGAGTTAACTACTAAGCCCAAGAACTTTCCTTATTTAATTTCACTTCAATCAGTCAATGTTATTCAGCTTAGGTGGGCTAGATGGTTAGTTGGATATAACTGAGAAAGGACTCTATCATTACTGGATTTTACTGAGATTCGACTATGTTATTCAGCATAGGTACAGTAACTTAGATGGTTAGACTGATATGCTAAGGGCTATTCCTTTGGGGGCGAGAACCTCTTTCTTTACTAAGTTTACTAATATCAGGCCGTGTTATTGAACCTGGGGAGGCTCTCTAGAAGGGAAAGGGTCATGGAAAGCTGCAAGTAAAATATCCAGTTCGAAAAGCGTATCCGACGCTTGGTAATAGTTATACTTTTTTCATGTCATCTTGGCCCCAAGTTTCGTTCTTTTGTTGCTCAAGTCACGTAGTTCAGTGGCAGAAAAAGACACTACTACTACGGCTCTACTTCCTTGACTACATAGGGTACTACTTCATGAGTAGCGTCATATTCTGTTGTTAATATATTGCTACAACTCAGCATTCAAGGTAGACAAATGGCAATTCTAAGCCAACTAAGACAAATTATGTAAGATGTCCTCAGGCTTGTTGATTTGTGGCCCCACGCTCATCTGAATGTGACTCCAGTGGACTGCAGTCTCATGTTGCGTTTCTTCTGTAGTCCACCATTCTCCTTTCGGGGGATAGGGAGGCAACGGAGTTACAACTGTATAGCCTAATGTACTGATGCCACAGCGTGAAGGCGTCCCTCTCATGGCACATTATCAGTTTAAAATAGTAAACGGAGAAGCCCTGAGTTTGCAGGGCTTTTCCCTAAGTGAAATGACCTGACCTGACCCAACCTCGTTCTACTGACCCTCCTACGGACCTAACCTAACCTAATCTAACCCAACCTAATTTAACCTAACCTATCCTAAATTGACCTAACCTAATCCGTGACCTGACCTAACGAGCTGACCTAATCTCGCCACCAAGACCTCCAACTGATGTAAAATGACCACCCTTACTTAATCTGAGCCAATCTACGTGACCTGACCTGACCTGCCCATGCCCCACTGACCTGCTTAATGACCTCGCCTCACCGCACATCACTGCCACAAGTGACAGGGATCAAAGGATGCTCTCTCTCTCTCTCTCCCTCTGTGTGTGTGTGTGTGTGTGTGTGTGTGTGTGTGTGTGTGTGTGTGTGTATCATCCACTCAATGTTTAATGTTGCCTTCAGGTTACGATAAATCAAGGTTACTCAGTTACTGTCTAGTAACAAATTCTTAAGTAACAAAGATTCGGATGTACAATGTGTGAAAAGATTAAAATACGTAAGAACAATATAATAGACAGGAGAGAAACCCAAATCGCAAGTCCAACACGCTACCACCAGACCACCGTGGCTCCACTACCTTCCTATATACCTACAAAATCCTCATAACGCCTTGTAATTTACTCCTTCAATCACCTACTTGCCTATCTACCAACTGTACTTATCGACGCACAAAATCCACCTATCACTAATACCTTCTTTCATTTACCTGCTTACATATCTACCTACAAAATCCTCATATTACCTTGCAATTCCTTCTTCGCTTACCTACTTACCTATCTACTTTCTCCCCCACTCAGCAACCTAAGTTACTACAAGAACATAATCACGTGTAATTCTTCCTTCACTTACCTGTCTACTTAACTGCACTTCTTAACTTTCCTAACTTCCAACATAGCTCCCTACAATAACGTCAAAAATATCGTAAAAATCTTTTCTTAACTAACCTCCTTAACTCCCTACCTACCGACAAGATGATACCGGTAACATAATGTCTTGTAATTCTTCCTTTACTAACCTTATACAACACTCCTTCGTCACCTTGGTCCCTTCGTTGTCACCCTCACGCCCACTTCAAGCCACACAGCTCTTGATTCCACTCCTAATATTCCCGTTCTTATCTTCACCTTCACACGCGTAAAAACACAGAACAAAACACACGGACACTCACGTACACCACACTGGATGAGAAGAGTCTGTCACTATCCAGGAAACAGAAGCTGAGAGCCGTCAAGCGTACCCTGATGAGTTTGCCATTAATATTACTAACTGATTAAACAAACACCAAGAAACAAGAGTACCGTCGCATTTCCTGTCCCTCTACACACATGATTTCATCCTCATTATATCTTCCTCAATATTTTCTACGGAAAATGAGGAATAGTTGGTAAAAATTGTGTATGATATTTACTGAAGGCATCAGAGTACACATTTCACGGCTTCTCACCAGCACCACCTCGCACAGCTCAGTTGCCAGATGTTTCAATTAACCCTAGATAATTACAGCCCACGAATGACACCACCATTGACTCCGATGCATTATTACGAGAGGTAATAGAACTGGCAGAGCAGCTGTGAGGGACATTTAACAAGAACATTTTCACCAACGGCCATCCAGATTTCACGCATCTCTCCCACCCCAAACCAGCCCCTCCCCACCTCCCTCCTCCTCCTTCCCCCCCCCCCGCCCGCCCCTCCCCTCTCCCTCCAGCTACTACTCTCAACAACCCCTCTTATGAACCTGGGGATATGGTTGCTCGGTGTGTTTACCTGCATCACAGTTTATAATGATTTAAGAGTCAACAAAGGAACGCTGTGAAGTGACTGAATGTGTTTGTTTTGTATCATTAGAGAAAGATAAGTTTTTGTCTCTATTTTATCTTTACTGTCCCTGCCCACCTTCCACCTTACACCTCCCTCTTCTCTTCACTTCCTCTCTTCTCCAACACAGCTCCATCTCCACCCTCCAACCGTCCTCTCTCCCATCTCCTTCTCCTTCCACCCTCCTCTCCAACTTAAGCGTGAAGAACAAAATTCTCTCTCTCTCTCTCAGCCTGGCCTTAATTAGCCGCAACATCTACCCCTACCCTCCCATTCCAATACCTCCCTCCCCTCACAACATCCAGGAAATGTGTGTTTAGAGTGGGGGAGGGGAGGGGGAGGAGAGAGAGGTGGAGAGTGGAAGAGAATAACGATGGAAGGAGGGAAGGGGAGGAGAGGGGAAAGACAGAAAGTGGGCTAGTGTGTGATTAGTTGGAGTGGAGAGGAAGGGAGGAGAAAGGAGAGGGAAAGAGAAGAGAGACAGGAGGAAAGAGGTAGAAAGAGAATAGTAATGGAAGGAAGGGGGAAAACGACAGTGGAGGAGAGAAAGAGTTACTGATGGAGAGAGCGAAGGAAGTAAGGACAGAAAGATGGAAAGGAAGGGAAGGAAAGGAAAGACAAAAGAAAGAGGGGAAGGTGAAGATGGAAATGAACTGGAAGGGAAGGAAAAGGAGAGGACTCTTGGGAAGTTAAAGGGAGAAGTGGGAGAAGAGATGGGAGGGGGGCGGAGGAGAATGAGAGGAGGGAATGGAAGGAAAGAGAAAAGAAGGAAAGAAGAAGGAAAGTGAAATAACAGAAAGCAGAAAAGGAAAAGGAGAGTGGAATGAATGAGGAAAGAAGGGGAACTTAGAGAATGGGAGATATGGGAGAGAAATAGGTGGAGGGAAGGGAAGGAGGGAGAGAGGAAGGGAAGGAAAGAGGAGGGGAAGAGAAGGGAAGGGAAGGACGTTAAGGAAGGGAAAGGTAAGGGAAATAGTTTTTCTCTCAATTTCTGTCGCTTTTAAAGGCAACGCAATATTTTAAAGAATGTCTCTCTCTCTCTCTCTCTAATACCATAACTCATTTTCTTTGCAAGGTGGACAATGAGTAGATAGGTAAGTAGGAAGGTTGGTAAGTAGGTATGTAGGTAGGTAAGCAGGTACGTAGGTATGTGCATTGGTATGTAAGCAGGTAGGTATGTGACTTGGTAAGGAAGCAGGCAGGTCGGTAAGTAGGTATGTAGAGAGCTTTGTGGATGTGTAAGTACGTAGGTAAATGGGTAAGTAGGTAAGTAAGTAGATATATGGATGGATAATTAGATGAGAAGGTAGGGAAGTGGGTAAGTAGACAAGAAAGTAGGTAGGTTAGATACTGTAGGTAAGCAGGTAGGGAGGGAGGGAAGAAGAGGAGTTGAGCTGACAAATGATATTAAGGAAGGAAGTATATTTAATGGGGGAGGGGAGGATAGGAAAGGAAAGGTGGAGAAAGGGAGGAAGAAGAAGAGAGGAAGGAACAGGGAGAGAGGGAAGAAGGAAAAGAGAAGGAGGAAGAAGAAGAAGAGGAGGAGGAAGAAGACTAGAGGGAGGAAGAAGGAGAGAGGGAGGAAGAAGGCGGGAGGAAGGAAAACGAGGAGAGAGAGAGGGAAAAGGGAGAAAGGATGTAGAGGGTGGAGATAGGAGGAGATGACAAAGTTGACTAACTGATGAAGGAAGGCGAAAGAGTAAATAGATAGAGAGATTAATTGATATATAGACAGATAAATAAATAGATAGATAGACAGACAGACATATCTATAGATAGATAGATAGATAGATATAAAGAGAGAGAGAGAGAGAGAGAGAGAGAGAGAGAGAGAGAAACTCCTAAAGATCCTTCAACCCACTTCATTTAAGCCGAAATGTGTGTGGGGGAGGGGAGGACGGTGGAGGGGGAAGGAGGGGAGGGAAAGAAATTGATAGAGGAGATATACATTGACTGAGATGCAAGGAAATGTGGAGGGAGAGGGAAAGAGAGGGGAAGAAAGAAAGGATTAAGAAGAGACATGAGGGAAATGTAAATGTTAGAAGAGGGGAAATGGAGGAGGGGAGGAGGGGTGATGAAAGAGAGAGAGAGAGAGAGAGAGAGAGAGAGAGAGAGAGAGAGAGAGAGAAGGGCAGGTCTGCATGAATAACCAAAGACGAGGGAAACTAGATGCAAGGACAGTGTTGGAGGGAAGGAGAAGAGAAAAGAGTGGGACAGAAGGAACGAGAGAGGAGAGAGAGAGAGAGAGAGAGAAAGAGAAACTCTTAAAGACCCTTCAACCCACTTCATTCAAGCCGAAATGTATGTGTGGGGGGGGAGGGGGGGGAGGGGGAAGGAGGGGAGGGAAAGAAATGGAGAGACGAGAAATAAACCGACTGAAAAGTGAGGAAATGTGGAGGGAGAGGGAGAGAGAGAGGAGGAAAGGAAGGATTAAGGGGAGAGACATGAGGGAAATGTAAAAGTTGGAAGAGGGGAAAATGTGGAGGGGAGGGGAAGGGGAGGAGGGGTAATGGCAGAGGGAGGGGGAGAGGAGGGAAGGGAGGAAAACACGTAAATAGGAAATAAAGAGAGAGAGAGAGACAGAGAGAGAGAGAGAGAGAGAGAGAGAGAGAGAGAGAGAGAGAGACAGACAGACAGACAGACAGACAGAGACAGACAGACAGAGACAGAGACAGACAGACAGACAGAGACAGAGACACAGACAGACAGACAGACAGACACAGACAGACAGACAGGAAGGGAGGGTAAAGAATTGTAATGACAACGGGAGAGAAAAATAAGATCTAATGAAGAGATGTTGAGGGTGTTGGAGGAAGAGGAGGGAGAGATGGAGGAGGTGAAGAAGCTGGAGGAAGAATATGGGACGCAGGAGGAGGAGGAGGAGAAGGAGGAGGAGGAGGAAGAGGAGGACGAGGAGGAAATAGAAGAAAAGCAAACATAAACAGGAGGGAAAACAATCGAAGGAACTATCTAGGACGAAATGACCTGTGAGAGAGAGAGAGAGAGAGAGAGAGAGAGAGAGAGAGAGAGAGAGAGAGAGAGACGAAACACAGATCTTACAGTCCATGCCAGGTGCTGCAATGTTACTTTAAAGAATTCCTTATTAAATAATTATAAAATTACAAGAAAATTACTGGTGAAGAAGAATGCTATCCTGTTCCTTAGCGATTACGTTTTAATATTACCCCTCAACACTGTCTTTTATACCGTCACGGAACGTTGTACCGCTGGCTGGGTCACGTAAACTCAAGGATGCATTTTCTTCTTTATATATAAAAATACAACAGTACATCCAGGCATATAGGGGTAAATGAGTAGGCAGTCACTAACTCGATCTTCTCTGCCCACCCTCTCTCAACTCTGTCTATCCCCGAACTGCCCCTCGCACAACGCCCTCGAACCCTCACCTCGATTTTCCCCGCCAAACACCGAATTGACAATTCCCTACGATATTCAAGCATATGAACATAACCATCTAGACTTCAGTTCGAACAACTGAAACATAGCTCACACCAGGCAAACATTTTTAACAACACCTGCATAAATAAGAACCTGAACAAATTAATCCAATAGCCAACTAACAAGACTCAAATACAGTTAGGAAAATAACCCCCCCAAAAAAACTTAAACCTAAGTATCATACATCCGAATGGAAGCTTGACTCACAGTTTGGATAAGATTACACTATAATTCGAAGCAACAAGCTTACATTCGGTTTAACAATCATTCTCATTTTAAGGCGAATGTGACATATACTATTATTATCGTCTTGAATATCGAAAAAATTTGTATAATAAATATGGAAGAGGAAAATTTAAAGTGTACCAGCAAAATAATTCGCTAAAGATGGGCAGGTGCGAATTTTCCCAACCCCATCAGTATACTCTTCCAGCCTTATGGTTATACCCCTGGAATATGCCTGAAAAAAATTGTACCTGGATATATAAGGGACGGTACGAATATTGCACCTCCATGAAACTCACCTGGCGGGATCTTTTGTGGTGCGGGGACGGTTTATTTATTGATTTATTTTTTGAGAATCACACACATTTCGGTTGGTTCGTGAAATTACTAAGAATATTTTGCTTTCAGCTGACGGAACTGGGTCACTGACTTAATTTCTGTACTTAGTTGTAGTTTTATAAAGTCAAGTAAGCCTTAGATACAAGAATCTCCTTTGTTACTATTTATATTCTCCCTCTAATCTGCCTACACTCGGTCATCAGCTGAGACAATGGGGGTAAGGGTAGTAAATCGCACACTTAATGGATGTAAACACACACACACACACACACGCACACACACACACACACACACACACACACACACACACACACACACAATGAAGCAATGAAGTATTTAAGAGACGAATATAACACAAGGCAGGCACTGGCACCTCTGACGAAAGTAGTCTGCCTTACACTCGAAAATGCTGCACGTGCGAGGCAAAGGATGGCTGGGGGAGATGGTGGTGGGGCGGTTTAGCAGTATATGAATCACCACGTGTGTGTGTGTGTGTGTGTGTGTGTGTGTCTGTGTGTGTGTGTAACATTACACCATATATCTTGCTGCCTGCTCTATGAGTCTAGGAGTGGAGGGAGGGCGGCGGTACCACATTTGCCAGGCGTTGGGTCGCTCAGCCTGGCAGGACGTGATGTGTTTACGTGTTAAGACTCTCACACCAACACCATAAATACTTATATAAAAACTTGTGATAAAATTAGGTTGAGTTGGCTTCATTCTGGTCTGGTCTGGTTAGGCTGGATTACAGGCACACTACTCTTTTAATTATTACTTGGCCTAAAATTGCCATCTCTCCACCTTGAATGCCTAGTTGTAAAAACAGAACAACAGTAGAATATGACGCTAGTCATGAAGAAGTGCTATTGAAAGGATGTACTGCTGCAATATTGTCTTTCTCTCATTTGATCTAAACTTGTCATCTCTCCACCATCAATGCTGAGTAGTAACAATAAATTAACACCAAATATGATGCTAGTCAGGAAGAAGTGCTGTGAAAAGGATGAAGAGCTGCAGTATCGTCTTGTCCTAAGCCATCTCTCCACCCTGAATGCTCAGTTGTAAAATAGATTAACGCCAGATTATGATGCTACTCAATAAGTGCAATGGAAAGGATGTACAGACTTTTTCTGCCACTGAGCCAAGTGATATACGCTGCAAAAGGACGAAAATCTGGGCCAAGTTCAAGTGAAAAGAGTATAGTACACTGAGCTGGGTTGTTAAGTTAGATCAGAGGAAATAGGTCAGGCAAGGTTAAGATATTTTACGTAATTTTACATTAGGCTGGGTTTGCTTGTGCTGTGTTCAATTGGTTTTGAGCAGATTAGGCTCGGTTTGGTTAATTTAGGTTAGGTTAGGTTTGGTAAGGTTAGGTTAGGTTAAGTAAGGTTAGGTTAGGTATGGTATGGTAAGATAAGGTTAGGTAAGGTTAGTTAGATTAGGTATGGTATGGTATGGTAAGGTAAGGTTAGGTAAGGTTAGGTTAGGTTAGGTTAGGTTAGGTATGGTATGGTAAGGTAAGGTTAGGTAAGGTTAGGTATGGTAAGGTAAGGTTAGATAAGGTTAGGTTAGGTTAGGTTAAGTTAGGTAAGGTAAGGTAAGGTAAAGTTAGGTAAGGTAAGGTAAAGTAAGGTATGGTAGGGTTAGGTAAGGTAAGGTAAAGTAAGGTACCGGTATGGTAAGGTAAGGTAAAGTACGGTAAGGTAAGGTAAGGTAAGGTATGGTAAGGTAAGGTTAGGGAAGGTAAGGTAATGTATGGTAAGGTAAGGTAAGGTAATGTATGGTAAGGTAAGGTAAGGTAAGGTTAGGCAAGGTAAGGTAAGGTTAGGTAAGGTGAGGTAAGATAAATTAAGGTAAGGTAGATTATAGTGGGTTGGGTAGGGGAGGATTGGTAGGTTTCTGGGTTAGGTTTGTTTGCTTACATTTAGAAAGGATTATATTAAATTTCGTTACAGTAAGTTAGATATGGTTTGGATAAGTTAGACCGAGTTGGGTTAGTTTTTATTAAATGAAGTTATATCAAGTCTGGTTATGTTCGGTTAGTTTACGTTAGGTTAGCTTAGGTTAGGAGAGATTAGTTATGTTAGATTAGGTTATGACAAATTAAAGAAAAATGTACATTTTAAGCAGACTCATCACTTCAGCACAATACTTCACGCACATTCTGTAGGCAGTCTTCAACCTCGCGTTTTCCTTTTTTTTTTTTTTTTTTTTTTCTTGAGTGAGTGAGAGATTGGACAGGGAAGGGTGTAATTTGTGTCTGCCTGGTTCTCTGAGCATTTAAAAGCTGTATTTACGATAATTGCTCTCTCTCTCTCTCTCTCTCTCTCTCTCTCTCTCTCTCTCTCTCTCTCTCTCTCTCTCTCTCTCTCTCCTGTGTGTGTGTGTGTGTGTGTGTGTTTTCACTTAGATATACGTGACAGAATTATACCAACACACAAGAAAATAATAATAATAATAATTAAACATAAATAAAAAGGAGAGAGGAAAACATTGGAACGCTTTGATAAATCTCATGGTAACATTAATCCATACATTTTCTTGATAATATGACTATCAGTGCATCTACTCTGTCTATTTACCTCGCTGTGTCGTACCTAAATATCTATATATCGGTCAATCAATCAGTCAATCAGTCTGTTTAGCTCTATTTTTCCCTGTCTTTGTCTTTCTGTTTGTCTATCTGTCCACCTTTCTGTATCTATCTCACTGCCTGCTTATCTATATGTCTTTCTGTTTATGTCTATCTATCTATCCATTATATATATATATATATATATATATATATATATATATATATATATATATATATATATATATATATATATATATATATATATATATATATATATATATATATATATATATATATATGAGAGAGAGAGTACTTACCTTCTCTTAATTGTCTGGCAAGATTCTAATTTCACGGCATCACACACTCTCTCACTCTCATACAAGTGCTTTCATACACTTTTTCTCACTTGATCCTCCACCCTCGTCATCCCCTCTCCCCCTGTCTCTAATTTTCGTCAACACTCACGGTCACCGGCTCTATTCCACATTCACTCACTTTACGACTTTCATTCCTCTCACTCTCTCTCTCTCTCTCTCTCTCTCTCTCTCTCTCTCTCTCTCCAACACGTCACAGGTGCACAAGTTGGGTAAATGAGAGAGCCAACTTGCCAGCCTCCCCGCCCCAGAGTTGACTGACACGATTTTATAAACCCCGCAACACCTGATAACAAAACACACTTAATTATGCCATGGACAGACACACAACACACAGCCAAGTTGGTAGTGGCAGCAATTATACCGCTACCAAGAATACACTGCCAGCTGTGTGTGTAAATAATTAGGCCATGGACAGACACACAACACACAGCCAAGTTGGTAGTGGCAGCAATTATACCGCTACCAAGAATACACTGCCAGCTGTGTGTGTAAATAATTAGGCCATGGACAGACACACAACACACAGCCAAGTTGGTAGTGGCAGCAATTATACCGCTACCTAGAATACACTGCCAGCTGTGTGTGTATATCAGAAAGGAACTTAATGGATTCCGGAACTTGTCAACGAAAAAAATATCAAAATTAATTATGCCACCGGGAGAGACACAGAATATACAGCGAAGTTCGTAGCAGCAGCAAATATAACAGTGGGATATGTTTGTTTGAAGGTTTAATAAGACGATGGGAAATAAGAGTTTAGCGGGTTTGAAAATATGCTTAAAACAATTCCATACGTAGAGTCAAAAACAATATTTATAGCCTTTTCATGGGATTGTTAGAAATTTGGTGATATATATTGGTTAATGAAGGACGATTTTATGTGCCGAAAATATCCTCATTCCCAGCATAGGTTTTTGATGAGGCAAGGGTGGAGGGGTGGGGGGGGGGCCTTGAGTAAGTGAATTATGGCGTATGTTGAGCGTAGAATTTATCATATTTATTTTGTGCTGACTGCAGAAAGATGACATAATAAATAATTACGGCTAAATCACAGTAATGGGACAGATATTGTGTGTGTGTGTGTGTGTGTGTGCGTGTGTGTGTGTGTGTGAATGATACTTTCAACAGGTTTCTCCTTCCTTTAAACCCCCTTCGTTTTCCCTCAAGGATTGAAGGTCAAAATGCAAGATCAATTTAGACAGTTTTTTATTCTATTTAGACCAACCTTGGTGGAAGGGATAAAGATAGAAAGGATGATGGGATTGAAATTAAGAACCACAGTGATTTAAAGATCAGGGTGACAGGTCAGGATGAAGGTCGCAGGTGAAGGTCACATTGCAAGGTCAACTTAAACAGTTTTGATGACAGGCCACACTTGGTGGAGGGGTTGACAGTAGGGCAAGAACGTGGGGAATTTTAAGGACTATCAGTGAAGGTCAAAAGACACATTTTAAATAATATTAATGTGATTCATGTGATATCATTGACTTTAGGAAGGCGGTGCAGTAGTGAAGTGTGTTACAACTACTGCTCCTAAACACACTTTAGGAAGGCGGTGCTGTAGTGAAGTTTGTGTTACAACTACTGCTCCTAAACACACTTTAGGAAGGCGGTGCAGTAGTGAAGTGTGTGTTACAACTACTGCTCCTAAACACACTTTAGGAAGGCGGTGCAGCAGTGAAGTGTGTGTTACAACTACTGCTCCTAAACACACTTTAGGAAGGCGGTGCAGTAGTGAAGTGTGTGTTACAACTACTGCTGATAAACACACTAAGTGTTGGGCTATTTAAGTGTTGGCACAGCCAGGCGATTCTACTCAGCAAGGAAGAGAGGTGTGGTAGTGACGGAGGTACCAATAACAACTACACAAGCACTAACAATTTACCACATTCTCCTCCCTGGCTAAACTTACAATTACTTTACTGGAGCTTGAGTGAAAACAATCAGTGAGCGAAATGTTATGGTACAGTACCTTGTTGGGTGTGGCATTGTGTGGCCTGTGTGTTGATGCTTAGCCTTGTTTGGTTTGGTTTCGCTTGATGGATTTCTGGTTTGCTTCCTTTGTTTCTGTGTTACTTTAGTTTATACTCTTATCCTCTCTGGCTGTCTTCCAAGTTTCTTCTTCTCCTTCTCCTTCCTTTAATACTTCTTCTTCTTCTTCTATTCATCATCATCATCATCATCATTATTATTATTACTATTATTATTCCCCTCATTTTCTTTCTAAATTTCTCTTAAATTCGTCCATTCGCAAATCTTCCATTCTTTTCTCCTCTTGTCCTCACTTCTTTTCTCTTCTCTCTCCATTCCTTCCTTATCCTCCTCTTTTCCCCATCATTTCATCATTGTCTTCCTTCTTCCTTCCTTCCTTTCTTCCTTCCGCATTTCTTGCTTGCTTGCTTCTCTCCCTTCCCTTCCCTCCTTCACCAGTTCCTTACTTCTTCCTCATCTTCCTTCCCTTCTTACATCCTCCTGTTCGTTATTCGCTAGAGTTTTAATCTCCTCATTATTTCTCTCTCTCTCTCTCTCTCTCTCTCTCTCTCTCTCTCTCTCTCTCTCTTGTTTCCTTTCAATTTCTCTCCTTTTCCTACGTCATGTAGTGCTCTGGAAAAATATTGAGAGAGAGAGAGAGAGGCGTGAGGGGGAGGTCTGCATAAATAACGAAAGACGAGGGATATTGAATGCAAGGACAGTGTTGGAGGGAAGGAGAAGAGAAGAGAAAAGAGTGGGAGAGGAAGAAAGAGAGAGAGAGAGAGAGGAGAAAAGATAGGATAGAGAGAGAGGGGAGAAAAGAAAGAATTGAGAGGTGAGGGGAGAGAGAGAGAGAGAGAGAGAGAGAGAGAGAGGAGAAAGGAGAGGACAGAGTGAGAAGAGAAGGGAAGGAAAGGAGAGACGGGAACAGAAGAGTAGAGAGAAGGAATGAGAAAAAAAAAGAGTAAAGAACAGCACAGAGAGGAAGGGAAGAGATTAGAAAGGAAAGAAAGGGACAATAATACGACAGGAGGAGAGAGGAAGAATGGAGAAAAGAGAGAGGATGAGAGAGGAAGGAAGGAAGGAGAGAGTGTAGAGAGGAAGAATGAAGGAAGGAGAGAGGATGAGAGAGGAAAGAGGGAAGGAGAGAGAGGAGAGAGGAAGAATGGAGAAAGAAGAAAGGATAAGAGAGGAATGAATGAAGGAAAGAGAGGAGAGAGGAAGAATGGAGAAAGGATAATGGATAATAGAGGAAAGAATGAAGGGGAGAGAGAAGGAATGCAGGAAGGAGAGAAGAGGAGAGAGGAAAGAATGAAGGAGGAAGAGGAAAGAAGAAGAATGGAGAAAGGAGAGAGGATGTGAGAGAAAATAATGAAGTAGAGAGGAGAGAGGAAGAATGGAAAAATGAGAGAGAATGAGAGAGGAAAGATTGAAGGAGAGAGACGAAAAAATGAAGGAGAGAGAGAAAAGAGGAAGAATGGGAGAAAGGATAAAGAATAAGAGAGGAAAGAATGAAGGGGAGAGAGGAGAGAAGAGGAATGGAGGAAGGAGAGAGGATGAGAGAGGGAAAGTTTGAAGGAGAGAGAGGGGAAGGTGTGTGCGAGAGAATGTGTACAGGGTGGTTAAGTATAATAAGCTTGTGTGTAACATAATATCCTCTCTCTCTAAACGAGAAAGAGAGAGAGAGAGAGAGAGAGAGAGAGAGAGAGAGAGAGAGAATGAAGTCCAGCCAACAGGGAGACAAAAGAAGCACTGATAAAGAGGGAGTGAAAGAAAGACACTAATAATCAATAAAGATACGGGAAAAGAAAGAAAGATAAGAGCTGGATTTAATGACGAAGGAGGTTACATTTTTACTTTATTTCTCATATTACCTCATCTCTCTCTCTCTCTCTCTCTCTGTTTATTCTTCATCGTCTTCGTGTCCTCTCTGTCACCACTCCTTCATAATTATCCTTTAGGGCGTGAATGTATCTGACAGATCAAGCACTCACTCCTTAATCTGCATTGGTAGACAGATGGATAGACAGATAGATAAATATTGATACATACATACATACATGCGTGGACACACACACACACACACACACACACAAGAAAGCTCAGCATTATTTGTATACACACCCACACATCATTACTCAGTTGTCAGACGCTGTGTGTGTGTGTGTGTGTGTGTGTGTGTGTGTGTGTGTGTGTGTGTAGGCAGGAATGAGTAAGCCTGGGTTGATGTCAATGGGTTTTAACAAATGGCAGGATGAAATATGGTTGTTATACAGTACATTATTATATTCACCAAAACGAAGTCAGGTGTGTTGGGCAGTTGACTAGAAAAAAATATTCTCGTCTGTCTGTTCGTTTATTATTATTATTATTATTATTATTTTTATTTGAGCTGTGCAGGCGGCATTTATGAACCGATGTTGGTGATTAAGGTGTCAAATGAATCCTGTCCAGCCGTCGGTGTGTCCTGGTTGTAGTGGTGGACATGCTCAGGTCAGCGACAATAAATAAATAAATAAATAAATAAATAAATAGAATTCCTAGGTCAATCGGGTGTCCTTTAGATGTCATAAATACTTCATAGCCAGCCATCCAGCCAGCACCCTCACCCCCCCACCCTCCTCATAACTCACCCACCCTCCGCCCACCCAGATATCTGATTTATTTTGAGAGAGAGAGAGAGAGAGAGTACATGGTTCATGTGCTAAAGGATTCACGTTTCCCTTTCTACCTCTGAGTGAAAGGATCAAACTGCCTAAAATAACGAATGCAAAACCCAATATCATCGCCTAACTAACGATCCGCTGTACACGGCAAGGATCACACGAGTCTTCAGCTTCGGGACCCTAGTGTGACAATGCTCAGCTTGTATAATTATCGCCCGTCTTTAGCAAGGCGGAACGATAATGTTTTTGCCCTCGTGTGTGTGTGTGTGTGTGTGTGTGTGTGTGTGTGTGTGTGTGTGTGTGTGTGAGACCACTGTCTGTGCATCTGTTACCATTATATCTCATGAACGGCTTCAGCTATCAACACGAAACCTTCAGGGTATCAAGATATGGCCAAAATCTTGGTCCAGTTCGAAAATGGGCACTCTGGGTCAAGGTTAAGGTCACAAGAATGGCTGCCAAAACTCAACTAGTTTTTATCGCCCGCCTTTAGCACCATCATATCTCATGAACGGCTTGAGCTATCAACACGAAACCTTCAGGGCATCAAGGTATGGCCAAAATCTTGGACGAGTTCAAAAATGGGCACTCGGGGTCATGGTCATGGTCGCAAAAATGGCTGCCAAAGGTCAAGTAGTATTTTTAATGTGGATTGGCTCTTTGTGAAACGTGGTGACTGAATTCCGTAGAGTTTTGCGATTTTTCTTCACTTTTACCTTGTAAGTAGCTTGTAGCTTGGACAACAGCATATTCTGGCGGGCGATTAGCATTCGGCTCCCGAATGCTTTTTTTTTTATTATTATTATTATTATTATTATAAACTGTTATGAGTGTGCATTGGTAAATATGAGTTAGTCCGAGTTAGTTAGGTTTGGGATGGGAAATTTTAAGTAACATGAGACTGTGGGTTGATCTGGGTACACGTCAGCGTGTTCAGGTCTGTCAAAGCAATCTTTCATTAAGAGATACATGACTACCATCAAAAACAGATACATAACTATCATTAACAGCAAATCATGCCTATCATCAATAAGATACACAACTATCATTAACAACAGATCATACTTATCATGAATAAGGTACATAACTATCATCAACAACAGATACATGACTATTGTTAATAACAGATGCATGACTATTCATTATTTTGCTTGAATTCCACAAAATGTTGGGGCAATTTAAGGCCGCTTCAATAGATATATGATCTAGATTTACCACATAAAAGAGGTGTAGACCAAGGGTCGGAGAATTTTTTTAGGGTTTTACCCATAAATTGATTTGAGTACAATGAAATTCCTCCCAGACTTCAAAGTAAAGTACGTCTGTGTACACATGTCAATGGTACGGCGGCTAAGCAACAAATATCATGATGCATGATACATGAATTACATCTTGTTCACCAAAACTTACATCACTGGTGTGAAAAATCAGTAATATACCGCACGCATTACCTCTCACACCGCACACATTACCTCTCATACCGCACACATTACCTCTCATACCGCACGCAATACCTCTCACACCGCACGCATTACCTCTCATACCGCACGCAATACCTCTCATACCACACGCATTACCTCTCATACCGCACGCATTACCCTCAAAATATTTAGTTTGATCCCATTTGGGGTAATTTACCCTGCTCCCCGACCCCTGGTGCAGACACTTATTTGTGAGTAATTTTGGGTAATCGCCAGTGTGTTCCCTGCCACCAAAACAATCCCTTAAATCAGAACATTCCATCATTCGGTTCGGCGCTCCAGCCACGATCATAACACCACCATCCATTCCGGCAGAAAGATAAATATATATAATGACCCTAACAACAGCAATAACGCAAAACAACAGCAACAAGGATGGTAAATAAGAGAGAGAGAACCCAATGGAGTGGCAGGCCAGAGAGGAAACAGTAATAAATCAGATGAGCCGGGGTGTTTGTCAGGACCGAAGCTGTGAATATAAGTTATGGTAGTATTGCCTTGATAGTATACACACACTTATACACTCAGATGTACGTGTTTTGGTGTGCACATACAGGCATACACACACAAACTTATATACATACATACACCGGCACATATCTACTAGTATATAAATATACAAACAATATACGGCAAACAACACACACACACACACACACACACACACACACACACACACACACACACACACACACACACACACACACACACGCGCGCGCGCGCGCGTCGAGAGAGAGAGAGAGACAGAGAGAGATGGGGGCTACGGTTAGTAAAACCAAGTACCCGCTCTCCCTTCACGAGTCTACTGATAGATGGATAATTCTGGGGACTGATAGATGTAGGTAGATAAGTGGACCGATAGACAGAAAAAACAAAGATATTCAAAAAGACCCCTAAAGAGGCACAGGTTGATAACAGATAAATACACAGAGGGATGGATGAACAGACAGATAACTTACGGTAACTTGGGAAACTATGAAGCACAGAAAACAGGGACAGTGACTGGATTTACACATGTACACACAGATTCACACATAAACATACATTCTCTCTCTCTCTCTCTCTCTCTCTCTCTCTCTCTCTCTCTCTCTCTCTCTCGTTTCATTTCAGTGCCTCACTCTCCTATTTTTACTCTATATTTTTCCCTTCGTTTCCAATCGTCTCAGTTTTTCCTCTTCTCTCCCATTCTTTTCTCCATGTTCGTTTCATCTCTCTATCTCTCTCATGCAATATCACGCCTGGCCTCCCGCGCCCCACACTAAATTCAAAACAAAAACATGGAAGCAAAACAATCACACCAGGACAACGTAAAGACAACACACGAGTCCTGAAATAATAAATACAATACAGAAAATAATAAACACAAATAAATGACTGAAGACAATAAAGGCAACAGAGGACTCATAAAATAACAATAAATTCAAAATAACAAATATAATAAACAAGAAGCAATGCCAGGGCACAGCAAACCCTTCCCCGGCGGTCATTTTAGTGCTGATGTATAAACATAACAGATATCTAGTCAAAAATGTCACAGATCAAATTTGGAGTAAATCGGGTGAAAATTGATGATTTTATTTCCATTTGAAATTTTAGGCACGACCCACCTGACACTGACCCCCATACCGCTAATTGGGGGTGACCCCCCTGATGTAATGATGCATGATATAGGATGCAGATTTGAAAGATGCACCTTTAGGTTTTGATTTCATGTCGATATGACGAATTTGAAAGGAGTTTTGGCGAAAAAACGATTTTTACCAATCCCCCCCCCTTTTTTCTTTTTTTTTCCATTTTTTGGGTCTACAGCCTAGGCCTTGGCCCAATTTGACCAAAAATTTAATCAGGTGATGAGAATGTAATAGCCCATCATCTCTATAATTTTAGTCAAAATCGCACCGGTAGTTTTCGTGTAAAGTTGTTAACAGACAGACAGACAGGCAGACTGACAGACAAACAATACAAACAAGCAAACAAACAGACAAACCGAGTGAAAACAATACACGTTCCCGAGCCAGTCCGGTGTGGGGAAGGGTGAAAAATAAGACAAAAACATGACTAACGTGACGCCAAACCACTGGATACGGAAAACAATGAAAACAAAAGAAAGCTGGTCAATACTGAAATAAATCAAGAGGAAACAAATTCTAACAAACCAACAAATTAATAAACAAAGAAGCACAGATATTCACATCCCAGGAAGTACGTAAACAAATTCGAAAATACCGAGAATAGTTACAAGAAAAACACCAGAGAACACGAACACTGGCTAAAAACATGGCACTGATTAAGACCATCATTATTACCAAGACCATCATTATGCCAAATCTCTCTCTCTCTCTCTCTCTCTCTCTCTCTGCCTCTCTGCCCCTCTCTCTCTCTCTCATACAATAGGAGCAAGATGCACAGACACACTTCTCAAGAATCTCAAACAAGAGAAAACACTGTTGCTCAATTTTTGTTTCACTTTTTCTCATTATCTCTCTTTAATTGGAGTAACATTATATAAGAAAACAACACACTCTGTTGCTAATTACATTTCCTTCTTGTTCTCTCTCTCTCTCTCTCTCTCTCTCTCTCTCTCTCTCTCTCTCTCATGAACACAAATATGCAACCCTGCGGGAGCTCCAAATGTACAGCAGATTGACCCTCCCATCGTCCATCTATTTAGGTAGGTACCAACCAGCCTGCCTACTTACCTACCTACCTAATACCTACCAACCGACGGATCAACCTAACAATTCTACGATATGTTTCTCTCTGAATCTAGCATACTATGGCTACCTTGAAACTAATCAACTAATTACCATCCTCCTTTACCTACCTAACTACCTATCTACTTAACTACCTGACTACCTATCTACCTGTCTACTGAAATACCTATTTACCTGTCTATTTATCTAAATGTCTGTGAATATATCTATTTACCTACGCATCATCCATTCCAGTACCCCTCCTACCTGCCCTGCTGCCTGTCTACCAGCCTACTGTATCTATCAATCAATTACTCTACCCACCTACCTACCTTACCTACCTACCTACCAATCTATATATCTCTCTGTTTATCTGTCTATCTATATACCTACCAACCCATCCATCTCTCTATCCACCTACTATCCCATTTGTCAAGCTAAACACTGGCTATCGTATTGCAATCTGATCACTGTGCAATATATCCCAAATGACACTGATTTTTCAACATCTCCAAAATGACGGTGTGTGAATCAGACATATGTGTTTTCAGATGGACTGATTTATGCAACATATCTGAATTCCTAGCAATGAATATGCAAGATATCTGAGTTGCATGCCTGTGACAAAGCTGTTCAATATGCAATGTATGAAAAGTCAAAGTGATGGACTGTGGACAATACTGAAATGCTCCCTGATATTATTTTTAGGTATTTGGATTGCAAACCTGATAATATGCAACGTATCCGAAATGCTAAAAGATGATTTTGCAACGTATACAACGTTTCTACGCTTTCGAATCTTGGCATAAGCTTTAACAGCCCGTTCCCTGAGGCCCAGCAGTCCTCCTACCTACCATACACCTCCGCATCTCACCACTTCGGCGCTAACACCCACCGTCCATACTGAATACATGCTAGGGCTGTCTCATAGAGGACTGGTGCCTGTTAGCGGGGGTGTTTTTACGTCATGTCGGCGGGTATTATGGATGATCAGTAAAGCTTGCTTAACGAAATTCAAAGTCTTAAGTTGTTCCTTTCCCCAGCCGGGATTAAAACCCGCGTCCACTGGAGCAGCAGACAATTCCTCTACCGCCTCGGCCACCGCCAGCCACAAATCTGCAACACAACTCAGTTACAAGTCCGTGAATCTGCAATATACCGGGGTTGCAACCAGTAAACTTTGCAGCCAATCTGATGCAAGCGCAACAATTTACAATTCCTCTCAACCGCACGCCTGTCAATATGCAACGAGACCAAATCCCAGCCAACAACCACTGCAACATATCCCAACTGCCAAGTGGCAGCATCTGCAACATATCTGAACCGCAAGCTTGTGATTCTCCAATGGACTCGAATTGTAACCGAAAAACTATGCAACGTGTGTGAAGCAAAATGGGCAGAATTGCAAGCCTGTGAATAGGCAACAAATCCATATTGCAGCTACTAAACTTTGTAATGTGTCCGAATTGCAAGTCTGAATCTTCAGTATGTCCGATGAACTTTGCAGCGTGTTCAAGGTAAAAGGAATAGAATGTTTTTGAGACACCTCAACTGCAAGTCTGTGAATGTGCAACGAAGCCGAACCACAACCGACAACCTTTGCAACTCGCCTAACTTGCCAGTAATATTCTGCAACGAAACCAGACTGCAATTGACAAGCTTTGCAGAGTGTCTGGACAGCAGCTGACTTATTTATATATATATGAATAGCAAACCTGTAAATATGCATTGATTACGAACTGCAACATAAAACTCTGTAACATGTAAAAACTGCACCTGTTAAACTTTGAAATGATTTCAAGCAACACAAGACACATATGCAACACACTGCAACTGCAAGTCTGTTAATATGCAGTTGATTCATGACAACCGATAAAAACTTGCGGCATACCCGAGCTTCCACTGAGTTAAAATACATATATAAAATGGAACGCATGGAAATATGCAATTAATCCACATTATATATATCTGATTTACTGGTATATCCAGTCTGCCACTGACGTACTTGTAGTATATTTCAGTTGCAAGCATGTCAGTATGCAACAGTTCTAAAATGTAATTTGCAACATATATGAAACTTCATGCCTTGCAAAATAGTGTTGTATATAAAAGATAAATATTTTGTAAGGCAATGGACTTTCAGATAAACTGATGGTGAGAACAACTGCAGTATTCTGTTCTAACACTGGCTGATTTTATTCACCTGAAAATGAGTCATAGAACACTGGGTTCAGCCATAGCCAAGGCAGTTCCATACTCCTTTTACTGTAAATTGGCCTTAAAACTGCCATCTCCCAACCTGGAATGTTGAGTTGTGGCATTAGACTGACACCAGAAAATTTTGCTAGTCACGAAGAAGTGCTGTGGGAAGGCTTTAGAGATGCAGTGTTGTGTCATTCTGTCACTGACCTGCTTGAAATACGCTGCACAACAACGAAAATCTGAGCCAAGTTAAGGTACAAAGGGTTTAGTCCGTTTTGCCAGCTAAGTCCAGACGATTTTATTCAGCTGAGAGTTAGCCACAGGACGCTGAGTGTTACCTGGGTGTACAGGATGCAAGTGATATACTGTGCAACGGACTGCAATTGCCATTGATATTACTGCAACATTACCACACTGCAAGCTGCAGATTCTGCAGTATCATATCTGTCCATCTATCCACCTGTCTATATGTTCATCAGTCTATCTTTTATTCTCTGTATATATATAACTGGGTCAGCTTTTTACAGTTTTTCTGTATTTGTCTATCTATATATCCATCCATCAATATCTATCCATCAATCAATCTATCTATCTACCTACCTATCTATCTATCTACCAGTTTATTTATCTATACAAGTATCACAGTCTAAATGCTATCTATCCAACGTGCCGTACCGTACACAGCCACTCTGGTGCGTAAATAAAATCGTCACAAGAAGCCAGAATAAAATAAAAATCATGTTCGTCACCCGCGTGGCCTCACCAAACAGCCGTCACAGGTGCGTAAAGCAATGGACGTGGTGAGCAAAGACGAGGTGTGCAAAGAAATGGACGTGGTGAGCAAAGACGTGGTGAGCAAAGAAATGGGCGTGGTGAGCAAAGACGTGGTGAGCAAAGAAATGGACGTGGTGAGCAAAGAAATGGACGTGGTGAGCAAAGAAATGGACGTGGTGAGCAAAGAAATGGACGTGGTGAGCAAAGAAATGGACGTGGTGAGCAAAGAAATGGACGTGGTGAGCAAAGAAATGGACGTGGTGAGCAAAGAAATGGACGTGGTGAACAAAGAAATGGACGTGGTGAGCAAAGGAGTGAGTGGGATGGCTGGGATATCGGTGGGCGGTGGGGATGGGGCAGGAAAGTAATTACAGTGAAACTGGGTGGAATTTGGTTATTCTCTATTAACTGTAATTTGGCCCAGACCTTCATCCGTTTGCAGTTTATTTCACGTAGCTCATTGGCACAAAAAGGCCAAACTACAACTCTATATCCTTTCCCTAACACTTCTTCGTGACATGCATCATATTCTAGCGGTGATGTATTCTTACAACTCAGCATTCATGATGGAGGGACGGTAGCTTGAGGACAAGTTAGTGTAAGTAATGTATTGTAGTTTGTATTGAGTAAAGGCTGATTTAAAGGAAAAAAAAAAAAGTCTACAGGGGAAGGTAAAGAAATGAATGTGGTGGACAAAGAATGGGAGGGATGGGCTGGACCTGTTGTGGGGGGAGTGAGGTGCAGAGAGGCCATGACAGTATACCCTGTGAAATGTATTTTGTAGGACTGATGGTTTGAGTGTAGTGAAGGTATATTGCAAAACCCCGTCCAAGACTGACAGTTTGCTGGCCGTGAAACAAATATACGTGGGAGATAAAGAATGGACATGTGCTGGAGTTTTTGTGTGGGGGAGAGAGGCGTCATGACAGTATACCCTGTGAAATGTATTTTGTAGAATTGGTGGTTTGAGTGTAGTGAAAGCATATTGCAAAGTTTTCTCCGCCAATATCAACAACAACAACAACAACAAGTCAAGCCTGCTTTGCTCTCATTAACCTGGCGTTTTGTGACGCAAACAAGCACACGTTTTGAGGCTTAAATGATTAAAAAATTCACTCAGTTTAATCTATAACAAGAGACAATGTAAATGGAATGCCAGAGAGAGAGAGAGAGAGAGAGAGAGAGAGAGAGAGAGAATACAAAGATGAAAAACCTTGTAGGAGTATCAAACTGGGTGACAGATTCTTGCAACATATCCAACTGTAGGCGAGACGTTGTGCAACCACAGCCAAGATAATTTGAGAGTGACAGATTTTTTTATATACCTGATACGCCTTGGACACTTTCTCTGACCTATCCCAGCTTCACATGATATTTTCTGAATCATCCAAATTCCACAGAGAATTTTGCGGAGTAATCCCAAATCAAATCGTTGTATTTTGAACACAACAGAAAGTACTGTAATACATTTTTGACACGCCCGAATCCAACTTACGGCGCGATTCCACCGAGGCAACATTTTGGCAACATGTGGCATGCTACATTGTCGTATAGGAAGTGTGTTGCAACCAGTTCAACACAAGGCAACATGTGGCATGCTACACTGTCGTATAGGAAGTGTGTTCCAGCCAGGTCAACACAAGGCAACATGTAGCATGCGACTGTGTGGCACGCAACACGTGGCAACAAGTTGCCCGTAAAACGTGACGCATGCGCCAAGATTTAGCCTGTTGCCTAGTGTTGCCCGCCTTCCAGTATTGCCATTCTAGCTATATTTCCGCCAGATCTAGCGATTTTCGACTGTGATCTAGCTAGCAAAATTTCAATCTGGCGGTTAGCGTGAAATCTGGCGGGTGCACCACAACATCTGGCGAATTTCTAGCGATTTTGTTTCACATAGAAAATGAAATTTTGGGGGCTTGTCATAAAGAAATACATATAATGAAAACAAGACTTTTTTTTTTTTTTTTTTTTTTCTAATCGGCAATAGAAAAAATGGTACGGACGTTAGAACCAACAAACTCTCACTTCACATGAACTGTTCCTGTCCAGCTACTGGTGCCCGTGACGCAACTCTGTCTACAGTCGTGAGGACGCTGGCCAGTCTTCGTTTGTCCCCAGAAGTGTTCAGTAGTAGTCTCCCTTGGTCACTCGCTCTGTTATTTTTCACTATTATCTGACATTATACATCATGCCTAAACCGCAGTACACTCAGAAGTTTAGAAAAGAGTGGTTAGGTGATGGAGAGCTGAGAGATTGGATTACTGAAAAAAAGAAAGGTAGTGGTCAGAGTGTGCCGCATTGCAAGTTTTGTCAGTGCCCTCTAAATTCAAAATTAAGTGATCTCAAAGCTCATGCTCAAACAAAAAAAACACAAAGCCAATGCCAAAGACTTGTCTGTAGCTAGACAGCCAGTACTACCCTTTGTGCCTGTTAACAACTGAAGCTCAGCTGACTGAAGGAAAGATGGCGTTGTTCATCGCAGAACACACGTCTGTTATGACTTGTGACCATTTAAGTAGTCTCTGTAAAAGCTGTTTTCCATACAGTAAAGTAGCTTCACAGGTTCAGATCAGATCAAAATGTAGTGGAATAATTAAGAACATTTTGTACCCTCATTTTGTGGATGATATTACCAAAGCTGTTGGAAATAATCACTACAGTCTTTTGCTAGACGAGTCGACAGACATAAGTGATATAAAATATCTTGGAATAGCTATAATTTACTTTGACAGTTTGAAAAAGAAAATTGTTTCAACTTTCCTTAGCTTAGAAGAGTTAGAAGAGTGTAATGCTGATGGAATTGTGCGTGCACTAAAGGAAACTATAAATTCTGTTGGACTGGATCTGAAGAAGTTGAGAGGAATAGGAACTGACAATGCTAGTGTAATGGTTGGTGTTAACAATGGGGTGTATGAGAAGTTGAGGGCTGAAGTTCCAGGTCTCATATTGATAAGATGTGTGTGTCACTCACTCCAACTCGCTGTCTCTGCTGCTGCCGCAGATTCCCTGCCAAGAAACTTGGAATTTTTGATCAGTGAGACCTACAACTGGTTCTCGAGATCATCTACAAGGCAAACCGCTTACAAGAAGTTATATAATACGTTTAACGAAGGTCATGACCCTCTCAAGATTGTTCAAGCTTGTCAGACACCTTGGCTATCAGTTGCAACAGCGGTTGAAAGAATTGATAAGCAGTGGCTGGAACTGAAGACTCATTTTGATGTTGTTCGCCACAGTGAAAAGTGCTTTACAGCTCAACTGTTGTATTCTATGTATAGTGATGGAACTAACTAGGCATACATAAAGTTTTTGCTGCCTATTTTAAAAATGTTCAGAGAGTTAACAAATTTTTTGAATCTAACGAGGC
>NC_137021.1:46050693-46103193 GCF_032717465.1 Coenobita brevimanus
CATGCTGCATGTTGCCTGTGTTGCCCCGGTGGAATCGCGCTACAGGTTGTGTAACACTGACGTTTTGCTAGAGAGAGACTTTGGAAAATACGTAAAGGCAATATATTATACTCTGTTCGCGTTACTTTGGTCTGAAACTGCCATCTCGTCATCTTGAAATCTGAATCATAACAATAGATTAACACCAAAATATGATGCTAGTCACGAAAAAGTGCTACATAAAGACTGCAGCGTCTCAGTATTGCCTTTTTCTGATACTGAGCTACGTGAAATAAGATGCAAAAGGAAGAAAATCTCAGTCAAGTTAAAGTGAATGAACTGTTTTACTATAACTACAATCAATTTTGTGAGTAAATTGGGTAAGCATCATCAGAGAGAGACATTTTTATGTTCGAATTGAAAGTCATAAATTTAGCATTGTAGTTATAAGAGAGTTCAAATACTTGGGTACAGTGATGGAAAAGAGAGGAAAATGTGCAAAAGAAGGTGAAAGTAGAGTGACACAAGGAAGAAAAGTAGCTGGTGCAATGAAGGCTTTGATAAGAAACAGAGGCTTGAGTGTCACAGCTGCACGAGGCTTACATGAGGGAGTGTTAGTGCCAACTTTAAAATAAGGGTGTGAGACTATGGTGTGGCATGAAAATGAAAAGTCAAGAGTAAGAGCAGTGGAGATGGGACTGTTGAGGAATGTATGTGGAGTACAGAGGGTGGATAGGATACGAAATAGTGTGATTCGTGAAAGGTGTGGAGTGAGGAAGTCGGTGGACACCAGAATCGAAGAGAGTGTCCTGAGATGGTATGGTCATGTGGAAAGAATGGATAACAATAGAGTGGTGAGAAAGGTATATCTGAGAGAAATTGAAGGAGGGAGGAGGCGAGGTAGGCCATGGAGAAGGTGGAGAGATATGGTGGATGAGTGTTTGCGGAAGAGAGATTTGGAAGTCGGTGAGGCTAGGGAAATGACAAGAGATAGAGCTGGCTGGATGAATGTTGTGAGGAGAAATGCATGATCAGGTATTTTGGCACCCCTTGTGAGCATGGCAGCGTCCGGATTGATTCAACCGGATACGTTGTGTGAAGCTGCAGAAAGTGGTGAATGTTTTTTGGCGTATCCGGTGGAGCCAGGATTCCGGGGCTTGAATGATGAGTGAATGGAAGTGTGGCCTATTTGGATTGGGCAAGTTTGTGCTGTCTGGACACTGCTACTCCTCACCCTGCCCTTGGGTGGGAAAGGAGGTCCGGATGATGATGATGATGATGATGAATGTAGTTATAATGAGAGTAATATATTTTGCAACACACCCGAATTTCGAATTAGACGTCGCTTCCTTGAGGAAAAAAGGGACACTTGCGAGTTAGTCTACAAGGATACATCGACACTGATAATTTCCGTAGTATTAGCAAAAATCACATTTAAAACTGACAAACATGGTCGTCAAGACAACTCTGACATTATACCAGCACATGCTGAACAATGTTATCCTTCGGTTTTGCTGTAAAAGATTAAAATACAGTCAACAGACCATCCATCTTTTAACAATGCTTGTGAAACTGCTTATCATTTCCTTGTTTACGGCTAAATTGAAGCATAACATTGTTCAGAATGCACGTATTATTGTCAAAGTTATTATCACACCAAAATAGTCTGCTTTAAAAGTGATTTCTTATCAGTGTCGATATTTATGACTTCCTTGTGGCCCAGAACTCACAAGTGGCCAATTTCCGTCGTGTTGCCAACGTACCCGAAAACAAAGTGATGCCGTATAATTCATAATACATACCAAATGCAAATAATGAACTCTGTAGCATACCCAAACTGCATGTCTGAATTTACAGCCTCTCAATATTGCAAATTTGTGAGTAAATAATACAACCTACACCACAGTGAAGGATTATGCAATACGTCCCAGAAATATTACAATAATTCTGCACCACATGAGGGAAGATGCAACAATGGAGAGAGAGAGAGAGAGAGAGAGAGAGAGAGAGAGAGAGAGAGAGACAGACAGACAGACAGACAGAGACAGACAGACAGACAGACAGAATGAGGAGGTAGGTAGGAAGGGAGGGAGAAAGAAATAATGGAGCTTCGGGAAGGCCTGGAGGTTTCAAAGCTCATTTTCAGGCGGTGAGATAAATGACGCCTAAGAATTGGAGAGAAAAAAGAATGGAGGAGGAGAGAGAGAGAGAGAGAGAGAGAGAGAGAGAGAGAGAGAGAGAACCTCTCAGGGAGATTTACCTTTTCTTAACCGATTCCATGTTTTGTCTTACTTTTTCTCTTCTTCTTCTTAGCTCTTTCTTGCTCTCTTTTTATCTCATTTTACTCTTGGCAAAATCTTACTCTTTTTCTTTGTCCTACAAATAATTAAATCTCCCATACTCTTCTTCCATCCTCTCGCTCGTTTATTTCCTCCTTAACCTAATCCTCCCTCCCTCTCTCTCTCTCACCAATGTATACTACCAATCATCCTCGTCTTTCCTTGTTCACCATCTCTTCCCTGTATCTGTCCTATGATCATCCTAACTACTGTCTGCCATAATTATCTTCCATTTCGTCATGTGTGCCTTGTTTCTCCTCTACCCTTCTTGAGTCTATCTATCTATCACCAGACACGTTAATCCCGTAACGGGCGACCTCTGGTAAATCGCCTCCACGTCGCTTTGTCCTCTTCCATCTTCCTGCCCTCCCTCCAATCCACACCGTCTTCTCCCGCATTCCTCCAGTCCATTGCTTCATCTCATCCTTGGTCTTCTCCTCCTCCTCTCCCTCTCCTACTCACGCTCACCTCCTTACTCACCTACACTCTTCTAGTCAGTCTCTCTTCTTCAAACTCCCCTATAACTACCCATTGTTTAAAGTGCCTGCCTATCAGCATTGACTCCATCATCCGTTGCCTGAGGCCCCACCGTGGTATTACGTGGCACACAGCTTCACATGTGGCCACTTTGGTGCTAGTACCCACCGTCCATACTGAATACATGCAGGAGTGGTCACCTTCAGGGCTGGTGTGATGGTATTAACGGCGGTGTTTTTATGACATGTTGGTGGCTCTTGTCAAAGGTCAATCAAGTCTGTTTTGACGACATGCAAATAATCACGGTTCCCTACTCCAGCTGGAGATCGAACTCGCGTCCTTTGGGATAGCCTATCATTTGTCTAACCACTTGACCAGCTGCTGTAGTGAAGGCAAGGGGACAGTGGTGTGAATAGCCGTGTGGAATGAAGGACAGCATTTGAGCCACGAGAATGGTGCCGATAACTTCCCTCTGACATAGATTGCATTTCAGTGTGCATAGTGGAGAGAGAGAGAGAGAGAGAGAGAGAGAGAGAGAGAGAGGGGGGGGAACATGATCGTAGGATGAGAAAGTTTGCGGGATGAAGTTTTGTAATTGTGAGGGAAAGTCGGAGGAGGTGATGATGAAGGGAGGGAGGAAGAAGGAGTGGGGAGGGAGATGAGGAAAAGTGATAAGGGGAATGGGATATATGAGAGAGAGAGAGAGAGAGAGAGAGAGAGAGAGAGAGAGAGAGAGAGAGAGAGCAGGGATGCAAGGGAAAATGTGGGAGTGAATAAGAAAAAGAAAATGGGACGGAGGGCGGGAGATAGGTCAAAAGGGAGGAAAGGGGGAAGAAAGGGAGAAAGGGAAGGAGGGGATAAGAAAGTGAAAGGGAGAGAGGAACAAGGGATTATTTGGAGAGGGACTAAAGACAGGGAAGAAGGAAGAAAAGGGAGAAGGGAGGGAGGGTGGAACTGAGGGAAGTCAAGAAGGAAGATAATGAAAGGGAGGGTGAACGGAGGAATGGAGAGAAAAAATACGAGGAGGAGGAGGACAGAAAACAATGTTTAACAGATAACTGAGAAAAGAAAAAAAAAAAGTTGCAGTAATGATGATGAAGGCAAGACGTGTGATAATCAGGGGAGAAAGAAAAGAGACAACTCGGTAATGGAAGACACTTTAATGATAACGAATGTAGGTATAAAAGTAAATTAACAAAAAGAAGCTAGACTCTTTTTTTTTTTCTTTTTTTAATCGAGGCGAAGATGCACTTGACAGGTTGCTGATGACTGGCTGAATGCAACATCTCCGAATAACATCTTTGTATTTCAAGTAATTACCGGTAATGTGACTCGAAACCCTGTAATTATCTGAAATACAACGATGTTATTCGGACATGAAGCATTCAGCCAGTCATCACCGACTTGTCAAGTGTATCTTCGCCTCGATAAAAAAAAAAAAAAAAAAAAAAAGCAATAGTTAAAGACCTTGTAAAATGAAGTATAAGAGGCAAGTGCACTATAGCATTATGGCGGCGTAGGGTGGCGAGGCCAGGCTGTGGTAGTGCAGTACATTTAAGGGTAGATGACCAGCCTACTTCCATTTATGGCATTACAGGATTAAGACAAGACAAAGCCAACTCGTCACCTCTTGGGGATTGAACCTATGTAAGGCCGTCACTCCGACTGGAACACTCTAACCACTACACCACAAGGCGCCTAAATCATCATAACCCTACCTAAATAGTGCTAAGGAGCAGGAGAAAGAGGACGTGCTGTGGCAGGACAAGATGAAGGAGAAACAAGCGCGGAAGCTGTGTAAGAGCTGCGGAATTTGACGGCAGTAGGTAGTGACTCCCTCATGTGACGGACGTCATATAATTTTGTGTTGTTATTACCTGCCGCTTTTATTTCAACTCAGGTAAAGCCTTTAGCACTGAAGGGGTTATTCCGTTAATGGCCAGGTACCTGTGTAGTTATAGTCTTGCTGCCACCAGACGATTGCACTCACCTGAGGGAAACCCCACCCCTGTAAAGGCTGTGAGATGAGAAGGGCAAAATAACCAAGCGCGGACTCCGTGTGAGAGCTGAGGAATTTGTCGTGACTATCCAGGACACACTAGTTCCAGCCTGCTAATATTCTCGTCCACGTCAAGTGCTAAGGGCATAAAAGAACAGCATATATTCACCTTCAACTCTACTATTTAATATCACAGCACCTACTATTACTCTAGGTCAACTGATAGCATCAAGGAATACCAGCACAGTAAGAATTACCCGTCACCTGTACCGTTTAATATCAGAGTACACAGCTACACCCGGCCAGGTGTACAATATTACTGCAGTACACAGCTACACCCGGCCAGGTGTACAATATTACTGCAGTACACAGCTACACCCGGCCAGGTGTACAATATTACTGCAGTACTGGACTAAAATGCCTCACTGTACTAACAGACTTTACTAGGCTATTGTTTTGTTTTTGCACTCATGTTAACCATTTTTTTTTATCTCCTAAATTTTTATAGCTTATGCTTTTACCCTGAGTGTCTGTATGTCTGTCTGCCTATGTTTAAAAACTGAAGTGTTTAAAAACTGAAGTTATATTTTCATCTGTCTCCCTATCTGTATGTCTATAAATAAATGCAAGTATGTTTTCATCGCTTTCTGTCTGTCTTTAAATGTAGATGGAGGTTATGCTCTCTCTCTCTCTCTCTCTCTCTCTCTCTCTCTCTCTCTCTCTCAAACAGCCACCCCTTTAATTCATTAGAACACATCACCTAGTCTCTAATTAACCCCCCCCCACACACACACACCTTTGTTCGGCCTCACTTATCGCAAAAACTCTTTTCATGCACAAACCACTCAATCAAGCACTAATTAGGACAGAGGTAAGGCAATTAGCCCACACTGTAATAATACTCATTGTGCATAGACTGTAGCATTATTGGAGAAGTTTTTGCCACTCTGTTGCTAGCTCGTCTGGTTTTGTAGGGCTGGGAGTAGGGTGATGATGATGATGATGATGATGACTTTACCTTAGTGATTTCCTAATAACGTTGCTGGATAACTCCCATCCCATTATCGGCAAGAAAGAGGCCTGTCGTGATGATAGTGATGATGACATTTTACTGCAAAAATGAAAGACCAAAGGGTAAGTCTTCATAAGTGTTCCCTTCCAAAGAAAACTTAACAAGGACAGCCGAAATCAAATATCTAATATTTCATTATTCTGGACCCACTGTGTTTAAAAGACTGGAGGTGACAGGCAGTGGGGAAGACAGACTGAGGACGACAGCTCCAAAAATAACAGGCTTCATAAATTATAGGCTGTGGGTAAGGGGCATCTCTTGCACTAAAAGTGTGGAGAGAAAAAGGGTGAGTGTGATGCCAGACGGATGCTGCGTGCCCGCGGGAATTTGGAAGGAATGCAAGCAGAGTTCAGAGAAGCCGCTACCAGAGTAATAGCGATATAAAACAGAGAGAGAGAGAGAGAGAGAGAGAGAGAGAGAGAGGGGCAGCGCTGATGGCAAGACAAACTAAACGGAGCCAATAAGAGTCTAGACGTAAACGAACCCAAAACAGACATAGAAACAAATACATCAACACAACACCAAAAATAATATCATCAACAAAAACAACAACAAACTATAGTGGTTTTCAGTGGAGCGCATCTCTCCAACACGGGGAACGTAATTTCCAAACCACGTTCCGGATCGGTCCCAAAAGTTAATCGATTGTTCCCAGCGACATGGGCTATCTAACCACCAAATTTGGCCCACATCTCTCTTTTAGCTCTTGCGTAATCCTGCTAACATACATACAAACAAACAAAGAGGGGTTAAAACATACCCTCCTGGTCGGAGAGAAAAGCAGAAGTCACGATCAGATTCCATCACTCCAATAATACAAGACACCCACCCACCCACCCACACACACACACACACACACACACACACACACACACACACACACACACACATTCAGAAAGTAGAAAGACAATAAATTATGAAGCAGAAACATGGGCAGACCAACATAAAAATCTACAGGGTATTTGGGAAATACAGTAAAGCATGTACAGTACATACGGACACGTATGAAGATATGTGGACAGATACATAAAAAAGTTTAAGCAGATAAAAGATAAAAACAAAGGAATATTGAAACGATTAAGATTAGTCCAAAACCTATTCATTACCTTTAAATTATTTTGTGGACCAAAGAATTCACCTCTCTCTCTCTCTCTCTCTCTCTCTCTCTCTCTCTCTCTCTCTCTCTCTCTCTCAATATCTATTAGCCCTCAAGAAGCCTGTCTTCGTTTTTACAGAACTATAGTAAATTGGCAGAAAACAAGAGTAGAATTACTCTGGGACCTGCGGCGAGGCTCTTGTTTCAAACAGTTTTTTGTAAAAAGTAACTAGTCTTAACTGAAGTTGCTGCTAGATGGCACCGCCACAGGTGTCAGCTGGCAGCAAATCTGGATTCTCCATGTCAAATAACCTTATCATGGACCACTTTTTGTCTCAATAGGCTTAAATTAAGCACTTTCACCAAAGCTGTCGCTAGATGGCACCACCACAAGTGTCAGCTGACAGCACATTTGGATTCTCCATGTCAAATTATCTTATATGGCATCACTTTTATGTCTCCAAAGGCCTCCTTTTAACAAATCCGCCAGAAGCAGAAGAAGAAGAAGGCTGGCCACTCATTGACCTGCTGGCCATCACCGCAGGTAAAAATATAGCCATCACACTTTCCCTTACAACTGCACAGATGACAGCTGGTTCTCTCTCTCTCTCTCTCTCTCTCTCTCTCTCTCTCTCTCTCTCTCTCTCCACCTACTCTCGCCTACTCCACCCCTCCTGCCCACACCTGACCACCTGAATGGCTTTTCCAACTTTCTCGACTTTTTTTTCTTTAACAAGGTGCTTTTTTAGGGCAATATTTTTCACTTACTCTCGGGTGGGTGAGCGTAGTAACGTTGTCGGGTTTCTCTCTCTCTCTCTCTCTCTCTCTCTCTCTCTCTCAAACCAATCTTCGGCCTAATGGGATCGGAAGCCAGAGGATGTAGAAGTAATTATACTGTCTTTGGACTGAGATTAGTTTTTTTTTTTTTTTTTCCGGCGGTAGCCATTTTTAAATCACCCCACTATTGTAAACAAAGTGACGTCATGGCACCGGAGCCATAAAAGGACTCGTACTCACAAATATTCTTGACCTGTTTCGTGTATATTGCTGTTCCTTTATAACTTTAGCTTCACTCAAATATCCACCAAGCGCATCACAGGGAAGTCAGTGAAAATTATGTGTAAAATGTGAACAGACATAATGACTTTCTACATTTATTTCAAGGTAAGGTGATTTTCTCTACCATTACCATCCTAAAACCATCTTTCTCACTTACAGAGAAGGGAGAGATATAGAGGCAGGAACAGGGAAGTTGAAAACAGAACTACCAACATCCATCACCATACAAGCCTCCGAAATCCCTGGCTCTACTCCTCAGACCCAATGACCCGCTTAAAGATGCGTTTATGGCAAAATATATAAATGGATAAACAAATAAATGAATAAATACCAGGTGACCCGTAAATAGCGCTAACCTAGAAACTCACGTGGCAGTATCTTATGTGTTGCGTGGACAACTCAGTGGGCTGGTGTGGGCGTGGGTGTGGCAGTGGAAGCAGGATGATGAATATATAATACAGGATAGATACCGATAACACTGACTGAGCCGTCCCCACAACACACGAGAAATCGCCCGGTAGAGTGGAAAAGCAGCGTTATATATGGACCAGCCTGTAAGCAAGGAAGTTACTGAAGGTCCTTTATAAAGATCAGTGATTAAATGGGAAAGTTTCTTGGGGTTGTACTGTGGCAGGTGTGCAGTGTGTCCAGCACCTCTTCCTTACCAGTACATTTGTCCCCAGGCCACCTGTACCACTACACTCCCATTGTCCTTTTTCTTTTTCTTACTTTCTCCAGACGATTTATTTCAGGGTAGAAGAGGATTTTTATGCATGGAAATAAGGCATATTTTATAGGTTTCACGGACTCCTTGACCAAAAAAAAAAAAAAAAAAAAAATCCCAACAATATTAATAAAATCGTTTGGGCATAGCAAAAATTAACCAAAATTATACGCCCCCTCACTGAAATACTAAACCCTTTGGCTTCCTACGTAGGGATTAGGTTATGTTACTCGAGGCCACAGGACAAGGTTAAATGAGACACGATTTGCATCACATCTGGTGGAAATGTTGTGCGTCAGGCAAGGATTATACTATTAGATTTTATGGACAATTAGTCGATGGTCAAGGTCAAAGAGCAGTGTCAAATATTAGGCCTGGAAGGCAAGGGTGTGGGGGCTGCATTCTCTGATTATTCCTCATTTATATGACATGGCCTTATTTCATAGAGAGAGAGAGAGAGAGAGAGAGAGAGAGAGAGAGAGAGAGAGAGAGAGAACTAAGAAACATCTGACATACACGCAACACAAGTGTACAACAGGCTACAAGAAATACAAGGGTCTAGAGATACAAAATCTCGAACAATTACATGAGAATACAAACCAAAATGACTAGAAGAGTAATACAAAAAACTGCTGAAGGAATACAAAGGGTTGCAAAAAAAAAATAACAAGAAATATAGGCAAATTGAGATAAGAATAAGCTACAGAAACAAAATAAGGTACATAAATCAGAAGAGAAAATGAATACAAAATATATACACAGAAGAATTAAAAAAAAAAAAAAAAAGATGTTTAGAGGAGGAATACAAAGAGTTACACTAAACGGAAGGACTTCAGAATACAGAAGAGTGCATAATGAATTCAAAGGGTTACAAGCTAGAGGCCTTCACTTGATCCTTCACCAAGATACACAATACAAACTACAAACTGATGCAAGATGAATGCGAAGTGGTTAATTGAGGAATACCGTAGGTTACAAAAGAGGTGCAAAGAGCAATAATTATACTTGAACTATGAGGTGATTGGAATACAGGGATACAGAGGCTAGATTAAAGAATGTCTAAATACAAAATGACAAGAAGAAGAATACAAAGTGACTGCAGGAGGAACACAAAGGGTTACAAAAGGGTACAAAACAGAGCTGCACTGGAGTCGGCTTTAGTTTCCAGTATCCAATTCCACGCTGAAATAACACTAGCTTCCTCTCTCTCTCTCTCTCTCTCTCTCTCACCCCTTGCCTCCCTGCCTGTTTGTGTCCATCTCCCTGCCGTCCTATTTTCCTGTCTCTATGCTGTTCTTTCGCTGCCTGTCTGCATCTCTCTCCCCCCTTCCTCCTCCCTACCTCCCTTGTCTGTCTACCTGCCTGTCTACCTTCTTCCTACCTCACCTCCTGCTTCTCTCCCTCCTGTCTTGTCTGCCTGTTTCCCTCTCTACCAGTATCCAATTCTACGCTGAGGCAACTCCATCTTCATCTCTTACTCTGCTGTCACATCCACTCTGTTGGCCTGACTCACTCCCTGTCTGTCTGTCTGTCTTTTTTTTCTGCCTGACTCACTCCCTGTGTGTCTTTATTTCTGCCTGCCTCACCCCCTGTCTGTCTTTATTTCTGCCTGCCTCACCCCCTGCCTGTCTGTCTGTCTTTCTGTCTGTCTCACTCCCTACCTGTCTGTCTTTTCTGCCTGTCTCACCAATACCTGTCAGTCTGTTTTTCTGTGTCTCATCCCCAACCTGTCTGTCTGTCTTTCTGTCTGTCTCACTCCCTTGTTATATATATATATATATATATATATATATATATATAGAGAGAGAGAGAGAGAGAGAGAGAGAGAGAGAGAGAGAGAGGTGGACAGAGAGACAGGTAAGCACCGACATTATGTACAGAGAACCAGCTTTTCCTTGCATAGGTCAGACAGAAGCCACAACAGTCAACACTGGTAGATATCTGGGTGTGGTTTGTGAGGGCCCGCCATCGATACCACCACCACAATGGGGCCTCTTTTTCCTTTACTATACATTGGTCCTTACCTGAGTTCGTTTTGTTCCTCATTGTTTTTCATGTAGAATTTTGTCACTCACATATACATACTGTCCATCATTTACAACTTTTGAAAATAAGCGTATAAATGATGTCGTTGCATCTATGTGTATATTAATAGGAAATTCTGTGGCCCATCAATATCCTTGTCAGGTATTCACACAGTGCCTGCGTCAGATTATTATTACACTTGCGATCGAGAAGTGAGAGCAGGTGTTAGGTTTCAAGTGTCCTGTGTGTGTGTGTGTGTGTGTGTGTGTGTGTGTGTGTGTGTGTGTGTGTGTGTGTGTGTGTGTGTGTGTGTGTGTGTGTGTGTGTGTGTGTGTGTGTGTGTGTGTGTGTGTGCGTGCGTGCGCGCGCGTGTGTTTTAAGCAAAATAAACAGTTTTAATCTGCATTAAATTAATTTTTGTGGCTTGTTGAGATTCAGGCAATATGTAGACTTGTTTCTTAAAGAACAATATGTCAAAGGTCAAGTCATAGACCAAGGGCAAAGTCTGACCTAGGAAAATCAACCTCATCCTCAGTTGGCAAAAGAGGCGTGGATGATGATACTGATGATGATGATGATGGTGATGATGATGATGATGATGATGATGATGATGATGGAGTAGTAATGAGTGGCACTAAAGAAGTAATGGCGATGATGATGATGATGATGATGATGATGATGATGATGGAGTAGTGATGAGTGGCACTAAAGAGGTGATGATGATGCTGATGATGCTGATGATGATGATGATGGAGTAGTGATGAGTGGCACTAAAGAGGTGATGGTGATGATGATGATGATGATGATGATGATGATGATGCAGTAGTGATGAGTGGCACTAAAGAGGTGATGGTGATGATGATGATGATGATGGAGTAGTGATGAGCGGCACTAAAGAGGTGATGGTGATGATGATGATGATGGAGTAGTGATGAGTGGCACTAAAGAGGTGATGATGATAATGATGATGATGATGATGATGATGGAGTAGTGATGAGTGGCACTAAAGAGGTGATGATGATAATGATGATGATGATGATGATGATGGAGTAGTGATGAGTGGCACTAAAGAGGTGATGATGGTGATGATGATGATGGAGTAGTGATGAGTGGCACTAAAGAGGTGATGATGATGATGATGATGATGATGATGATGATGATGATGGAGTAGTGACGAGTGGCATTAAAGAGGTGATGATGATGATGATGATGATGATGATGATGATGATGGAGTAGTGATGAGTGGCACTAAAGAGGTGATGATGATGATGATGATGATGATGATGCAGTAGTGATGAGTGGCACTAAAGAGGCTTAAACCTTTGATGTCATCAGTTTCTATCAGCTCAGTATAACCATCCGTCATAAGCTGGAACAAAATAGGAAATACTTTATTCTCAGCCAAAACGTTACATGGAAAAGCTTTAACATTTTCTGCTCCAAATTTCTGCCTTTAACATAGTAAAATCGTGTGACGTCAGCGGAAATAAACTGCAAGGAGGTAATTGGCAGCCAAAGGGTTAAAGGCGTTTTGTTGTGGCCACCCTGGATCAACTCTGGGATTGGGATTGGGTATTGGGTAAATAATGGCTTGAGAAAGAAAAATTAATACATATGCAGACACTCTCATAAGTAGGCACAGGAATGGAGAGAGAGAGAGAGAGAGAGAAAAAAAAAAAAAATTACATACCGTGGTAGATAGAGGTAGATCAACAGACAGACAGACAGACAGTTAAGGAGATAAGGAAATATGTATACAGATAAGTAGACTGACTTTCCTTACCTATGAGGGACAGAAGCCACTACAGTCAGCACAGGTACATAACTGGGTCTGCTGTGTGAGGCCCGGGATCCAACCTGTCACACCCGTTAGGCTTCTTTTTTCCGTTTATTGTTCTCTCTCTCTCTCTCTCTCTCCTACTGTTTCCTTTTACCTTCGGTCTGTCTCTACTTTTCCACCTCTCTTCATTTTCTCCAGGCTATATATTCTTTAATTATCAGGTACACTTATAAAATTCTCAGGCTTCTATTATTTTGTCTCAGGTGAATACCATGCCCTGGCAGCAGGTAAAATTTATTACAAGAGCTGTCTCACGATGAGAGGGTTAATGGTGACAATATCATCTCTCCCTGCCTACTGTAACTTACTCTCAGCTGAATAAAATCGTCTGTAGTTAGCGGCAAGAAGGTAATGGACTTGTTCTAATCAGGAAAGAGTTCATTACTATTAACAATTTACTAAGGCTTTACCTACGGATGTAGTAGTGAGGTTGTGGCCACTTACCATACCACAGACAGACTGACAGACACAAAGGTAGATACTGTATATCGATAGATAGATAGATATAATGGTAGATCGAATGATGGATAGACAAATATATGGGCAGTTATTTTGACTGAGAGAATAATTGATTGACTGACTGAAGACAGGTACACCTGCAAGTCTGGTGGACAGACAGACTGACAACATACAGACACTCAAAGAGACAGGTGGAGAGCCAGCTGGATGGACAGCTGGATAGAAAGGTGGATATAGTAACTGACAGAGTGGCTGATTAAATGCTTGACTAATAAACCGGTTAGTACAGTACATTGACGAATTGTTTGAAGTGATAGACAGACTGATAGATAGACAAAGATTTTCCTTACATATGACCGACAGAAACCCAACGGTCACCAGTGGTTGATAACTGGGTCGGGTTACTGACGCCCGGCATCGAAACCAAAAACACCACGTAGGGTTTCTTTTTTTCTTAGTTCATGCATTGATTCGTTACTTGGGCTATATTTTTGTTTTTATGTATAGTCTCTTATCTCTTTTTTCATATAACTCTCTCTCTCTCTCTCTCTCTCTCTCTCTCTCTTGTATCATTTTCTCTTACATCTTGGTTAAACCTTAACAAATTAATTTTTACTAGTTAACCTCATGTCATCATGGCCTTGTACTACCTGTATTTCCGATGTACATTCTGTCTGTCTGTCTGTCTCTCTCTCCATATTATTCTTGCTTTATCCAGACGATTTTCTTTAGCTCACAGAAGATTTTCCGAACTAAATGGATTTGCTCTCGCCTTCCCTCATCGCTTTTCACTACTCGTCTGTTCTCCTGTGTCAAATAAAATCGTCTGGTAGATAAAGGAATGACATGAACATTACTGAACTGGGTGGGTTAATTTTCTTGATGTCATTGTATTTTTTCTTCTACTTCTGTCTTAATTTTAATTGTTATGCAGTTACCAGGTTATTAGTACGAATAAATGTAGGTTAGGTAATGATGATGATGTTGGTGATGCTGATGATGATAATGATGATGATGATTACGATGATGGTGAAATTGACTGAGTTGTGTTGAGTGGCCATGAGTGGCCATTGTGAAGCTTTAGAAGTGTTTCCTTGTGGCCAGCATTGATGAACTCTGGGATTGGAGGTCAAGTAAGAGAGAAGATAGATTGGTAGATAAACTGCTAGAGACACCGATACATTGGATCTGATAAACAGGTAGATGGAGGAAGATAGACTGATGGACGTGTAAGTAAACAAACAGATGTACAGACAGGTAAGCAGAATAATGAAGATAATTTGATATATAATGGAACCATTAAAATGAAAAACTGATTGACTGATGGGCTGACTTGGGGTAGATAGATAGACAGATGGAGATAGAGATACTGAGATAGATAGATACAGATATAATGTCTGAATGAAAAACAGTTGGATAGACAAAGAGGCAGATATACAGACAGACAAAGAGACTGCAATACAAAACGACACCTTTCCACAGCTAAATCTGGCAGACACTCCTACCCCCAACACAGGTGGATATCTGAGTCTAGATAGTAAGGGGCCGCCACCAGACCTAATATCGTAGTGGGTTTCTTTCCCTAAATCAGGCCGGGAACAAAATTGGGCTTTTTTTTTTTTTTTTTTTTGTTTTTTTTTTTAGTGCGGCCAGATTGTGTCCCCCGCTGTGGCGGGGGGTACACAATCTGGCCGCACTATGGGGTGGTACTACTACTCTGCGGCCAGGTTGTGTTAGGAAGAATACTGCCACCGTATTCCCTGCGTGTCGTAAAAGGCGACTAAAAGGGTCGGGTGAGGGGACTAGGGACCCCCTCCTCTGTTTTTTAGTTCCTAAAAAGAGACAGGCCAGAGAAAGGGATGGGGGATGGAGTTATCCCCGTACCCTGAAGATTGGGTCTATGAATGTGCGTGGATGTAGTACGATTGAGGCTAAAAGGGAGGAGATTGGGAGAATGTTTGTGAGAAGAAAGTTGGATGTGTTAGCTTTGAGTGAAACGAAGATGAAAGGGAAGGGTGAGTCTTATGTTTGGAAGTGTGAATGGAAGATTGTCAGGTGTTGATAGAGGAAGGGCAAGAGAAGGTGTGGCCTTGTTAGTGAGTCCGGAAGTACAGCAGTGTGTGATTGAATGGAAGGAGGTGTCATCGAGACTGATGTGGGTGAAAGCGAAATTTGAACATGAGTTGTGGTTGTTTGTGAGTGCATATGGGCCTGGTAGTGAAAGGGATGAAGAAAAGAGGGAGTCTTTCTGGAATGATGTTGATGAGTGTCTGCAGAGTTCTGGAGCGAATGTGAATGTGGTAATGATGGGAGATCTGAATGCTAGAGTGGGAAATGTAGCAGTTGAAGGTGTAGTTGGTATGCATGGTGTGCCTGGAAGAAATGAAAATGGGGAACGAATGATAGCGATGTGTGTTAAGCGAGAGATGGTGATTGGAAATACGCTGTTTGAGAAGAAAGATATTTTTAAGTATACATGGGTGAGACAAGAGGGTGGAAGGGCTGTTGATAGAGCTTTGGTGGATTATGTGGTTGTGTCTAGGAATGTAATAGGAAGATTGTTGGATGTGAGAGTTCTGACAGGGGAGGGTGGAGGTATGTCTGACCACTACCTGGTGGAGGGAAAGTTAAAAGCAGGTAAGAGATGGGTGAGAGCTAGGAGAGTTAGGTGTGGCAGGGAGGTTTTGAAAGTGAGTGAGTTGGATAAAAGAGAGAAAAAGATAGCGTATCAGGAGAAATTGAAAGATGAGTGGAACGCACTGAAAGATCGGGAAAATGGCAGTGTGGAGGAGGAATGGCAGTTGTTTAAGGGTGCTGTGGTGGGGCATGCAGAAGTGTGTGGTTTGAGACGTGTGGGTGGTGGTGTAAGAAAAGGAAGTGAATGGTGGTGCGAGGAAGTAAGTATGGCTGTGGCTGAGAAGAGCCGTGCATATGAAGTGTGGCTGCAGAGGAAGGATGAGATGTCATATGAAAGGTATGAGGAAAAGAGGAATATGGCGAGAAGGGCTGTGCGTGATGCTAAAGTGGCAGCAGATGAGAGGTGGGGTAGGCGGCTGACAGAGAATTTTCAACAGAATAAGAAAATGTTTTGGAAGGAGGTGAAAAGGGTGCGAAAGGGAGAGTCTGGGAAGGAAGAACGAGCAAAAGCAGAGGATGAAAGGATGTTAATTGAGATGGATGCAGTAAGGAAGAGATGGGCAAAGTATTTTGAAAGATTGTTAAATGTAGAGGAGGAAAGGGTGGCTGAGATTGTGGCGGATGGAAGGGTGCAAGGAATAAATGTGTTGGGAGAGTTGAATGATTCTCTGATCACGAAGGAGGAAGTGGAGAAGGCAGTAAAGGAGATGAAAACAGGGAAAGCTGCAGGTATGGATGGGTGTGCTGTGGAATGCCTGAAGGGTGGTGGAGTGACTATTGTTGACTGGTTAGTAAGATTGTTGAATGTGTGCTTTGTTAAAGGTATGGTGCCAATTGACTGGGCAAGTGCTTGTGTGGTCCCATTGTATAAAGGCAAGGGTGATAAGTATGAATGTACTAGCTTTAGGGGTATAAGTCTGTTAAGTGTTGTAGGTAAGATGTATGGTAAAGTGTTAATTATGAGAGTTAGAGAGAGTACAGAGGGAGTGATTGGTGATGAGCAGTGTGGCTTTAGGAGAGGGAGGGGATGCGTGGATCAGGTGTTTGCGGTGAGACAGGTGTGTGAAAAGTATTTAGCGAAAGGCAAGGATGTGTTTTGGGCATTTATGGATTTAGAGAAAGCGTATGATAGAATTGATAGGGAGGCTTTGTGGACTGTTTTAAGATTGTATGGACTTGATGGTAGGTTACTAAAAGGGGTGAAAAGTTTTTATGTAAATAGTAGAGCGTGTGTAAGAGTGGGAAATGCTATGAGTGATTGGTTCCTGTGAGAGTGGGGCTGCGACAGGGATGTGTGATGTCGCCTTGGTTGTTTAATATTTACATGGATGGTGTTGTAAGGGAGGTGAATGCAAGAGTTTTAGGTGGTGGTCTGAGTCTGGTGAATGTTGATGGTGGAGAGTGGAATCTGAAGCAGCTGCTGTTTGCAGATGATACTGCACTGGTGGCTGATTCAGAAGAGAGATTGAGACAGTTGGTAGAGGAGTTTGGAAGGGTGTGTGAAAGGAGGAAATTGAAAGTAAATGAGAATAAGAGTAAAGTGATGAAGTGTACGAGGTTGGTAGATGGTAGGGGGATGAATATAGTTTTGAATGGCGAGTTGCTTGAGGAGGTAGAGTGTTTTAAATATCTAGGGTCACATGTTGCTGTGGATGGAAGAATAGATGCAGAAGTGAAGTTTAGAATAAATGAAGTAGAAAAGGTGCTGGGAGGAATGAAAAAAGTGTTTAGATGTTGTTCGATTAGAATGGATGTAAAGAGAAGGCTGTATGAGGGTGTTGTGGTACCGACTGCGTTATATGGGGCTGAAACATGGAATATGGGAGTAGCAGAGAGGAAAAGTTTGAATGTAATGGAGATGAGGTGTCTGAGGAGTATGTGTGGAGTGACGCGTATGGATCGAGTGTGAAATGATGAAGTGCGAAGGAGAACTGGAGTTGTTCGGGAGATGGCTGGTAGAGTTGAGCAGAGGGTGTTGCGATGGTTTGGGCATATGGAGAGAATGGATAATGAGCGATTGGTGAAAAAGATAACTAGATCTGATGTGAGAGGTGTAAGGCTGAGAGGAAGACCACGAATAGGATGGATGGACAGTGTGAAGAGAGCGCTGGATGCGAGAGGGATGTGTGTTGAGCAAGGAAGAGTGGCTGCGCGTGACAGAAATAAATGGAGAGAAATTGTGAATGAATAAGTGATGACGCAGCCCTGAGGGGATATTCTCCCGCATTTGGTCTGATCAGCTAGTCAGGTCAGGTGCGGGTAAGGGGATGAGTCTGTTATGATGTGGCAGGGGTAAACCAGCTCTGCTGTAGGGCCCTGCTGCGGATGTCACTGATTGCATTGCGCAGTTGACCCTTGTGCGGTGAGGATCTGTCCGTTCTCCCCTTTGGGGCTAAGATGCGAATGAATGTGTTTGAATGGATGAGTAAATGAGGAGTGTGTCGTCCTGTCTCGGCTACCTTCCTTTCCTTGGGCGAAGCAGCCTACGTATATAGATAGATAGACTTTATAAACGTCAGAGTGTTATTTAGATTCTCTCTCTCTCTCTCTCTCTCTGCCAGGACTAAGCCCTTCACACCGATGACTTTCTTTGTCATTGTATTCTTGCTACACCCAGATGACTTTATTCAGCTGAGGAGAGACATTTCCAGCTGGAGGAGTTAGATACGGCCTTAATCAACTCCTTCACTGCTCCACTCCAATGAAATCCTGGAATAAAATCCTCTGGTAATAGCAAGACTAAAATTAAAACCACGTCATCGTACTGAAGGGCACAGGAACCGGAACCCTGACTGAGAACCAGATATCGATGGCCATTGCAGGTCAATATTGTCTTTATTTATAACGCTGTCATGGTGGCCACAGTTGTAGTATTTAATAGGAAGCCAGACCAAGTGATTTGGTTGAGGTAAGAGTAAGCCTGACAGCCTGAACCTACTGTACTACCATTAACCCTCTAGTCACGGAACATGTCTAGTATTCTAGTCCAGCTAACGCAACACAATTGTACAAGCTTACAGGCAGTCATACCAGCCTCACAGTTTTACCAACAAAATCCTTAACCCTCTCATGGTCGGCAAAACTCTAATATTCTAGTCCAGATATCCTCGCACGACTTTATTCAGATAAGAGTAGGTCACACAAGCCTCAGTGTTAATACTATACCCTTTTTACCTTAACTTGGCACACAGGTTTGTCCTTTGGCAGCTTATTTCACGTAGCTCACTGCCACAATAACACAAGGATACGGTTCTACAGCCTTTCCACAGCACTTTTTCGTGACTAGCATCATATTCTAGTGCTGATCTATTGTTACAACTCAGAATTCACGATGGAGAGATGACAATTCTAGGCCAGGTTAAAGTAAACAGAGTATAGTAACCTTAGCCCTGTCATGGTGGGAACAACTCCCGTATTTGACTCCATATAACGCCAGACGATTGTATTCAAGTGACAGAGTTGACGGATCTTGAGTTCACCATATTTATCATTACCGAGTTATTGGTTCAGTTACTTGATTTTTTACTAACACTCTCAGGCTATTATGAGTTATTGTAAGCTACGTCAATTTGTTTGGTGTAAATTGTAATAAAATACTAGAGTTGTCCCGACCATGTGAGATTTAATGGTGACAGAATCTACACTCTTAGGCTCTTATGGCTCAACCTCAGCTGAATAAAATCGTCTGGCCTTAACTGAAGTTCAATATTACAGATATCGCAATTATGAGAGAGTTCACTTTTCCTTATCAGGTTATCAAAGGTTTTATTTATGGATGGAGTAGCGATGTTGTGGCCATCTTGGATAGCTGGATAAATAGATACAAAGACAGACTGATCGACAGAGCGAAAAAGATTGGCTGGTATACAGACAGATTTTCCTTACAGATCAAAGACATTATGGATGAAGTAGTGATGCTGTGGCCATCTTGGAGAGTTGTATAAAAAGATACAAGGATAGACTGGCTAACTGATAGACAGAACAAACAGACAGGCAAGTATATAGATAGATTTTCCTTACCTATGACTGACAGAAGCCACAACAGACAACACTGGTAGATAACTGGGTCTGGGTAGTGAAGGCCAGGGATCGAAACCACACGTCGTGGGTAGCTTCTTTTACCTTATCATCTCATGTACGTTCCTTGATTTCTTTCAATTGCTAATATTTTTGTCATACGAAAATAGCAAACGTTTGTGAGGATAATAAGAGGAAAGGAAAGGCTAATGACGAGAGGAGAGAGTACAGGAGGAGAGTGTTCAAGGTCTCTCTCTCTCTCTCTCTCTCTCTCTCTGCCAGTGTACACTACTTATCTCCATCAATAATAACACTTTCCATACCACTTTGTTTCGCCAATTTAATTGATAAATATTCAACCATATATATTTTGCCTGTTACACCGGGAAGATAAATACTCCTATGATTGCCACACACTTCTCTTTCCTATTCTCTTCTGTATAAGAAACACAATTTTACCAAGTTGTGGCCGTTCCTTTAACAGAAACCCTTACAGCTGACAGGGAAAGAAACCAGGTTTGTGACTGAGGACCAGGTTTTGATCCACACTGCTGGAGCTGTTTCTTTTTTTAATTACCACTAAATAAATTTACATCACTGCTTTACATGAATACTCTTTACAAAATCATCATTAATTACCACTTAATAATTAACACCATTGCTTTACATGATAAATACTCGTTACAGAATCATTAATTACCACTTAATAATTGACACCATCGCTTTACATGATAAATACTCGTTACAGAATCATTAATTACCACTTAATAATTGACACCATTGCTTTACATGATAAATACTCGTTACAGAATCATTAATTACCACTTAATAATTGACACCATCGCTTTACATGATAAATACTCGTTACAGAATCATTAATTACCACTTAATAACTGACACCATTGCTTTACATGATAAATACTCGTTACAGAATCATTAATTACCACTTAATAATTGACACCATCCCTTCACATGATAAACACTCTTTACAGAATACGTCAGTTTTCCAGACATACACAACTTCCATCCAGGGAAAGAACCCAATGTGTCACTGCGAATTAGGTTTCGACCACTTGTCAACCAAATACCGATAATGGGGATTACTTTTATGCCCACTGAATAATTTATTCTGTTGATTTGTAGCGACTGACGGTACTATATACAACATTCGTCAGGTGTCCATTCACAGCGTACAGTTCCATCATATTCCCTAGTTTATTCCTATTTCTCCTTAAGACTTAGTTTTAAAAATTCACCTTTACATTCTTTATAAAATACATAATAAAAGAAAAAGTATCATCCTGACTACTTGGTGTTTACAAGGCAGACAAAAGAGACGACTGACCAACCGTGAAACCATTTTCTTCAGCTACTCAGGTTGCTAACATGACTCAGGACAAGGATTTTCATTGTATTAAATAGCATGTTGTCAATGTGATATCATCAGGATTTAATACTCGCCACTTGACAACAGTATTCCCAGCCGAGAAAATACTGTATGTAGCAACGGTACTGCAAATACTGCTATTAGCCAGCTGAAATGGTGGGCTGAAAGAGAGGCGCTGATGTTTGTATGACTGGTTATGAACACCATAATGGTGATGTAGTGGTGGTAGTGCTAAAGTGACTGTAGTTACGTAGTGAAAGTTAAAATAGTTTGGGTTCTACACACACACACACACACACACACACACACACACACGCTGAATCTCAGGCAATGGTATAGTGTGAGTTGCCGAAAATGAAATCATCCTGCACTGCAGCATTGATAATCAAATCTGTTGTAGCCTATTTGCAGTTTGATTTATTCTGTGTTTTGTCAGTGACTGGAATCCAATGCATATTTAATTCTTAACCATGACAGCCAGCATCATTATCCGACCCGCCTTGCTTAATGCTATGACCTCCACACTGACCCTAGTTGTACCTTCCCCCTCCATCTCTCTCTCTCTCTCTCTCTCTCTCTCTCTCTCTCTCTCTCTCTCTCTCTCTCTCTCTCTCTCCTGCCGTTGTCTCTTGCAGGAGGTGATCCACCCAAAAACCATTTTATACCTTGTGTCCCTGTTAATTAAGGACGCCTCCTGCCAGCCACAACACGCCACCCTCCCTCACCTCCTACCCCACCTTGCCCCTCCATCTTGTTCTTGGTCTGTGCCACAGACGTGAATTACAACACAGTGCCAAAGCAAGGCAGTCAGTCGCCATAGCAACCACTGAACACACAGAAAGAGGCCAACACTTAACACGTGGATGGCTGCCACGTGTCTTATACTCTGCTCAGCCGAATTCCAATTCCGATTTAGTCAACTGAGTGTGAGTGTGGCAGCAGGACAGTGTTAATATTGTCATAATAATCCTCTTACAGTCACAACAACTCTAGCATTGCATTCTTGGTAACGCCATACTACTTCATTCAGGTGAGAGGGAGGCATAAGGTGCTTAATGCTTACACACAATAGACAATACCCACCCGGGATGACGTCGAGGAGAAACAACGCAAGAAAGAATAATACACTGGTGAATGTAAGAATGGTAGAATAAAAAGATAGATTTGTAGATCAGCCTATTATAAACGGTAGATTAATACATCTATATTCAGATGGACAAATACATAACAAGAGACTGAAGAAATGACAGAAATAGAAAGTTCGGGCGACATATAGACAGAAACCAGTGCAGCCAACGCAGGTAGATAACTGGCTCTGATAGGGCAGGCCCGGGATCCAACCAGCGTCTGTTTAGCTGGTTTCTTTTTTCTATTATTGCCACAGTTCACCACTTGGAGGAAGTTTTAGTCTTTGTTTGCGTGTTCTATTGTTGTTTTATTATGTACGTGTCTATGAGGCCAATAAAATCCTGCGTCGTCAGCTGCAATAACACATCAAGTCGTACATCCTCGGCCAAAACGTTAAATGGGATAGTTTTGACATTTTTGCTGCGCCATATTTCTCTCTTCAACAGTGTAAAATCGTGTGACGTCACCGGAAATAAACTGCAAGTAGGTCATTGGCAGCCAAAGGTTAAACGCGTTTTGATGAGGCACACCTGGATGAACTCTGGGATTGGGATTGGGTGTCGGGTAAATAATTGTTTGATAGAAAAATAGAAAAAACTATATGTGCAGACACTCTCATAAGTAGACACAATAACGCAGAGAGAGAGAGAGAGAGAGAGAGAGATGAATTGGCAAATAGGCTAATTTACATTTTGTGGCAGATATACGACCACGTAGATCAACAGACAAATAGACAGACAGTTAAGGAGATAAGGAAATATATATACAGATAAGTAGACTGACTTTCCTTACCTATGAGGGACAGAAGCCACTACAGTCAGCACAGGTACATAACTGGGTCTGTTTAGTGAGGCCCGAGATCGACCCCACCAATCGAGGGAGGCTTCTTTATCCATATTACTGTAATTCTCTCTCTCTCTCTCTCTCTCTTTCACACACACAGTATTAATATCCTTGCATCTCTCTCTCTCTCTCTCTCTCTCTCTGCTACTGTTTCCTTTTACCTTCGGTCTGTCTCTACTTTTCCACCTCTCTTCATTTTCTCCAGGCTATATATTCTTTAATTATCAGGTATACTTATAAAATTCTCAGGCTTCTATTATTTTGTCTCAGGTGAATACCATGCCCTGGCAGCAGGTAAAATTTATTACAAGAGCTGTTATGAGAGGGTTAATGGTGACAATATCATCTCTCCCTGCCTACTGTAACTTACTCTCAGCTGAATAAAATCGTCTGTAGTTAGCGGCAAGAAGGTAATGGACTTGTTCTAATGAGGAAAGAGTTCATTATTTTTTTTTTTATGCGAGGAAGAAGGAACCAAAGGCCATGAGCCCGCAGTAACAGTTCCCTCCAAGAGAAAAACAAAATACAATAGAGAGCCAAATTTAAGATCCGATCATTTTGAGATGCCTGGACACACTGCGTTTGAAAGACTGGAGATCATAGGCAGCAGAAAATACGGACAGAGAGAGACAGTTCCAGAGCTGACCTGTTGCATAAATGAAAGACTGGGAGTAACGGTTAACTCTTGCATTAGAGAGTTGAACAGAAAAGGGATGAGAGTTTGCTGCCAGACGGGTGCTACGCGCCCGTCGTAGAGGTGGAGGAATGCAAGCAGACAGTTCAGAGGAGCAGTGGCCATTAAAGTAGCGATAGAAAAGAGATAAAGATGCAACAGTGCGGCGAAGAGACAGAGGTTGAAGGGAGTCAGTAAGAGGAAGAGAGTTAATGAGACGAAAAGCCTTTGACTCCACCCTACTGAGAAGAGCTGAATGTGGGGAGCCTCCCCACACATGAGAGTTGTACTCCACACAGGGGCGGATAAAACCCCTGTATAGAGTCAACAATTGTGCACGAGTAAAGAAAGAGCGGAGTCGGCTTAGCACACCCAATCTCTTGGAAGCTGATTTTACAAGAGATGCAATATGATCTTTCCAAGATAAGTCCCGAGTAAATGAAACCCCAAGCATGTTCAAGGATAATGCAGGATTAAGCTGAATATTATTAAACATTAGTGGGTATACCTGTCGATGATTCTGTCGGGTTGATAGGTGTAAGAACTGAATCTTAGATGCATTAAAAACAACCATATTATTTTTACCCCAGTCAGAGATATAAGCCAAGTCAGACATTAGGTGTGCCATAGCCTCATCCCTTGTTTGTTGAAGTAACTGTTGAGATGGGCGTGCAGGAACCGAATGGAAAGGTGAAGGGTGGAGTTATCAGCGTATGAGTGGATAGGGTTAGATGTACAGCTTAGAAAGAAGATAATTGATGAATAAAAGGAAGAGAGTTGGTGATAGGACAGAGCCCTGAGGAACACCACTGTTGATAGATCTAGGAGAAGAACGATGGCCGTCTACAACAGCGGCTATAGAATGACCAGAAAGGAAGCTAGCGATGAAGGCACAGATAGAAGGATAGAAACCGTAGGAGGGCAGTTTGGAAATTAAAGATTTATGTCAGACTCGATCGAAAGCCTTTGAGATGTCAAGTGCAATGGCAAAGCTTTTGCCAAAGTCCCGAAAGGAGGATGACCAGGAGTCTGAAAGGTAGGTGAGAAGATCGCCAGTGGAGCGTCCCTGACGGAACCCATACTGACGATCGGAAAGAAGGTTGTGATAGGAAAGATGCCTTAAAATTTTTCTATTGAGAATTGAATCGAAAACTTTTGAAATACAGGACGTTAAAGCAATTGGACGATAGTTGGAGGGTTGGGAGTGGTCACCCTTCTTTGGGACTGGCTGAATGAGAGCAAACTTCCAGCAAGAAGGAAAGGTACAAGTTGACAGACAAAGGAGAAAGAGTTTGCCTAGGCAGGGTGTAAGCACAGAAGCACAGTTCTTGAGAACAACAGGAGGGACCCCATCAGGCCCATATGCCTTGTTAGTACTGAAGCCAGTGATGGCAGAAAATACATCAACTGAAGAAATTTTAATGTCAGCCATGAGGAAGTCAGAGGGGAGAAGTGATGGAGGAACAGCACCGGAATCGTCTAAGATGGAATTGGAGGAGAAAGTCTGTGCGAAGAGATCTGCTTTATCTGTAGAAGAAACAGCTACAGAACCATCAGAGTAGAAAAGAGGAGAGAAGGATGATGAGGTAAAGTTGTTAGAAAGATTTTTGGCAAGGTGCCAGAAGGAGCGGGAAGAATTCGAGTTGGAGAGTTGAGAGCATTTAGTATGGATGAAATTATTTTTAGTAGAGCGAAGAACAGACTTAGCACGATTCCGGGCAGAAACGTAAAGATGATGTGATTCAGGGGTGGGTTGGCTCCGGTACCTTTTGTAGGCCCTCTCCTTGTTGCGGACAGCATTAGAACAAGCGTGATTAAACCAAGGCTTTCTTGCGTTAGTCAAAGGATATGAGAAAGGAATGTATGCTTCCATGCCCGAGAGAATAACCTCCGTAACGCGCAAGGCACACTCAGATTATCAATTTACTAAGGCTTTACCTACGGATGGAGTAGTGAGGTTGTGGCCACTTATCATACCACAGATACACTGACACAGATAGATAGGCAGACAGATAGACAGGTAGATTGATGGACAGACAGATATAATGGTGGATCGACACATGGACAGATAAAAATATTGGCAGATAAGCTGACAGAGAGAATAACTGATTAACTGACTGAATACAGGTACACCTGCAAGTCGGGTGGACAGACAGACTGACAACATACAGACACTCAAAGAGACAGGTGGAGAGCCAGCTGGATGGACAGCTGGATAGAAAGGTGGATATAGTAACTGACAGAGTGGCTGATTAAATGCCTGACTAATAAACCGGTTAGTACAGTACATTGACGAATTGTTTGAAGTGATAGACAGACTGATAGATAGACAAAGATTTTCCTTACATATGACCGACAGAAACCCAACGGTCACCAGTGGTTGATAACTGGGTCGGGTTACTGACGCACGGCATCGAAACCAAAAAAAAACTCATAGGGTTTCTTTTTTTTCTTAGTTCATGCCATGATTCGTTACTTGGGCTATATTTTTGTTTTTATGTATAGTCTCTTATCTCTTTTTTCATATAACTCTCTCTCTCTCTCTCTCTCTCTCTCTCTCTCTCTCTCTCTCTCCCTTGTATCATTTCCTCTTACATGTTGGTTAAATCTTAACAAATTATTTTTTCTAGTTAACCTCATGTCATCATGGTCTTGTACTACCTGTACATCTGATGTACACTCTCTCTCTCTCTCTCTCTCTCTTCTTGCTATATCCAGACGATTTTCTTTAGCTAACAAAGTTTTCCGAACCAGCTAGGTTTGCTCTCGCCTTCCCTCATCACTTTTCACTACTCGTCTGTTCTCCTGTATCAGATAAAATCGTCTGATAGATAAAGGAAGGACATGAAAATTATCCAACTGACCGGGTTGATTTGCTTACTGTCACTGTATTTTTTCAACCATTTCTATTGACTTTATTTTATGTATTAGGTTATTACCAGGCTTACTAATTCACCCCGGTTATTTGTGTGAATTAATCAAAGCAAAGAATGATGATGATGATGGTGATGTGGTAGTGGTAAGTGGCTAATGGGAGTATTAGAGACATTTTCTTCTGGCCAGCATGGATGAACTCTGGGATTTGACACCGGGGAACAGATGAATTCAGAGACAGAGAAAAGACTGATAGGTAGAGATACTGATAAGGAACGACAGATAGATTAGATGAACAGATAGATATAGATAGACAGGTTGACAGACAGATAGGTACATAAATGTGTTAGGAGATAGTCAAGCAGAATAACGATAAGAGAAATATACATAATGTGAACCATAAGGATGAAAACTGACAGACTAATTGGCTGACTGTGGTAGACTGATGAGATGTTAGACGGAGATAAATAGGTACTGAGACATACAGACAGACAGACATATACAACCGGATAGGAAAATAGTCAGGTAGACACACAGACAAAGCGACAGATACATAAGCAAACAAACGTTTGTATAGACAGTTTGTCTACTCCTAAATCTGGCAGAAACTCCTGCAGCCAACACAGGTGGATACCTGAGTCCAGAGAGTGACGCTCCGGGATCGAACCCTGGCTGGCTGAGTTTCTTTTTATAAATCATGCCGGGGTTCTAAAATAGGCCCAATTTCTTTTTTTTTTTCCTTGTTCACTTATAAAGTGAAGTGTTCTTTATTTATTTCCTCTCTCTCTCTCTCTCTCTCTCTCTCTCTCTCTCTCTCTCGTAATTGGTAAGGGCTGGAGGTGATGCAAGAGTGAAGTAAGTAATTGGTAAGGGCTGGAGGTAATGCAAGAGTGAAGTAAGTAATTGGTAAGGGCTGGAGGTGATGCAAGAGTGAAGTAAGTAATTGGTAAGGGCTGGAGGTAATGCAAGAGTGAAGTAAGTAATTGGTAAGGGCTGGAGGTGATGCAAGAGTGAAGTAAGTAATTCGATAATGAGAACAATTAGTCAAAAATCAAGGTCACAGGGCAAGGTCAGATGTTTAACTCCATAGCTCAGTTTTTTTATAATTAGACAAAAACGTAGTGGAAGGACTGAGGGTCAGCCAAGGATGATGATATTGGATTCTGAAAATAATACAGTGAGGCAATGACCAAGGGTACAGGCAAGGTGAACTCATATATTAATTATCAGATTTGGGGCAAACCGTGTGGAACGGTTGAGGGTCAGGCAAGAATTAAGTAGTTCGATTTTCATAACAATCTGTCGCAGGTCAAGGTAACAGGGCATAATCAAACGTTGGGTCCTCAGACCAACTGCTGGGCGCGGTGTTTCTCCTTGTTTAATCTTGCTTTATTATAAACTCGTGTGTGTGTGTGTGTGTGTGTGTGTGTGTGTGTGTATCATGTTTGCTCTCGGCCCAGCCCAGCGACTTACGGCAAATATTAAAATGCGTTTTGGCGCGGGGTCGAAAGGTTGAAGTTTTGCTTCATTAGGGCGGCATAGTGGTCCGTAAAGTCATAAGGGCTGGGATGAAAACTGGGGAGTGATGGCCGCTTGGGGAGAAGGGGGGCGAGAGGGGAGTGGGGAAGCGGGGCTTAGGGGAGGAAGGGGTGATTGGAGGAAGTGGGAAGGGGGAGGAGGAGGAGAGAAAAAGAAGGAGGGGAATAGAAGTACGGAAAGAAGAGGATAGGGAGGAAGAGAATAAGCAAGAGGAGAAGTAAAAGAAGGGGCTAGGGGAAAGGAGGTGGAGAGAGGAAGAGGAAGAAAAAAAAAAGAAGGAATGGAAAAGAAGGAAGGGGATGGGGAGTTGTAAGGAAGCGAGAGGGGGACGATATAAAGAAGGAAGAGAGAGGAGGTACAGGAGAAAGGAGGACGAGAGAATGAAAGAAGAAAGAGGGATGGGGGGGGAGGAGAGAGGAACAGTTCCACAGACTACACAGACCTTACTGACCCAACGAGGTGGTGCGGCATTGGTCAGTAAGTAAAGGAGAAGGACACACCCACAACAAGACTCATCCCAACAGTACAAGGAATGAACAGGCTGGGACTGGACTGAGAGAGAGGGGGAAGGAGGTAAGAAGAGGAGGAGGAAAGAAGAGGAGAAAGGAAGAAGAGGAAATAGGGAAGAAGGAAAGGAGGAGGAATGAAAGAAAGGAAAGGGGAGAGTGAAAAGAAGGGGGCTTGTAGCGACAAAATGATCAAGATGAGGGCGAAGAGAGAGAGAGAATGAGGAAGAAGGAGGGGAAGAGTGGATGGGGGTATGGTTAGGAATAAAGGGAAATAAGAAAGAGAAAAATAGAGAGCGGAAGAGAAGGGGGAATGAAGAGGTAGAAATTTGAGGAAGAGAGGGAAAGCAAGAAGAGCAAGTAGAAGAGATAAGGAGAGAAGAGACGAAGAGGCGAGGGAGAACTATGAGGAGGTGGTGAAAAAGGAAATAAGAGTATAGGGCTTGGGAGACTTTTAGCGTGAAAATAATCCACCCAAACCGTATTTAGTAACCAATGTAGTGAATGGCTGTGTAGATATATTACAAGGTTCCATTGAGTTGGTCTCTCAACGTACCTTCACTGGAAGGCAGCACTACATCAGGTGAGTGAGTCGTGGATACCTACACCTACTGCCCAGCCCAGTAGATTTATTACCACCTTCAATAAGAGACTACTGAAAACGCCTACCATCCAAGTGCTTCTATGGCCGCGTCACTGCACTATTACCACAGGCGTCCTCCATACCCACAATTCTGACCCGCACTCTTGTTGGTCAAGGACGCTCCCTAACACCTCTTCCTTAGCGATTTATTTTCAAATTCGGTTGGTTAACATCCTCTTGTGCGCTATTACACAGAGTATGGCGATATTATAAGGACTTTTTTGCCACAAAAGAGGAAGGTAAGGTGTAATCAAAAAATAAATCGCTTAAGAAATGCTCATAAGTAGCTTCTTCAACCGACGAGAATACGGGCCTTTGATGCAGTGTTTGATCTGATGGCCAATGATGTATCTGAATTTAATATTGATTATACTTAATTGTAGTTTCTGATGTTTACTGATAAAAATCCCACATTCCACTCTGATGACCGTTTGGAGAGAGAGAGAGTTTTATTGCAAGTAAAGAAAGGATGTCTATAGATAAAATTGAAAACTAGTAAATGGCAAGAAGGAAAGAGAGGGGGTACATATGTCACGAGTGGAGGAAGCTGGGGGTACATATGTCACGAGTGGAGGAAGCTGGGGGTACATATGTCACGAGTGGAGGAAGCTGGGGTACATATGTCACGAGTGGAGGAAGCTGGGGGTACATATGTCACGCGTGGAGGAAGCTGGGGGTACATATGTCACGCGTGGAGGAAGCTGGGGGTACATATGTCACGAGTGGAGGAAGCTGGGGGTACATATGTCACGAGAGGAGGAAGCTGGGGGTACATATGTCACGTGTGGAGGAAGCTGGGGGTACATATGTCACGAGTGGAGGAAGCTGGGGGTACATATGTCACGAGTGGAGGAAGCTGTGGGTACATATGTCACGAGTGGAGGAAGCTGGGGGTACATATGTCACGAGTGGAGGAAGCTGGGGTACATATGTCACGAGTGGAGGAAGCTGGGGGTACATATGTCACGAGTGGAGGAAGCTGGGGGTACATATGTCACGAGAGGAGGAAGCTGGGGGTACATATGTCACGAGTGGAGGAAGCTGGGGGTACATATGTCACGAGAGGAGGAAGCTGGGGGTACATATGTCACGAGTGGAGGAAGCTGGGGGTACATATGTCACGAGTGGAGGAAGCTGGGGGTACATATGTCACGAGTGGAGGAAGCTGGGGGTACATATGTCACGAGTGGAGGAAGCTGGGGTACATATGTCACGAGTGGAGGAAGCTGGGGGTACATATGTCACGAGTGGAGGAAGCTGGGGGTACATATGTCACAAGAGAAGGTAAAGGTATATATATCACAAGGTAGAGCCAGGGGGTGCATTTTTCACGCTAGAAGTGAGAATATTGTATTTGTATGGGATTTATGACGACAGAAGTAATATTTATGAGAGAGAGAGAGAGAGAGAGAGAGAGAATCCCAGGCAGGCAAATGGACACACATAAATGGGGGTATATTTGTCATGGTATGTATTATCAAAGGGTAGGGATAAAATAAGCATTTTTGTAACAAGGATGGGGGTAGGGATTTAACGCTGGTCCATTAGATAGTGGCTGGTTTTGTATATGAAAAATATATTAATTAGCCAGAGAGAGAGAGAGAGAGAGAGAGAGAGAAAGTATTTGTTCGGTATATATTTCCTAAGAATGGAAAAATTATTATTATTATTATTATTATCATTATCAAATTGTTATCATTATTATTTTACAGAAAGCGGAGACGGAGACAGGGATTAAATTTAGGGGTGGTTCATTAAGAATTAACTGATGTTGTTTGGAAAAATATTTTTAAATTTCTTCGGAGAGAGAAAAAGAGAGCCGAACTGGCCAGTGAGATGAGTCTTTATTCTCTCTCTCTCTCTCTCTGCTTCAGCAGTAGCCTGGTAAAGGCCAACGGCGTGTGTTGTGTTCAGCAAGGTGCTGGCTGCGCTGTACCACATGGCCTGCAGGCTACCCATCCCCACCACTGTTCCAGCACTAACCATAAAATCTCTGGTGTCCACGCGCCACAGCCTCTATTTCAACTCTTCCATGGCATATATTTTTGGTGGTGCTCTTGGTCAGTTCTGGCGGTGGTATTTGTCTTTGGGGGGATTTTCGGTACTGGGGGAAGCATATACAGGTTTCCTTCACCCCTTCCCTGTTAATATAGACATCTTTCTGGAGTCCAATTGTCAGGCAGCAGCAACAGTGACAAGGAAAAGACGTCACCTGCTTCAATGTGCTACAGTGATCTAAGTAATAAAACAACGAACCTTAAGATGGTGTATGCAAACCCCATCGCTAAGGAAAAGCTGTTACACAGCCTCCTAACTCCACCACAGTAAGCCTCGCGACTATGAACCAGTAGGTGTAGGACAGTACGCTGAATGCCATCCCTGCTGTATCCCATGTGAAGTCGGGAGCTAAAGGGTTAATTTTACGCCGCGGTGGCTCAGTGGTCAGCATCTCTAACTACAAAGCTGCCGGCCCCCTCCCGCCAGGGTGCGAATCCTGGTGCGGGCAGCTGGCATCACTTGACTCAGGAGTCCAGCCACCCGTTGTGGGTTGTCAGGAGAAATAAGTACCCAGGGTAATGCCTTGGCTGGCATTTTATAGCAGGAAAATGGGAGGATAATCCACTACTGGCTCAAAGGTCTTTTTTTTTTTTTTTTTTTTTTTTTTTTTTTTTTTACAGAAGACGAACAGAGGAAGGAAAAAGAAATTACATAAAAAAATTATTCCATACACCAGATTACAGGTGTCCTACTTTCATAAAAAATCTGTAACAGTTGGACTTCAACAGCTGTAGGTTGAAGTTTGGGGGAAATAACTCTGGGGAAGCGGGTTCCAGAGATGCGGTACAGGAATAAAAGAATTCTGATCAGCAGAAATTCTGCAATAAGGCAGTGTGACAGTCCAGTCATGAGAGCTACCTGATGCCCGTTTAGAGCGGGGCAAGGCATGGAGAGGCGGCACAATGGATGCAACTTCGTCTGAGCAATTGCCATTAAAGTATCTGTAAAATAATGCAAGTGAAGCAATATTCCTTCTTACTTGTAGGGGAGGTAGTTCATTTGTATTAATACTTCTTACAGCTTTGTTGTGAATGTAGTCCAGCTGTTTTAGTGCCACCTGTCCACATCCACTCCACAAGGGTGAGCAAACTTCCAGCTGAGAGCGCACAATACTCTTGTAAAATTACGGCGATGATCTGCGCGGCTAAGCAGCTCATGGCATCTGCTGCCACCATACCTTTACCTTAATAAGCATACACCCTTGTTTCTTTACCCCATCATAATTATACCCCCTTAATGCAGTCTCCCGTTACAAACATACCCCTTGTTACTCGCGTTACAAACATACCCCTTGTTACTCGCGTTACAAAAATACCCCTCTTTATTTTTAACCCGTTAAAACAATACTCCCTTAATTCTTAAACCCGTTACAAACATACCACCTAAATTATTGTTACTATTAAAATTCCAAATATCATACTCGTTACAAATATACCCTCTTAATTTTAATCGGGATAAATTTACCTCCACAAAGTTACTGCCGTTACAATTACACCCCCTTAATTCTTTGTCCCATTACAAACATCCCCCCCCCCCTCCCAGGCCCCCGTGGCACTTTGACTCCCCGCCTATAAAAGCACGGGCCCGCAGCCGGTGGTCATTATCACAGTCCATTAAGCAGGGAAAAGCCATGTGCACTAGCAGGAGAGAGAGAGACGGAGGGGAATATGGCATGAAAGGACAAAAAAAGAAAAAAAAAAGAAAAAAAGAGGGGGTTGACGAAGGCAACAAGGTAAGAATTCAAAAACGAAATTAGAGAAAAAAGATTGAAAAAAAAAATACACTTTTCCATGATCTGTAGGACGAAAAAAAAAATTACAACAAGAACGACAAATTTACCGAGAGACAGTAAGATATAGGAAGGATATTGCTTCGTGTTACTGAGAGAGAGAGAGAATGGTATGGAGAAACGAAAGACTAGTTATAATTTATGCAATAAGAGAAATTGAAAAAAAAAAAAAACATAAGTAACGCTACGCTGTTGCAAATCTCCATCTGACCAGGCACACACCTCCCACCTCCCTGCATACAGTACCAAACCCTTCGCCTTCTCTTCTCCTCACCACCCTTATTTCTCCTCTATACTCACTTTCACTCATACCACCTTTTTCCTCCCCTCTCATCTCCCTACCTCGCCCACTCATTTTCCTAGCTCTTGTCTTCCTCCCCCCCCACCGTACTTTCACATCCCCTTCTCTACCCCCACCCCCTTCGTTATCCTCCAATCCCCTCTCCCCAACACCCCCTTCTCTACCCAACCTCTTCTTCCACTGTTCATCCCTATTTCTCTTCCTCCTGCTTCTAACCTCCCCCCTCCCTCTCCCTCTTCTATTTCTCATCGTCTCTCCTCCCTCCACCCTTTTCGCTAACCCTTCCCACTCTCTCCTCACTCTCCCTTTCCCCACCCACGCTACCTCTCTCTCTCTCTCTCTCTCTCTCTCTCTCTCTGGTGTGTGTGTGTGTGTGTGTGTGTGTGTGTGTGTGTGTGTGTGTGTGTGTGTGTGTGTGTGTGTGTGTGAGTTAGAAGTGTAGGGAAACTGTGTTGCTCCTCAAATTGGCACATATACAAACAGATAAGCTAGGCATAAGATATTACACAGATGAAACTTACTCTGTCTTCTCAAACGTTTCCGGCTACACACAACACATCTTCCCATGATCTGTTTTCTGTTTTACTCATTATCACTTACAAACATTTTTTATATATTTATAAATTTTGGATTGATTTTAAGAAATAAATTGGTTAACTGTATCCTTCAAAAGCTATTCACTGTTACTGGGTTTTCTCAAGCTGTCTAAAATGTATCTACACGTACAGCGAATAAGTCACAGAATACAATAGTGGACTCAAAGATGCTATTTCACTTTGTGTCCATCAGGTGAACTGAAGTCAGGTACCCTTAAGTCTGGTGCATAGGAGTCAGGTGCAACTGGAGTCAGGTGAACTGGAGTCAGGTGCATGGGAGGTCAGGTGCACTGGAGTAAGGCGCATTTGGGCTAGGTGCACTGGAGTTAGGTGCATTGTAGTCAGGTGCATGAAAGTCAGGTGTATCCAAGTAAAGAGCATTCGTCATGTGCGTTTAAATCGGGTGCCCTCAAGTCAGGTGCATTCAAGTACGTGGGGTGCATGCAAGTAATTCAGGTGTATTCAGGTCAGATGTATTCAAGTATTTCAGGTGTATTCAAGTATTTCAGGTGTATTCATGTCAGGTACATTCAAGTATTTCAGATGTATTCATGTCAGGTACATTCAAGTATTTCAGGTGTATTCAAGTATTTCCGATGTATTCAAGTCAGGTGTATTCAAGTCAGGTGTATTCAAGTCAGGTGCATTCAAGTCAGGTACATTCAAGTCAGGTGCATTCAAGTCAGGTGCATTCAAGTCAGGTACATTCAAGTCAGGTACATTCAAGTCAGGTACATTCAAGTCAGGCACATTCAAGTCAGGTACATTCAAGTCAGGTCCTGTTGCAGACATTAATTTCGATCAATTTCGTTGCTATAAATAACGAGACACTGAACACTGACTTTTGCAACCCAGTGATGCCGTCTTCCGAACCCAGGAAATCTTTTCGGAATATTGTGTAAGAGTGTCACAATTTTTCGACTGTAAAGTGGAACGATATTCCTGACCGCACCTGTACACCCTTGAACACAAGTTGGCCTTCACATGCCTTCACATCTCTACCAGGTGTGACAATGGAAGGTGTTACACGAGGTATTTTTAAGTGATGGTAATATGAAGCACATACAATATGTAAGACGGAGGGAAGGATATTCTCTGTCGCTTGAGAAGAAAGGTTAAAGTAAGGAAGACGGGACACATTTGCTAGAATATTGTCAACAAAATGCATTGAGATCAGTCTGGCTTCACCACCAAAGCCGGAGCTGGATACACGCGATACAAGCGACCGTTTGGGGTCCCCCCTCTTTCTAGAGGCCCCCAAATATAAATAATTAATTAATTAATATTTCTCTTTCACATATTCACTTCAAATCGAAATGCAGTGGAAAAATAAGAAAAAATTAAGATCATATTTCGTATTCGTCTGGTGTATAAGTGCCATTAATCTATCTATCTATCTATAGCCCGACGCCCTAATCCCGCAAAGGGTGGCCGCAGACAAAACGCCTCCAAGTCGCTCTGTCACCCACCATTTGACTACCCTCCCCCCAACTCACTGCCCCCTCCCTCATATACCACTCAACTCCATCCCTCCACCTCATCCACGGTCTACCCCTCCCTCTTCCTCCCTCCACCTCACCTACATACACCCTCTTGGTCAGTCGGTCATTCTCCATTCTCTCCACATGCCCAAACCACCTCAGTGTATTTTTCCTAATCTTCTCAACCACATCCACATTCACCCCACAACGTTCCTTCACTTCTTCATTCGTCAACCTGTCCCTCCATGTCACTCCACATGCTCCTCTCAAGTAACTCATTTCCACTGCTCTCACTCTTGACTTGTTCCCCTCTTGCAAGGTCCACGCCTCGCTTCCATACGTCAGGGTAGGGATCACAATACTATCATGCAGTGACCTCTTAACTTCCATACTCACCTCCCTATTTCTCATCATTGCTTTCAGTGTGCCAACAGCCTTCCTTCCCTGCTGTACCCTTTCATGCACTTCATCCCCTAAAGTTCCATCCTTACTCATCACACTACCCAAGTACCTGAATGCACTCACATTCTCCATATCCTCACCATCCAGCCTCACTGTACATTCTGTAACTTCATTCCTCTCAAACACCAAAACTTTACTTTTGTTTACATTAACTTTCAGCCTCCTCCTCCTACACACTGTCCCAAATTCATTCACCAAACCTTGCAACTCCCATTCATCTTCACTCAACAATACTGTATCATCAGCAAACAGCAACACCGGAATCTTCCAAATCTCACCCTCATTCATTACAGCCACCCCCACATCCACTGCCCTACCTTGCACCTCCTTTACAACCCTATTCATGTATATATTAAACAGCCATGGAGACATCACACAACCCTGTTTCAGTCCTACACTGAGATCAAAGAACTCACTCAGCTCACCATCCACTCGCACCGTAGCCCTAGCTCTTTCGTACATACTCTTCACAGCACTCAACATTTTCCCATCCACTCCCCGTATTCTTAATACCTTCTACATACCTGGCCTATCTATTCTGTTGTAAGCTTTCTCCAAGTCCATGAAGGCAGCATACACTTTCTCTCCCTTCTCTAGATACTTCTCCACTAAACATCTTAGAACAAATATCTGATCTACACACCCTTTTCCCTTCCTAAATCCCCCTTGTTCTTCTCCAACTAGCTCCTCTGTCATATGCCTAACCCTATCAATGAGTATTCTACCATATATTTTACCAATCACACTAAGAAGGCAAATACCCCTATGGTTACCACATACTTCTCTCTCCCCTTTTCCTTTGTATAAAGGAACAATTATACCTGATTTCCAATCCTCTGGAACCCTTCCCTCTTCCCAAGCCAATCTACACAACTTCCATATCCACTCCACAACAATCTCACCCCCATTAATACAGATAATTATTAATATTATTGTAATGTCTATACGGTTTTAATTGCCACCTGGTAAAATGCTGCTGGGAGTACCTGGTCGTGGAGTAGTGGTACGCTGCCTGACTCTCACCTGAGCTGTACCTGTACATTATAATCCCGCTTAGCACCCCCACAAGGCCAGACCCAGCACTGTCCACCACATTCACCCAGGGTTGGGATTTGTAAACTCTCCTAAACTTAATATATTATACGAATACTTGTGTACACGTGTATATTCACTCATGCAGCCACCAAACACTTCAAAATCAAACCACAGTGAATAAAAAATCAAAACTGCCGTTTTTATTCTAAACTGGCCTAAGTTATTGTCCCTTTGTAGTTTATTTCATGTAGCTCCGTGGAAGAATAACACTGTACTGTGGCTTTACATCCTTTCCACTGCACCTCTTCGTGACTAGCATCATCATCTTACCTTGATCTGTTGTTACAGTTCTGCATTTAACATGTGGAGGAGGCAGATTAAGGCAAAGTTAGAGAAAAATGAGCACTGAACAAACCGATCTGTAAAAGTGGATAACTGTCATGCGGCAGGAACTGAAAGTTTTATGAGAGACCTGCCGACAGATTTGTACAAGTTCTGGAAGAAGACATTAACACTCGAATATGATGCTAATCACGAAGAAGTGCCATGGAAAGTATACAGAGCCACAGTACTGCCTAATTCTGTCACTGATCTATGTGAAATAAGCTGCAAAAGCACGAAAATCTGGCCCAAGTTGAGGTGAAAGGAATATAATGAAAAGGGTATATGTGGGATTCTCCACCCCTACAGAAAAAAAAGAAAAAAAAAACAGCTAAAAATAGTTCGAAGATAAGAATAAAATGAACAGGTTACTGTATTGGAGGGATTAAGCTGGATCAAATATGGCGGATGGATTTCAGTAGTATACTCTGCTTACTTTACATTGTCATCCTTCCATCTTGACTGCGGAGTTATAACAACAGATTAACGCTCGAATATGATGCTAGTCACGAAGTGCTACAGAAGGGCTGCAGAGCATGGGCCAAGTTAAAGTGAATGGACTGGAGTAACAAAACGGCCAATACTGATACTAAAAAAAACATCCCAGCTATATTATGAATCAAATTCAGCTTGACAATTCTGACCAAGATTTTTTTTTTTTGGGGGGAGGGGGGGAATTACAGGCTGCTATGATTCACTCACTTTAAATGGCCCAAATTTTCGTCCTTTTGCCGCTTATTTCGCGTAGGTCAGCGTAGAAAACGACAATACTGTGATTCTACATCCTTTGTGTAGCACTTCGTGACTAGCATCATATTCTAGTGTTAATCTCCTGTTGTAACTCAGTGGAAGGAAGGCAATTTTAGGCAAAGGTAAAGTGAACAGGGTATAATTAAAACCAACAAATTAATCAGATTCATCAGGTAGGGCATTAGAATATAAATAAGAAAATATCATCCACGCACTGTATCCTTCCCCAGTATGCTCACACTTGCAGAATTTTATCTATTTTATTTTATGCTGTGAGGGAGAGAGAGAGAGTGAGAGAGAGAGAGAGAGAGAGAGAGAGAGAGAGATAGGAAAGGTGGAGGAAGGAGGCAGACTGAAGTTGACAGTTTAATACCTACGTGTGACGGCTTTTGGGAGAGAGGGATGTAGGGAAGGTAATGGAGAGAGGGAAGGTAATGGAGCGAGGGTGGGGGGGGGAAGAGGGGAGCAGGAATATTTGCAGAGGGGGCCGGAGAATGAGGTGGTAGGAGCTGGGAGAGGAGGGGAGGGGTGAGAGATGTAATGTAGAGTGGGGAGGGGAGGGAGGCGGTGGAACTGGAGAAAAGAGGAAGTAGGGAGAGGTAATGGAGGGGAGAGGTCTATTTGAGAGAAGGAAGGAGGGATGAAAGGGCGTGTGGGGTCAGAGGCAGTAACATGAGAGAGAGAGAGAGAGAGAGAGAGAGAGAGAGAGAGAGAGAGAGAGAGAGAGAGAGAGAGAGAGGTAAAAAAGAAAAAAAATGTCAGGAGGGAAAAAAGAAAGCGGGTGGGGAGGAGATTAAAAAAACGAGAAAAGGAAAATAATTATTTAAAAAACAGAATTTTAATAAGCTAATGTGATTACAGCCGAAGAAAATGTTGTGCTCTCTCTCTCTCTCTCTCTCTCTCTCTCTCTCTCTCGACATTCTTTGCTTTACTTCATCTGGCAAGGTAAGAGGGGAAACTATATTATTTCCCTCATACTTGCTCTATTCCTTTAAATGGCTTTTGCAGGCTTCCGTAACACTCCTTCCTCAGCAATTTATTCCACAAGTTAGCCCTCAATATCCTCTTGTATATTACTGATGCAACCAATGTCGATAATATAAGGGAAAAAATAACATGCAGGAGAATGCCGAGTTGCAATAATAATAATAAATCGCTGAGTAAAAGGAGCCACGAAGCCAACAACGGGATTTATAATATGGGCCAGATGCAGGTTATTTATTTCCTTGTATTATCCAGGATTGCATTAGTAACACACAAGAGGATATGGAGGTTTACTGTGCTGAGTAAGTCGCTGAGCAACAAGTGTTACTAAGCCTGCGAAAGCCACTTATAATATGATATGGAAAGATACTGAAGGCCTCCTTGAGAATAGTTTCGGCCCCTTGAGAATAGTTCTGCCCCGTGAGAATAATTCCGGCCCTGTGAGAATAGTTCCGGCCCTGTGAGAATAGTTCCGGCCCTGTGAGAATAGTTCCGGTCCCGTGAGAATAGTGCCGGGCCTCATGAGAATAGTCACAGCTCTTTGAGAGTAGTTCTGGGCTCGTGAGAATGGTTCCGGCCATGGCAAAACGAATTCTTTTCTTTAATCTTAACCAAATTTGGTGGAAGAGTTGGCGGCTCCATCAAAACAAAGCGTCCTGGATTTGAACATACTTAGTCAAAGGTGCAGGTTACAGGGTAAGGTCAAAGTTGATGATGCATTGTGACACTGATCTTTAAGATATTGTTCTGAAACACAGCAGGTGTCGTCATGGCCGACCCCTCAACACAGCCACCAACTCTGGTTAAAATTGGACACAAACTGTTTGTTACCTCATGGCCAGAACTGTTCTCAGGGACGCCGTGGGAATAGTTCCGGTCCTGTAAGAATAGTTCCGGCCGTGACAACACGAACAGTTTCTCTTTGTTTTAACCAATATTGGTGGGTGAGTTGACGGATCACGCATGACAAAATTTACTACGTTTGGGCACAACAGATAAACGTCCAAAGTTAAAGGACAAGATCAAAGGTGATCGTACGTTGTGATGTTGACCTTTAAAATATTGGTCTGAGTAGGTTGCATCCTGGCCTGCCAGTCAACATCTTCATGAAATACTCGTATTGCTGAAATCGGATAAAATCTCTTCGTCATCTCAAGGCCAGAACTATTCTCATGGACATCGTGAGAATAACTTCGGCCCCAAAACGAAAACTTTTTCTCGTACGGAAAAAAAAAAAAAAAAAAGAACATAGTGGAAGGTCTGATAAATCGCTAGTGTGAAAAGTTACGGGTTTGAGCACAACAGGGTAAACTCAGAGCTGACGATGGACTGAGACGATGATCCTGAAAAACAGGTGTGGAAAAGAAAAGGCTTTGTCACGGGCCACCCTCAACACCTCCACCAAATCTCGGTAAAGACGGATAAAATCTCTTCGTTGTGTCTGGGCCGGAAATAATCTTAAGGTCACATGGTGAACAGTTCCTGCCCCGTGAGAATAATTCCCGCCGTGCTAGAACCAAGAGTCTTTCTTCGTTTTTAACTAAAAGGCAGGATCTGTTAACGGATCGCTCATAACAAGAGTTCCCTGGTTTAAGCAACGTCAAGGTTAAAGGGTAAGGTTAAACTTGATGATGCCTTGGGTTCTAAAACACAGCAGGTTCCATCATGGCCTGGCCCTCTACACCACCACAAATTTATTTAACATCAGTTAACAAACGTTCATCACTTCAAGGCCGGAACTATTCTCACTGCTAGATTCAACCCCGTGAGAGTACTTTGGTCATGCCAAAACGAACAGTTTAATATCGATGGTAACCAAATTTGGAAGACTGACGGCCAGCTCATAACGGAAGTTACAAGGTTGGAGCACACTAGGCCACAGGTAAACTCAAATTTCATCATGCGCTGTGATGGAGATTTTCAAAACACAGGTCTGAAAAAGAGTATATTTCGTCATGGGCCGACCCTCAACACATCCACCAAATTTGGATAAGATCGGCTAAATCTCTCAGACCGGAACTGTTTTCAGGGCCGCCAAGAGAACAGTTCCGGCCCGTGAGAACAGTTCCGGCCGTATCATAAAGAACAGTTTTTCTTCGACTTTAACCAATACTGAAGAATCTATAGGCCTAATTGTTCCCTGCCCCAGCCGGGATTCGAACCCGGGTCCACTGTGACAATGGACGAACTCCCTCACATGCCATCTTTTGTTATTCTGTTGATGCAGACTATTGTTATATTAAATTATCATCATCATCATCATCATCATTATCATCATCATCATCATTCCGCCTCTTTCCCAACCAAAGGTGGGATGAGGCTGGATCCAAAAGGAAAAAAAAAAAAAAAACACGGCACGGGAAAAACTGATGAACAGCATAGCTAATGAACTGGGCCTGAGATACACTGAGAAAAATAAGGTATAAAACACACACACACACACACACACACACACACACACACACACAAGACCTCATAAAGCCACCTATAGCAATGATTTACGTCTTACAGTAAACACTAATTTACAAAGGCGTCAATGCACCTCAATATAAAGGCACACACACACACACACACACACACACACACACACACACACACACACACACAAGACCTCATAAAGCCACCTACAGGAATAATTTACGTCTTACAGTAAACTCTAATTTACAAAGGCGTCAATGCACCTCAATATAAAGGCACACACACACACACACACACACACACACACACACACACACACACACACACACACACACACAAGACCTCATAAAGCCACCTATAGCAATGATTTACGTCTTACAGTAAACACTAATTTACAAAGGCGTCAATGCACCTCAATATAAAGGCCAAAACAGCAGGTAATCCAGTATTATGTGAGCGTCAGTCCTTAATTAGGTCACTGGCCAACCACTCAACAAGCAATTAGGGGGCACTGTAGGGTAATTAGCTGGAGGACGTGGTAATTTATGGAAGTGGAGCGGCCGCCTCTCTCTCTCTCTCTCTCTCTCTCTCTCTCTCTCTCTCTCTCTCTCTTCATGTTATCATCCACTACGTGTCTCCATTTCCTCTCTGCCATTCCCTTTCCTCCTTTTATTCTCCTCCCAGACCTCCCACACACATCAACACTACCACAGAATAGTCTTGAGAAAGTGTTAACTAATTTTAACCTATTTGCAGTTCTCTTTTTCCCTTTCCTCCTCCACTTGGTCCTATTACTCATGTTTTTCCGCGTTTTCTCTCTCCATTTCCCGATTTCTCTGCATATTATCTCTCTCCCCCTTTTTCATTTCTTCTTTCTTATCTCTCAAAGCCTGTTGCTCTAAGTGAAAGAAACAAAAATATAAATGGAGACAAATTTTAAAGTTTATCGTCACATTAACAAGAGTCTGGTCTACATGCGTCTCAGCGATAATCACATTTACACGCGTGTCCCCTTCATTAACATTTACACAAGTATCCCCTTTATTCGCAACTCGACCCCGTTTTCTATACTGAAGTGATGGTATAACCGCTGCTCAAATTACACTTCAACCCCCCCCCGCCTCAGTATCTGTCTGTTGTTTTAATATTACCAGCAACAGTTGTGGTGATGGCCGGTGGGGGGGCTGGAGGGGGCAGGGTGGGGGGTGACTGTGTTAACTGTTATTTAATCGATTACACAACAACACAGCTTTTGAAATAACATCCGTGCGCTAGTTTGGTGTGTGTCACTCCAATTCGCTTTTATTGCACGATTCGGCCCGCCACGTGTGTGTGTGTGTGTGTGTGTGTGTGTGTGTGTGTGTGTGTGTGTGTGTGTGGTCTCTGTGCAATGGGCCTTTTTACCTATATACACTTTTCATATTTCATTTTCAATATTATTTCTGTTGTTATACTTGCGTAAACTGTGATATTCATTAAGGGAACTGAAAACTGAATGGGTAAACTATTTACTGACGAGTTTTACTGGCTCTCGGGAACAGATGTGGACATTGAAACGAGAGAGAGAGAGAGAGAGAGAGAGAGAGAGAGAGAGAGAGAGAGAGAGAGAGAGAGCAGCTGAGGGCCTGTTTATCAAACGCATCGGAATATTTTTTTTAACTGAGAGCCAATTTTACCTTTTTACGTGGGAAGGGAAGAAGCCCATTTGAGTAACCTGAAAGAGAAAGTAATCAAATAAATTAATAGTTACGGCATGACATTATAAACCGGTACATTGAGTTTATGGGAAGTCTGTTGACATAACGTGGAAACTACACACTACAGAAGAAGAAGAAGAAGAGAAAGAGAGAAAGATGATGATGATGATGATGATGATGATGATGATGAAGAAGAAGAAGAAGAAGAGGGAGGAGGAAAAGAAGACGGAGGAGAAAAAGAAGAAAAAGAAGATGAAGGAGAAGGAGAAGGAGAAGACGAAGAAGGAGAAGACGAAGAAGGAGAAGACGAAGAATGAAAGGAGGAGGATTACATAGGATTACATAGGAAAGCAAACAGCAACAGACCTTATGGTCCTTTCGAGCCTGCTTGTTACAGAGAAAACTATGACTACAAGATCTAACTCAACATGCTGATGGATAAGGATAGTAAAGCAAGAAGGCTCCCCCCAACACCAAACCCTCCAGGAAAAAGTGAGAAAAACCACCATGCAGCATGGAAAAACTGACATGGAAATTTCATAGGAACAACTGGAAAGGAAAAGTCACATTCTATAATACTTTGTCTATAAGCTACCCGACTGAGTAACCTGAAAGAGAAAGTAATCAAATAAAGTACTAGTTACGGCATGACATTATAAACCGGTACATTGAGTTTATGGGAAGTCTGTTGACATAACGTGGAAACTACACACTACAGTGTGGATGTTTAGGGGTGGTGCGGCAGCATTTCCTGGCGCTTCTGAGGTAGGCAGCAGTCAATCAGGCCCTAGCTCCGTTCACTCCACTGAGACAAGGAACTCTCCCATGTGGGACAAGTACACAAGTTTCATCCTGAAGCAGTGACCCATTGTACATTAAAAAAATCCCGATGGTGATCACTTGACTAACAGGGACCCTCAGTGATCCACAGCCCATCACAGGTCGAAAGTGAGAGTAGTGACCATTAACTCAGGGTTATCTGTGCAGATCCTAATCTGTGCTTATATTGCTTTCTTTGCATTGGGGAGATTGAAATATATACGACGGGTGTCTTAGATAAAAGGGGGCTGCACAGTGCACAGTGTGGGTGTGCAATGCGCAGAGTGGATGTCTAGGGGTGGTGCGGCAGCCTTGCCAAGCGCTTTTTAGGTAGGCAGCAGTCAATCAGGCCCTAGCTCCGTTCACTCCACTGAGACAAGGAACTCTCCCATGTGGGACAAGTACACAAGTTTCATCCTGAAGCAGTGACCCCTGGTACATTAAAAAAATCCCGATGGTGGTCATTTGACTAACAAGGACCCTCAGTGATCCACAGCCCACCACAGGTCGAAAGAGTAGTGACCGTTAACTCAGGGCTATCTGTGCAGATCTTAATCTATGCTTACTGCATATTACCTCATTTGCACTGAGTAAACTGAAGAATGTATAATGACATTACGTGATGCTATGTTAAGTTGACAGGGTGTCCTGTAGACACGAGGGGACTGCGCAGTGTGGATGTTTAGGGGTGGTGCGGCAGCCTTGCCTGGCGCTTTTTAGGTAGGCAGCAGTCAATCAGGCCCTAGCTCCGTTCACTCCACGGAGACAAGGAACTCTCCCATGTGGGACAAGTACACAAGTTTCATCCTGAAGCAGTGACCCCTGGTACATAAAAAAAATCTCGATGGTGGTCACTTGACTAACAGGGACCCTCAGTGATCCACAGCCCATCACAGGTCGAAAGTAATAGTGACCGTTAACTCAGGGTTATCTGTGCAGATCCTAATCTGTGCTTATATTACTTTATTTGCATCGAATAAATTGCATATGTATAATGACGTGACGCGACACTATGTACGGGTACGATGTTTACAGGGTGTCTTGTAGACAAAAGGGAAAGAACTTACACGTAGCTATAAAAGCAAGTTATTCGGACAGAAAAAGAGTCAGCTGAGGATTCTCGTGCAAATACTTGTCTATTTTGTTTATGAATGTCTCAGTTGAGATACTGTTCACGGTATCTGAGGGTAATCTGTTCCAGATATTTACAACTCTGTTAATGAAGAAGTATTTTGCTTCATGGGATTGGAAACGCTTTCCCATAATTTTGCAGCCATTACTTCTGGTTTGACTCGACCGGAGAAGGAGGAGGAGGAGGAGGAAAAGAGGAAGATGAAGGCCATATTAATTCTTCAAAGCATCATTCTCTATTCCAGTGTTGTTCACTGTACTCAAATTACTTCCCGTAAAGGATCATTCAGCAGTACAATTAGTCCACAAAATTTTGCCCAGGATTCTGTAATTATTCCAATCCGTTCGGCACTAAAATTATTCGTTTTGCTCAGCATTAATCATTCCACAAATTTTCGCTCAGCATGCCATAATTACCCCACAAAGTGTCGTTCAACATGCTATAATTATTCCATAAGTTCGCTCAGCATCCTATAGTTATTCCACAAAATTTCGTTCAGTGCGTTATAATTATTCGTTTCGCCGAGCATTGTACTTATTCCACAAAGTTTCGCTCACCATGTTATAATTACTGCAGAACGTTTCGTTCAACTTGCTACAGTTCTTCCATTAAGTTTCCCTCAATATTCTGTACTTATTCCACAAAGTTTCAATCAGTATTAGCTAACCAGTCCATATAATTACGCTGAGTATTCCATAGTATTTCGGATTCTACAAGCATTCACCAGGTATATATCGGTACTGTAAATTTTTCCCTAATGTTTCACAGGATATATATGAATTTCAAAAAGTTTCAATGTCAATGTTCTGTTCATATTTTCCACAATGTTTAGCTCACTATTCCATATCAATTCCATAGAGTTTGGGTCAGCTCAAAAGAATTTCCGATTTTTTTTTTTTTTTTTTTTTTTTTTGCGTCTCAGTCAATGTTTTGGTTATTTATGCATCTCATGGGAAGGGTATTGCGTGTGTGTGTGTGTGTGTGTGGAAGGGAGAGATCTAAAAACTGAAAAAAAAAAAAACGATAAACAGATAAAGACGGCTATAAAGACAGAAAAAGATAGGGTTAAACACAGATAGCCAAATACTGGTGTAGACAGACAGATAGAAAGATAGAGATAAGTAGGCACAGAGATGCAGACTGATAAAAAGAGTGATACACAGAAAAATTAATTTATAATTAGACAAATGGACAGATAGAGAAATAAACAGATACATAAAGACACAGACAAACAGACATATAAAAACAGAGAGAGAGAGAGAGAGAGAGAGAGGTATCTAAAACCCTTTATAACCCAGCCATTTGCTGTCATTATGACTGACATTTCGCTGGCTATTAATTAAAACTTTTTTGTCATTTTCGTTATTGTTTTCAAAATTCGGTTTGTGGTTTTTTGCTGCGTGATTTGTTGCATGAATTTGTCAACTGGATGAGAGAGAGAGAGAGAGAGAGAGAGAGAGAGAGAGAGAGAGAGAGAGAGAGAGAGAGAGAGCGGTGAAAGGAGTAAGAAAACAGAGAGCGAGGACTGCAGAAGAGAATTTGGGAAGGAGAAAGGGAGAGTGAGAGGCAGCAGGGAGGAAGACAGTGAGATGGAGAGATGGAAGGGAGAGACAGAAGAGAGCCATGGCGGAGGAAAGATGAAGGAAAGTCGGAGGGATGGAAGGGAGGAAAGGGGGAGGGGAGAGGGGGTGGGAGGAGGGAGGAAGGGGAGAGGGGGCGGGAGGAGGGAGGGAGAGTAATCATGTTCTTAAAATTGCTTGCGAGAGTTTGCTTGTGATCTTGAAGGGTATACACACACACACACACACACACACACACACACACACACACACACACACACACAAACACACACACACACACACAAGGTCCTACTTACACACATTTCCACACAATGCCTTAAATAATTTTGTGTTGTCTTTGTTGAACTCCCTCTCTCTCTCTCTCTCTCTCTCTCTCTCTCTCTCTCTCTCTAAATATGTATGTATGTATTGTATGTATATATATTCCTAAAATAATCTCTGTCTGCTTCCAACTTCCCTCGTACAATTTCCTTTCGTCGTCATCTTCATATCCTTCCTATTTCTCCCTTCCTATCTATCTTCCCCCTCCCTTCCTTTCCCCTCTCACCCCTCTCCCTCTCACACTTCCTCCGTCTTCTCTCCACCACTCCCCCTGTTAACCCTCTCCCTCACATTTCCTCACTCTTCTCTCCCTCCCTCCCTCTCTCACCCTTTTCATTCACTCTTCCCTTCGTCTTCCCTCCACCCCTCCTTCTCTCATTCCTCTCCCTCACCCTCCCTCCTTCCCTCCACGCCTCCCTCTCTCACAGTTTATTTTGCTTTAATCAGTAACACACCAACTTATTAGGTCCACATCACACCCACCAGGCTTACCAGAGAGAGAGAGAGAGAGAGAGTAGGCACAGAATCTTCCGTGTGGTGTTGGGTGGGAGAGTAAGTGGCTGTGAAGATGTCTTAAGATCCTTTGAAGTGTCCAAGAGGCACTTCAGAGGTGCTGGAAGGAAGTAGGTAAGAGGAAGAGGAAGCTGGCACAGACTTGACTATGTGCGATGCCAAACAGGGGTCTATGAGAGAGAGAGAGAGAGAGAGAGAGAGAGAGAGAGAGAGAGAGAGAGAGAGAGAGAGAGAGAGAAACGAATTTCGGAATGACAAGATATAAAGAGCTGTAATTCCACCCACTTATCCCTTATCATTTCCTTTATTGGCCTATCGTAACCTTTTCAAATATAGCCTATGATCTTTAATTATTTTACTCTTGCAAGCCTTAGGACTCTTTATATAACTTACAAGAAACTTCTCGCACTGAAGAGGTTAAATTTAAAGCCTTTATATCCATCACTTTATCCAAATGTAATGCCTTTATATCCATCACATTATCCAGCAAATATACTCGTGGCCAAGAAGAAATGAAGACGTTTTGATGACGCAAAACTCAGCATTTCATCCGTTTTTTCCTTATTTTTTATTTATTTACTTTTTATGACGCAAAACCCAATATTTCATCTGTTTTTTTTTCACTTATTAATTTATTTATTTACACTTTACGACACAAAACTCAGCATTTCATCCGTTTTTTTTATTTACTTATATTTAAGACGCAAAACCCAATATTTCATCAGTTTTAATTATTCTCTCCCAAAAGGAATGTATGTTTTCAAACCTGTGTGTTTGTTTGTTTGTTTCATTTGTCTGTTACCTGGATTACTCACAAACTAAAAGAGGGATTTGGATCAAATTTGGTGGGCAGATAGCCCATGTCCCAGGGAACAATCGACTTACTTTTGGCACCGATCCGGATCATATTACAGATTCTGGATCCGGAAAACACTTTCTGCGAAACCCTAATCAAGGATGAGAAAACCTAACCCATTATGATGAGTGGTTTGGAAATTACATTGCCCATGTCGGAGAGATGCGCTCCACAGAGTGCCCTTTTTATTTATCTGTTTAACTTATTTATAATCAAAATTCATTTCAGATATGTTTACAAGCTGAAGGAAATCTAGATATTATGGTACAGTGTATGCATCTCTCTCTCTCTCTCTCTCTCTCTCTCTCTCTCTCTCTCTCTCTCTCTCTTCGTAAGAAACTCATTACTTCCCCTTCCTTCCCACTGTTCTTTCTCTCCACCTCTCTCTCTCTCTCTCTCTCTCTCTCTTCGTAAGAAACTCATTACTTCCCCTTCCTTCCCACTGTTCTTTCTCTCCACCTCTCTCTCTCTCTCTCTCTCTCTCTCTGCATAACAAACTTATTATTTCCCCTTCCTCCCCACTGTTCTTTCTCCCCATAAACTTTTTCTTTCTCTCTCCTCATCAGTGATCCCCATCTACTTTACTACATCAAATCACTCCCCTCCCCTTCCCTCCTCCCCCATTCCCTACCCTTCCCTGGGGGGGATGGGGGTCAAGGGAAGGGAATGACTGGGAGGGGAGAGGGTGAAAGGGAAAGGGGGAGGGGAAATAGAAGGAATAAAATAACAGGGTGACTGGAAGGAAAATACAGCGAGTGGGAAGAAATAAGGGGGAAGGGAGAGGGGGATGTGACAGAAGGGAAGGGGAGAAGAACCTGGGGGAGGGGAAGAAGAATTACATGGTTAATCTGAGTGGTGTTGACATGGTGATGATGATGATGATGATGAACGCATGGCAAGTAGAAAAAACAAGGAAGGAAGGAAAGAATGGAAGGAGTAAACCACAGTAAGGATGGGAGAATGATTGAAGGATGGGAAAGCGTGAGAGAGAGAGAGAAAAAAAAAAAAGTTACATAGATACACAGACCGCACAGACCTTACGGTCCCTACGAGGTAGTCCGGCCTTAATACTAATATGCCTTAATACTAATACAGTGCATAGGAGCAGGAGAAAAGGATAGCACACACACACACACACACACACACACACACACACAGAATGAATCAAGTAAAGAAGGTAAAGAAGAGAAGAAGAAGGGAGCGGTCAAGGAGGTGAGATGGAGGGAAACGAAAGGATGGAAGAAGACGATGGAGACAAAATCGATAAATGTAACAAACATGGACAGGAAAATATAATAAGATAATAATAAAATGCAATAATTGTTTTTCTTGCTCCTAACAACGCTCATACTTTTATATTTTTCTTTTTCTTCTTTAATTCCTTTCATCATCTTTATCCTTTGCTTTTTTATGTCTCAGCTTCGCCCACTCCAGTTACTATGGTACTTTTACAGTAACTTGGTTTAGAATTTCGTCCATTTGCAGCTTATTTTACGTAGTTCAGGGGCAGAAAAATAAATGTTACAGGACTTCACGCTTTTCATTGCACTTCCTCGTGACTAGTTTTAGTGATAATCTATTATTACAACTCAGCAATGAAGATGGAAACAAGGCATTTCTAGGTCAAGTTAGAGTAGAGTAAAATGAGCATTGTGGTAAATATGATTAGGGTGATGGTGATAACGATTATGGTCAGGTTCGGATGGGGGTATGCCCGCTAGTGTCAGTTTTGTGTATAATGTTTGCATCGTGTTCTCATTCACGAAAGTCTGGGTTGGGTCAGGCTTGTTTTCTTAGTACTAGTTCGGGTTAGTGTGTTAGTTATTTAGGTTAATCTGTTAGGTTAGTTATCTTAGTTCAGGTTAGTCTGTTAGGTTAGGTTTGTTTTCTTAGTACTAGTTTACGTTAGTGTGCTAGTCATCTAGGTTAACTTAGGTTAGGTTAGGCTAGAGGAAGAAGAAAAATTGGAAAACTAATCATCCAGGCAAATTCAAAATCAGATCGTTGTGCAAAAATGGTATACAGAACGGATATTAGGCGCGCCCACTACTTTCGGTTTTAATTAATCAAGAGAAACGCAATAAATATCTTACATACATATTACCTGATGGAAAAGAGCGATCTGGAAATAAATTTTGATAAATTAAGTGCTGAGTCTGCGTGAATTAATACTTGTGATGATTCTACATAGATACACGCACCTTCGATGATGATGATGATGATGATGATATTGATGATGATGATGATGATATTGATGATGATGATGATGATGATGATTACAACGACGAAGATGATGATGATGATGATGGTGATGAATGAAACACATGGAAAAAAGGGTACAGGGTAAGACAAAGAAGTCAATACACAGAAAGAAAAACGTGAAGAAGAGGGGAAGAAAAGACTGAGGCCAAGATAGCAAAGAAAAAATGAGACTGCAAATTTTATAAAGGAAAGCAGAGGACAGGAAGGAAAAAATAAAATAAAAAATGTGTGTGTAATTGTCTGCCCGTCAAAGCGGTGCCTTGATGGAGCAACAATATTATCAAACTTCTGACCCGACACAACAATTTACAACTCTGAAAACTTGATGATAAAAAGCCTTCATTTTCATTCTCATTTCGCCCACCAGCTTCCTCTCTCCCTCCCTCCCTCCACCTTTACTTACCACCTTCCCCTCCATCTCCACTTCTCCCTCTATCTCCTTTTCCCTCCCTCTCTTTCTTTCCTTTTCCCCCACTTTTTCTCTCCTTTCCTTCCTTACTCCCCATTTCCTAAATCATTTATTCCCCTCACCCTCTCCTTCTCCCCTTCCTCCGCCCCTCCTTCCTCCCTGTCTCCCTCTCCCGTTCCCTCCCTCCCCTCTGATAAGAAAGAAAAAATGCAACACAACACCAGCCTGTCGCTCTTTCAACGGAGGCAAAGTAGTGGCAAAAAAGTGGCGTTATTTTTGTCCTGGTGGGCCTTGTGTCACAGCCATCATGTTTACATTATGGCGGCACCACCAGCCTGAACGACAATGTCTTGGACGCTGTTTTTATTCTGCATTACTTTTGCCACCGTCATGGTTTTGCCCATGCATGAGGAGGACGCAAGGGCAGGAACAGTGAAGCACACACACACACACACACACACACACACACACACACACACACACACACACACACACACACACACACACACACACACAAGCGAGGTGATGCAGCTTTAGCCTCAAGGGTATTGTGATATCACTTTTTATTACCATTAATACATCCAGACGATTTTATTCAGCACAGGAAGACCCCGTTTTATTGTCCGTTATGGAGGCTTCCCGGCACCTCTTGCTTAGCGATTTGTTTTGTTTACTACACCCTGCTGTCCTCTTGTGTGTTATATAAATTTTTACGATATTCTCATACTCTCCAGTAATGACGTACAAAAGCATACGAGTATTAACCAGGAATATAAAAAAATAAAGAAGGCAGTAAGGTGTAATAAAGCAAATCGCTGAGCAAGAGGTGTTGGGGAAACTTCCGTAACCAGTGAGAATACAGGACTTCAGGTATTAAAGACTATACTAAACTGAAGAAAACTGTCTGAAGAAAGCAACACCATCACAAGACGTCCTCAGGCAGGAACGGTTAATTGTGTCACACTGGGGGAGGGTCGTGACAAAGGAATACATCCGTCTGACCTTCACCCCAATAAATAACTACATAAATAAATAAACAAGAGCAAGCCGAGACTGCAAACCGCCGCCAAGGCGATGTTATCTTGTAATGTTTGTGCCAGCATTGTAGGCATTATTTATCGAGTAAGATGCAAAAATGCTGAAATTGTCACTATCCCGCAATGATAAAAAATATTTTTAAAAATTCCTGGATCCGGACGATGATCCGGATCACCACCAAAATCTAATGCATTGTTCCCTGGGCCATACCCTACCCCTCCAAAAAATTTCAGCAAATTCCGTTCATAACTTTTTGAGCAATCCAGCTTACAGACAAACCAACCAACGACGGCAAAAACATA
>NC_137021.1:46108193-46121916 GCF_032717465.1 Coenobita brevimanus
AGTAGTAGTACAGTAGTAGTAGTAGTACAGTAGTAGTAGTAGTAGTAGTAGTAGTAGTAGTAGTGGCAGTAGTAGTAGTAGTAGTAGTAGTAGTAGTAGTAGTAGTAGTGGCAGTAGTAGTAGTAGTAGTACAGTAGTGGTAGTAGTAGTAGCAGCAGTTGTAGTAGTAGTAGTACAGTAGTAGTAGTAGTAGTAGTAGTACAGTAGTAGTAGTAGTAGTAGTAGTTGTAGTAGTAGTAGTAGTAGTAGTACAGTAGTAGTAGTAGTAGTAGTAATGGGACGATTTCAGTGCCGTGAATCACTAGAGAGGAAGAATTAAACCCATTTATGCCAGAGTTGTTTATTTAGAAGACAAAGTATTTTCCTTATTAAAACAGTGCTACATACACTTCGGGTACGTGTCCATCCATGCTTGACGAATGAATTTTGAGCCAAAAATGTTACTTACTAGACAATGAAATCTGCATTTTTGAAGACTGTATATTGACTGTCTTCAATTATTAAAAACAATTTCTTCCACACGAGCATCCTTAATATTAAACAATATTCTGCTCAGTTTTGGAACATTCTTGGGGTTTCGTTCTCTCGGAATTTTTCATGGAAAGATCGTATTACTTCTTGCATAATCTGCTTCCAGGAGATTAGGTGTGCTGCGCCGACTCCATGCCTTCTTTACCACTCCACAGTTATTGACTTTTTACAGGGGTCTTATTCACCGTGTAGAGTACAACCCATATGTGTAAGGGAGGCTCCCGACTTACAGCTCTTCTCAACAGGTTGGAGTCAGAGGCCTTTCGTCTCTAACTCTCCTCTTAAGGACTCCCTTCAACCTTTCCCCTCGCCACACTGTTGCATCTTTATTTCTCTTTCTCTCGCTACTTCACTGGTCACTGTTCTTCTGAACTCTCTGTTTGCATCCCTCATTCATTACGGCAGGCGCTAGCAACCCGTCTGGCAACAAACTCTCGCTCCTTTTCTGTCCAACCCCCATGCAAGAGTTAAACGATACTTCCAGTCTTTCATGTTTCCAAGCAGACAACTCTGGAACTGTCTTCCTCTGTATTTCCTTCTGCCCGTGACCTCCAGTCTAAGCGCAATGTGGCCAGACATCGCGAAATGAACGGATCTTTTATTTTTTTTCTTGTGAGAATAATTTCTTTGGCTTGTAGCCTTTGGTTCCTTCTTCCTTGGATAATATATATATATATATATATATATATATATATATATATATATATATATATATATATATTAGCATACCCTACCTAGGTCCTAGGAGCCTGAGAGCAGCCGGACGCCAGCTGGTGGCAGGGGCGGGAAACACCCTAAACAATATCTCAGACACGCGAGGGAAAACCCTGAAATACGACGCACGTGTATACACCATCACTGAGAAAAGCGGGGAATGCAAAATGGCGGTGTCAGCTCTGCATTACGAGGTTTTGGCAAAATTCAGAGGAACAGCAGCAGAGAAAAAGATGGTAAAACACGGGACGAAGGGAGACGGACTTGGAGGGAGGTTGTTGCTGGCGGACGTATGACTAACGCATCACCGTACTTTTGAATACCAAACATTTATACCCAATATTATGAGCTTTTGACAGCTGTGAAGGCAGGGAAAAAAGAAAGGAAGTGGACGGATGAAAGACGAGGGGGAGAGACACCGCACTGCAAAAGCGAGGAGGAGAGATATACAGTATTTATGAAAGTGATTTATCATTTTTCAGCAGCAGAAACGTAACCCATGACATACGGCCCTGCAGGGACGGCGGATGAGATTTTACATCTTCATCTGTCTATCTGTTTATCTACTTATCTATCTATATATTTCACCAGGAAACTGAGTTTGGTAGAAGTGGTGAGTGCATATCTAGCAAATATACTGCTTAATGCGTTACCTGCTGATTATACTGTAATTTGTAGACCTTTTGCTATGTGGAAGTAATTCTCGGTATCACCCCTACGTCATATAACTGTACAGCTTATCCCCGCTTCCGCTACACGATGTTATCTCATCTTTGGGGTTGCGTCTGACAGTGAAGGAATCAGAAATATCTAAAAACTCCACCTGCACTGCCCTGTTCACTCCAACTTGGCCTAAAATTGCCACTTCTCCATCTAGAATACAAGAGGACAATCTGGGACAAGGTGAAAAAAGTATACACGTGAAATACTAGACAGTTGCCCTATGCTGGAAACCTTCCAAGTCTGTTCTTCCTGTAGACGAAATTATCCAGATCTATTCTTTGTATTTTTCCCTAAGCAGAACTAACAAAAATTGCAGGCTCTTGCTAGGCCTCTTGTTTTTCCTGCAAAACAAAAGCCTGAACTACGGGAGGGAATTGACTGTGTTTGTGAATCTGATCCTAATATTAATCATTTTTATACGATGACTCTCTCTCTCTCTCTCTCTCTCTCAAATTAACTTAAAATTTATTTGGCAGCTTAGACTTACCCTTCTTGTTAACGAGAGAGAGAGAGAGAGAATTCTGCTTCCAGTAACCATAGGATAAAGGGGTGGGTGGTGTTGCAAGGGAGAGGCAGGGAAGAAAACGGGAAGGAAAAAAGAGAAGAGGAAGAGAAGGGAAAGGAACGGAGGGGAGGGAAGAGGAGGAAGAAAGGAGAGAATGTGAGACGAAGAGAGGGGAGGGGAGGGGAGGGGAGGGGAGGGGAAAGTTGTGGAGGGGAGGCGAGAGGGAGGAAAAAGAGCAAGAAGGGATAGAATGTGACAAGAAGAGAGGGGAAGGGAGGAAAGGAAAAGGGAGGGAAGGGGAGGGAAGAAGTAAAAGAAAAAGAAGGGGAGAAGGGAGCAAAGACGAAAGGTGATGTGAGGAGAAGCAATACATCACATTATATAATCTACCTATATATCTGTTTCTAATCCTCTAATTATCCTTCCCTTCTTTCCCCAAACCTCCTCTCCTCTATCCCTTACCCCACCCTCCCCACTCTCTCTCTCTCTCTCTCTCTCTCTCTCTCTCTCTCTCTCTCTCTCTCTCTCTCTCTCTCTCTCACCTCTATAATTTTCTAATAACCAAATTATTGAATCTACTGCTTTTTCTAAAATTGTCCACCCACAACCTCCCCCACTCTCTCTTTCTCTCTCCCATATACTGTATATATATATATATATATATATATATATATATATATATATATATATATATATATTCATTTTCTTTATACATTCGCCTATTATTTTCATTCTTTATCTCGTGCTCTTTTTCTCCTCCCTTCCCTCTTCTTTCTGTCTTCCGTCATTTTTCTCCCCTTCCCCAACAACTGCCAACTATCGGCCCCTCATCCGCCCCAATATCCAATCCCTCCCTCCTTCCTCATCCTCTCTCTACCCCTTATCCACCTCTCTCGCCTTTATCTTCCCCACCTCTCAACTTCCTCTAGCCCCTCCCACTTTTTCCTCGTTGTTCTTCTCTCCCTCTTCTCATCTCTCCCCTCCCGTTTCTCCTCATAATTTTCTCCCCTCCAGCCCTTCCCTTCTCTTCCTCTCTCTCTCTCCTTCTATCCCCCCCTCTCCACTCCTCCACCTCAGCCCTTCCTATCCCCTCCCTCTCCCCTCGTCTTCACAGCCTGTCTTTATTCTCTCTTTCACCTTCCTACGTTGTCTTCTACATCTCACCTCCTTCCCCACCCTTCCTTCCCTCCCCCTCCCCTTCTTCTCTTCCCCTCCTTCTCCAATAATTGCCAACTATCGGACCCCCTTCCCCCCAACACCCCCTCCTATTAAACCCACCCCTCATATTAAGCTTCTAATTCTCTCTCTCTCTTTCTCTCTCTCTCGGTCATTACCATACCAACTGCATGGGTTTTACTAGCCTTTATGACCTCAATAACCTCTCATGCTATCAGTCTGAGAGAGAGAGAGAGAGAGTTGAATATGCAGAAAGATACACTAAGACAAATGAAACAGATAGATAGATAGATGGATGGACAGATAGACAGGTAGAGAGAGAGAGAGAGAGAGAGAGAGAGAGAGAGACAGAGACAGACAGACAGACAGACGTACAGACAGACAGACAGAAACCCTTATAAGCAGCACTATTTGGTGGGTCGCAGCTTTCCACAGAACAATTGCATTAAGTTGCACGACAGGTGGTGGCGTTGCTCTGTCAGTAGTTATACGTGTGTGTGTGTGTGTGTGTGTGTGTGTGTGTGTGTGTGTGTGTGTGTGTGTGTGTGTGTGTGTGTGTGTGTGTGTGTGTGTGTGTGTGTGTGTGAATTGTGCTCACAGTAGTAGTATGGGAAATACAGAGATAGATAAGGATAAAGAATAACCAAAGCAACAACAATACCGTCAACACAAACAACCACAACAACAACCACACCAGCAAAAATGAATAGTAGTTTTAATAATAATTAATAATAATAATAATAACTATAACGAAAAACAAATAAAAATGAAAGAAAAGCATTCGGGAGCCGAATGCTAATAGCCCGCCAGAATACGCTGTTGGCCAAGTCCAAGATTTCGGTCATATCATGATGCCTGAAGGATGAATGTTGATAGCTCAAGCCGTCCATGAGATATAATGGGAACACACACACACACACACACACACACACACACACACACACACACACACACACACACACACACACACACACAATGGCTGGCAAAAACATTATCGCTCCGCCTTATAAAGGCGGGCAATAACAAGATCACCACAACCACCACAACTAAAAATAATAATAATAATTTATAATAATAATAATAATAATAATAATAATAATAATTAAACCACATTTTACACAAAAAACTGCAACAGCTATAACAGTAACAACAACAACTATTACTAGAAAAAATATACTGCTACCACTACTACCGCTGTGCTGCTGCTTCTATTACTACTCCTACTAGTACTTCTGTTACTACTATTACTACTACTACAACTACAACCCACGTTGAAAATAATCACTATCTTTGCATTTCTGAAGCATCCAAAAGTCGCCTCAACAAGCTTCCACAAACAAAGTCTGGCTAAGAAATAAGATTATCCCTCCAAGTATGAGTAAAAAATTAAGGGAAAAACTAAATGAGTCAAAAATAAGGTATTAGCAACCCCAGGGAGCCGACTACTGCAGCGGCGAACTGAACAATACCAATACCTGCCACGACTGACCCTCCACCAGCAGGATCAGGAGTGGCAGGCAGAAAATGGCAATTGTTGTGTGATTTATATTTGACGTGTGTGTGTGTGTGTGTGTGTGTGTGTGTGTGTGTGTGTGTGTAATTCACCGGGTCGGTCAGGATCACTTGATGGTCGTGATCGTCAACTTTTACCCTCCCGGAAGGGAGCTGAGAGCTCATATAGTCCGATCTAAGGGCAAGGCTGTGACCTTCACACACGTACACACCCGTCCCCTTGCTCCAGGGAGACAGTAACCACCACTTCGTCAGTGAAACTTTTCGCAACCTGAGCGAGGCTCGAACTCCCGTCCACCAGTTGGCAAGCGGGAACGTTACCACTGCACCAGCGAGCGGTGTGTGTGTGTGTGTGTGTGTGTGTGTGTGTGTGTGTGTGTGTGTGTGTGTGTGTGTGTGTGTGTGTGTGTGTGTGTGTGTGTGTGTGTGTGAGAGAAAGAGAGAGAGAGAGAGAGAGAGAGAGAGAGAGAGAGATAGAAATCGGCTTACCACGACTTAGGAGACCGTGCCACTTTAGACGTTCATGTATGCAGAAATCCAATGCATACAACACATACATACATAAATACATACCTTCACATACACATTAACACGTACTCACACATACACAGTCACACACTGTTCAATGTTCATACATTATGCACACAGGCGACTGTACTCACAACCATGTTGTTGTTGTTGTTGTTGTTGTTAACCCTGGTGTGTGTGTGTGGGGGGGGGGCAGGCCAGCACCTGCCCCTGCACGGCCGTCCCGTGCAGTGAACCGAGGTTCCCTGCGGCAGACACCGCCTCGCCACAGCGACACGCAGGGAACAGTGAGCAGATTTGGTTCCTGGATGGACGCCGAGTTTGTGTCTCTTCATCCAATTAACAGAGGCACCATAGGCTCTACAGTACATCAACCCGATATTTGGTTATATGGTTACCACACAGTGTTGTGAATGGTTTCCTGGGTTTCACGAACCATTAGGCTTATCACTCAGTGTAGAGCCACCTGAAGTGGAAATAAGAGCAATAAAAAGTGACAAGAAGGATGGTAGAAATAGCAACAGAGGAAGGCAGGCACAGAAAAAGAATGATAAAGGTGAAGGAAGAAGTAGACAGCACTACATCAAGTGAGTGGATGATGGTCGCTTTCACCTACTACTGCAAATACACACACGTACATACATACACACACACACACACACACACACACACACACACACACACACACACACACACACACACACACAATTTAGCGCCACACTGTGTGTGAAAAATTCAAATAAATTTCATACAATTCAGTTCATAACTCTCTCTCTCTCTCTCTCTCTCTCTCTCTCTCTCTCTCTCTCAAAGTATATACACCATTTTACCCCAATACTTTCTTTTCCATTTTCTCACCAATAATTATGTTTACTTTCTTCAAAGGATAAACTAGATTACAGGGATTTTCTGCCTTTCATATCTCTTCCATTCCTCTTTATCTTCTCGTCTCCCAGTTTCCTTTGCTCGCTTTCTCATTACTCTCTCTCTCTCTGGTCTCTCATCTTTCTTCCCATCTCTCTTCAATTTCCTTTCTACCTTCTCGCCTCACACTTTCCTCTTATTTCCCTTCATTACTCTCCTCTCACCTCTCTTCCCTCTCTTCTCTTTGTCAGGCCTCTCTCTTCTTTCCCTGCTCTTCGTGCCTCCTCTACCAGCTCAGCCAAACAGCCTCTGACAACGCTATATAGAATCCCGTGTCAGTGAAGCAGTGTACAGTTGGCCACATTTGTACCTGGGACAGCATCAGTGTGGGGAGGAGGTCTGGTGTTTGACATACTATACAATCTTTACCTATTGACATATATTTGGTAGATTAGTAGATGAAGTGGCCTGGGTACTGTTATATGGGAATATATTTGGTAGATTAGTAGATGAAGTGGCCTGGGTACTGTTATACGGGAATATATTTGGTAGATTAGTAGATGAAGTGGCCTGGGTACTGTTATACGGGAATATATTTGGTAGATTAGTAGATAAAGTGGCCTGGGTACTGTTATACGGGAATATATTTGGTAGATTAGTAGATAAAGTGGCCTGGGTACTGTTATACGGGAATATATTTGGTAGATTAGTAGATAAAGTGGCCTGGGTACTGTTTTACGGGTATATATTTGGTAGATTAGTAGATGAAGTGGCCCGGGTACTGTCACACGGGAATATATTTGGTACCTGTATGTTAGTAGATGAAGTGGCCTGGGTACTGTCACACGGGTAGATAAGGCAGTATAGACTGAACTCCGAATATCACTGACGCTGTACCACGTTTATATGCAGCCACGTGTATATCAGTGAATATTTTAGAGATTCAGAGAGTGATATAATGATTGTGTTTGTTGGTGTGTTTTATTGTGTGTGTGTGTGTGTGTGTGTGTGTGTGTGTGTGACAAGGTGTAAAATGCAGACTAAATGGCACAAGAAGCGGTGTTAGGAACCAAGGCCTTCATGGTAAGAGCCGGTAACTGTGTGCACAGTGGCCTTGTTGCTGGAGGGACGCCTTCAGGTGGTGGCAAGGATATGACAGGGCGGCTACACTGCCTGGTTATACACACGTGCCTCAACTACTGCCCTATCCACCCAAAGGACCATGGTGCACTGAGGCCCAAGGCAAACTGCAGCCCCACCCCACCTGCAGCCCCACCCCACCCACATATGCCCCCACCCCACTGCTGCAGCCCCACCCCACCTGCAGACCCCCACCCCACCTGCCCAGCCCTGCAGTACCCCACCTGCAGCCCCACCCCACCTGCAGCCCTACCCCACCTGCAGCCCCACCCCACCCCTGCCAGCCCCCACCCCACCTGCAGCCCCACCCCCACCTGCAGCCCCTCCACCTGCAGCCCCCACCCCACCCTGCATGCTCCAACCCCACCTGCAGCCCCCACCCACACCTGCAGCCCCACCCACCTGCAGCCCCCACCCCACCTGCAGCCTCACCCCACCTACCCAGCCCCCACCCCACACCTGCAGCCCCCCCCCCACCCGCAGCCCCCACCCCACCTGCAGCCCCACCCCACCTGCAGCCCTACTCCACCTGCAGCCCAACCCCACCTGCAGCCCTACTCCACCTGCAGCCCGAACCCCACCTGCAGCCCCACCCCACCTGCAAAGCCCCTACTCCACCTGCCAGCCCCCACCCCCCCTGCAGCCCACACCCCACCTGCTGCCCCTCCCACCCGGCTGCCCCACCCCCCCCTGCTGCCCCACCCCACCTGCAGCCCCCACCCCACCTGCAGCTCCCACCCCACCTGCAGCCCCACCCCACCTGCAGCTCCTACTCCACCCCTGCCAGCCCCCGACCCCACCTGCAGCCCCCACCCCACCTGCAGCCCCCACCCCACCGGGTTGCACCCTTTTTGACACCAACCTGCCGCTGTAACAACAACAACAACAACATGAACAACAATAACAACAACAGCAACAACAACAGCATTAGGAACAACAACAATAACATCAGCAGCAGCAACAACAACAATAGCATCAGCAACAACAAAAATAACAATAGCATCAAGCAACAACAACAACTTACACATCCCAGCAGCAACAACAATAACAAAAAAATAACATCAAGAACAAGAACAACAACAACTACTACTACTACTATTACTATTATTACTCTTCTACAACAACAACAAACACCACTACTACTACTTTTACTACTGCTACTACTACTACTTCTATTACAACTACTACCACTACAACTACTACTATTACTACTACTACCACCACTACTACAACCACCACCACCACTACTACTACTACTACTACTGCCGTTAGCCAAAGTATAATATGCAGTAGGGCACAGTGATCAAAAGAGGAGTAATCTCAGTAATATTATTATGATGACAATAATTTTATAGTGTGTGTGTGTGTGTGTATGTGTGTGTGTGTGTGTGTGTGTGTGTGTGTGTGTGTGTGTGTGTGTGTGTGTGTGTGTGTGTGGAACTTAGTGCAAGTGTTTACACATGTACGTGTTTTTTATGTACAGATGTTGGGGCTGTAGGAATTTTATGTATGTAAGCGTCTGTGTGAACGTATGTGTATATACAATTATGTGTGTGGGTAGTGTGATTCAACCTTGAGAGAGAGAGAGAGAGAGAGAGAGAGAGGGGGGGGGGTTCGCAACCATAATATTGCAGTAATCATGGCAGAATATCTCATTTCGAAACACTTCACATCAACTCTCTCTCTCTCTCTGTCTCTCTCTCTCTCTCTCTTTCATATGCGCATATCATCTTGTCTCTTTTATTTCTCACCTTTTTCTTTCCTTCCTTCCATCATCTCCCTTCCCCGTCATTTCGTTTCCTCCACTCCCTCCTTCACCACCCCCGCCTCTCTCTCTCTCTCTCTCTCTTTATATATATATATATATATATATATATATATATATATATATATATATATATATATATATATATATATATCATCATCATCATCATCATCAGCCATAACTAGAACCTTTTCCATGAGATTCCTTGACTGACCCAATCTTTTGCCACGTTCCCTGCAAATTTCTCCATCTCATCTCTCCATCTCCTGTCTGGCCTTTTTCTGTTACGCTTACATTTCTCCTCTTGGTGTTCAGTCAGTATGCCTCTCTGCTCCATCAGGTTATCCCTTATTCTTTGCTCATGGCCTGCCCACCACCATTTCTGTTCTTTTATAACTTCTACAATATCTTTGACTTTAGTCTGCTCCCACCCAAGTTGATCCTTTCCCACGTCTCCCAAAGATATTTCCCAACTTTGACCCTTCCGCTCCTCTCTGAGAACGGATTAATTTATTTTCCACTGATTTTGTCAGTTTCCAGGTCTCACAACCACACGTCACAGCTAGAATCATGCCTGCGTTATATACTTTCTTCGTTTCATACAAACTGGCAAGCTTACTTTTTCACTAATGTCTCCATGTTTACCGAAAGCTTTCCCATCCAATTGTAATGCGTCTTTTTATTTCGCTTTGCTCATGATCTTTCGTTAATTTTAGTACTTGTCCCAAGTAAGTTGTACTCCCTCAACTTCTTCAAGCAATTTCATCTTGCTTATTCTGATGACGCTCTTTGGTGTTTGGTGGATTAAACATTATTAGTTTTACTTCGGTTCATCTTCAGTCCCACTCTCAGACTTTTCTCTGTCCAGGTCATTTAACATTTCTTGCAAGGCCTCCGCTGTTTCTGAGATTAGGACAATGTCATCTGCAAAGCTTAAATGGTTTAGCTTTTTTCCATCAATGTTCACTCTTTTGTTTTTCCCAGTACAGCTTTCTGAAATACTTTCTAGGCATGCTGTAAATAATCTTGGTGAAACTGTATCTCCCTGACGCACGCCCTTCTCGAAGTACTTAATTTTCTCTGAGTCCTTATGTAATTTAACTGTAGCAGTTCCCTCTTAATATATAGTTTTCGAGCAGGTTTACAACGTTCTCATTCGCACTCCTTGTTCTCGCAATGAATTTATGATTGCACATGCTCTCCACTAAGTCGAAAGCCTTTTCGTAATCAACAAAACCTAAGCACAGTGGTTTATTATATCTTCTATAGTTTTCTCAATTAGTTGGCTCATTGTAATGTAGATGATCAGTGTTCGAATATCCGCTTCGGAATCTTGCCTGTTCACGAGGTTGGTTTTCCTCCAAAATTGTTGTTATTCTGTTCGTAAGGACTCCAGTGAAGAGTTTGCAAATGACTGACAATAAACTAATGGGTCGATAGTTACTAAGATCTTTTGAGTCACCTTTATTGTAGAATTTAAAATAACTATTGCATTACACTATGTTTTGGGAATTTTCGTCTGTATTTATACACTGGGTAAATAAGTGAGCATGCCTACTTTGTGCTTCTACTCCGGAATCCAACAGCAAATCTGCTACTATTCAATCTTCTCCCGGAGTCTTCCCTGATTTCATATTTTTAAGGCAAATATTTACTTTTGTCTGGTGTCATCTCAGGTACTTCACCTGCGTCAAAATGAAGAAAGGATTAGCTATTGGTACTACTGTCTTTGATGCACACAGTTCTTTGTAAAATTTCTTCAACTCTTCTTCACCATCTTATCTCTGCATTTTAATGATTTCATCGTTTTTTCTCTTTCAGTGATGTCATTTGTTGTCTTCCAAGTGCCATTCCGGCTTCGGACCTGTTTTCAGACTTTTTCCATTTTTGATGGTTTCTTTTGATCTGATCTATGTTTCTCTTTCTTTTTCGTCTCTTTGTCTTTTGTTGAAAAAGTTTATTTCAATTCTGCTCGTTCTGTTTCCTGTCTTTCTTTTGTCTTTACTTTCATTTCCTTTCGTTTTTTCATAAAGCTCGGAGTGTCTTTTCTGAACACTTCCTGGCTTTGGTTGTATTAGGGTTTTCCTACTACCTCTGCTGCTTCTCTCAGCATTTTTGTTAGTCTGTCATTCAGCTCATCAATGTCACATTCAGCATTACCTAGTGCCTGAAATCTGTTCCTTATTTCCAACTGAAAGGCTGCTTTGTTTTCGGTTACTATTATTATTGGGCATATCTTTTTATCTTTTTACTCATCCTCTTTCTTTCACTTCTTGAAATTGAATCTGGCTGTGCAACCCACCATTCTATGATCACTACCTACATTTACTTTGCTGATAACTGTGACATTTGTGATCGTGTTATTCTGATCTGCTACAATGAAGTCGACTTCATTCTTTGTTTCTCCATTTGGGCTTCTACAGGTCCACCCTCTTCCCGTTCTTTTGTGGAAGAATGTGTTCATTATTCTCATGTTAAACATTTCAGCATAATTTACCAGCATTTCTCCTCTTTCACTCCTTTCTCCCCACTCCAAATTCTCCCATACATGCTTCTCCATTTTTCTTGACTCTCCCAACTTTTGCATTGAAGTCTCCAATGAGTATAGTATATGTTGTCTTTTTTCTTCTTTCCATAATCAGAGAGATGTCATCATAGAATGTTTCTATTTCTTCATCTGGGCTTTGAGAAGTTGGTGCATATACTTGTATGACTTTCGTGGTATATTTTTTGCATACAGTCTAATGACAACAAATGCTGCTCTGTCAGATACACTGCTGAATTTAACAATGTTGTCAGCAAAGATTTGATAATTAGAAATCCTACACCACTAACTCCTTCATTTTCCTTTTCCTTCTGTAGTACATATATATATATATATATATATATATATATATATATATATATATATATATATATATATATATATATATATATATCTTAGTGACAAAATTGCATCCCAAACAACAGCTAAAACACAACGTCATTTTTTTTCTCTCCCAGGACGAAGTTGATTAATGTCGCTCCCTTCAAAGTAATAATAAGCCCAATTTATTTTTTTTTTTTTCCCCCAGGATGAACTTTGTTACCGAGTTAAATTCTGGCGTCGGGTATTTAATTTTGGGTCTTTGTGTGTGTGTGTGTGTGTGTGTGTGTGTGTGTGTGTGTGTGTGTGTGTGTGTGTGTGTGTGTGTGTGTGTGAGAGAGAGATAGAGAGAATGCAAATCTACTTATCTGATTCTCTCGCAGTATATAATATTACCTTTCTCACTTCAGTACTTCTCCTTTGCTTCATTAGGATCGTACCTACCTAACTATTTATCGATCTTTCTATCCGCCTATCTATCTATTTACCGCCTTATCTCCTTACCTACCTACTTGCCTCTGTACCTATTAAATCACCTACTCACCTACCTACAGTACCTACCATCCTATCACAAACTTACCTACCTAGTACATCCCTGCCTACCACTTTACCTACGTACTACTTACCTACCAACCTACCTCTACCTCCCTGACTAATTTATATACATACATGTCTACCTTTGTACCTGCCTCGCTGTTTATTTACTTCTCAATCATACATAACAATCTCTTTTCCTTCCTACTTACCCACCCACCTACCCATCCAAAGAGAGTCCAATAACTGGGATAAGGAAAATGGTGAGCCAAGTAACGTCCAGGGAAAAGAAATGGAACGATTTACTATTAAAACTCTCTTTCTCTCTCTCGCTCTCTCTCTCTCTCTCTCTCTCTCTCATAGCGTTCTCCCGTAAATCCAGTTTACGTCAACCTTCCCTACGAGAGAGAGAGAGAGAGAGAGAGAGAGAGAGAGAGAGAGAGAGAGAGAGAGACTAAAACCTAAGAGCTTGTGCTACATAGATTCCCCTCTCCATCTCTTCCCCAATCCTGTTTCCTGGTCTCTTTTCTCACTCTCTATCGTTCTTTCTTCCTTCCCCACCTCTCTTCTTGTTTCTCTCCCTCTGTCTGTCTGTCTGTCTCTCTCTCTCCCTCTCTCTCTCTCTCCCAAAATTTCTTCTTCTCTCCTCTTCACTCGTTTCCTCCCTACTCTCACCTCCCATCTTCCGCTTCCCTTCTCTCCTCTTCCTTGCCATCTCCTCTTTTCCTCTGTTTCTCATTTTAATACGGTCTTTCCTATAAAATTTTCACTTTACGTCATAATGTTCGTACTTTTTCCTGCGATTACAAATGGATATTATTTTAGGTGTGGGTCCAGTGAGAGAGCCTTCTTGCTTATTATATCT
>NC_137021.1:46122016-46179516 GCF_032717465.1 Coenobita brevimanus
GTAGTCACCCACAGGCAGAAGGAAAAGGAAAGAATGAAGGAAAGAAAGACAGGAGAGGGAGTGTAGTCACCCGTAGGCAGAAGAAAGAGGAAAGAATGAAGGAAAGACAGAAGAGAGAGTCTAAAGTCACCCGTAGGCAAAAGAAAGAGGAAAGAAAGACAGAAGAGGAAGGATGGAAGAGAGGAAAAGGCAGACACCCAAAGCAGCACTACACCGAGTGAATGGATGGTGAGCTTCCCCACCTACCACAGATTATCATTATTATTATTATTGTTATTACTATTATTGCCACTAATTATTATTATTATTATTATTATAATTATTATTATTATTATTACAACTATAATTCATATTTGTTGTTGGTGTTGTTGTGCTTGTTTGTGTTGACGGTATTGTTGTTGCTTTGGTTATGCTTTGTCCTTATTTATGGCTACATTTTTTGCACACTGCTGCTGTTAACACACACACACACACACACACACACACACACACACACACACACACGTGTTTAACTACTGCCATTGCAACGCCACCACCTGTCGTGCAACTTAATGCAATTGTTCTCTGGAAAGCTGCAACCCACCAGATGGTGTTGCATATAAGGGTTTCTGTCTGTCTGTCTGTCTGTCTGTCTGTCTGTCTCACTCTCAGACTAGTAGCGTAAGAGATTATTGAGGTCATAAAGGCTAGTAAAACCCATGCAGTTGTTATGGTATTGACCGAGAGAGAGGGAGAGAGAGAGAGAGATAGAGAGAGAGACAGAGAGAGAGAGAATTAGAAGCTTAATATGATGGGTGGGTTTAATAGGAGGGGGTGTTGGGGGGAAGGGGGTCCGATAGTTGGCAATTATTGGAGAAGGAAGGGAGGAGAAGAAGGGTAGGGGGAGGGAAGGAAGGGAGGGAAGGAGGTGAGATGTAGAAGACAACGTAGGAAGGTGAAAGAGAGAATAAAGACAGGCTGTGAAGACGAGGGGAGAGGGAGAGGATAGGAAGGGATGAGGTGGAGTGGAGAGGGGGGAGGGGATAGAAGGAGAGAGAGAGAGAGGAAGAGAAGGGGAGGGCTAGGGGGGAGAAAATTATGAGGAGAAAAGGGGGGAAAAGATGATAAGGGGAGGGAAGAACAAGAGTAAAAAGAGGGAGGGGAGAGAGGAAGATGAGACGAGGGGAAGATAAAGGCGAGAGAGGAGGATAAGGGTTAGAGAGAGGATGAGGAAGGAGGGAGGGATTGGATATTGGGGCGGATGAGGGGCCGATAGTTGGCAGTTGTTGGTGAAGGGAGGATAAGGGGAGAACAACGACGGCAGACAGAAAGGAGGGGGAAGGGAGGAGAAAAAGAGTGTGAGATAAAGAATGAAAATAATAGGCGAATGTATAAAGGAAATTATATATATATATATATATATATATATATATATATATATATATATATATATATATATGGGAGAGAGAAAGAGAGAGTGGGGGGGAGGTCGTGGGTGGACAGTTTTAGAAAAAGCAGTAGATTCAATAATTTGGTTATTAAAAAATTAGAGAGAGAGAGAGAGAGAGAGAGAGAGAGAGAGAGAGGGGGTGGGGTAAGGGATAGAGGAGAGGAGGTTTGGGGAAAGAAGGGAAGGATAATTAGAGGATTAGAAACAGATATATAGGTAGATTATATAATGTGATGTATTGCTTCTCCTCACATCACCTTTCGTCTTTGCTCCCTTCTCCCCTTCTTTTTCTTTTACTTCTCCCCTCCCCTTCCCTCCCTTTTCCTTTCCTCCCCTCCCCCCGCGACTTGTCACAATCTATCCCTTCTTCCTCATTTTCCTCCTCTCGCCTCCTCCACAATTTTCCCCTTTCGTCTCGTCCCCTCCCCTCCCCTCCCCTCTCTCCGTCTCACATTCTCTCCATTCTTCCTCCTCTTCCCTCCCCTCCGCTCCTTTCCCTTCTCTTCCTCTTCTCTTTTTTCCTTCCCGTTTTCTTCCCTGCCCTTCCCTTGCAACACCACCCACCCCTTTATCCTTTGTTACTTGAAGCAGAATTCTCTCTCTCTCTCTCTCTCTCTCTCTCTCTTAGATTGACTTATAATTTATTTGGCAGCTTAGACTTACCCTTTTTGTTAACGAGAGAGAGAGAGAGTCACTGTATAGAAAGGATTAATATTAGGATCAGATTGACAGACAGTCAATTCCCTCCCGTAGTTCAGGCTTTTGTTTGCAGGAAAATCAAGAGGCTTAGCAAGATCCTGCAATTTTTTCTAGTTCTACTTAGGAAAAAAATAGATAAAAATTAAACAATAGATCGGGATAATTTCGTCTGCAGAAGAACAGCAAGAGAAAGTTTCAGCATAGGCGACCTGTCGAGTATTTCACGTGTATACTCTTTTTACCATAACTTGGCCCAGATTTCCGTCCTCTTGTAGCTTGTTTCACGTAGCTCAATGGCGTCTGGCGGTGGCAAGGATAGGCTATAAAACTGTATGACGTAAAGGTGATACGGAGGATTTTTTCCACACAGCTGGAGGCCTTTACAGTGTGCAGTATAATCACATTTAGAGGTAACAAGGAAATGCAAAAGAAATATTACTAGTTAACGTATTAAGCAGCATTTTTGCTAGTTATGCATTCAGCACTTCTACCAAACTCCGATTCCTGGTAAAATATATAGATAGATAGGTAGATAAACAGATAGACAATGTTGTAAAATCTCATCCGCCTTCCATGCAGGGCCGTATGTCATTGTTTACGTTTCTGCCGCAGAAACATATGAGAATTCTCTTTCATAAATGCATCCTCGCTATTGCAGTGCGGTATCTCTCCCTCTCCTCTTTCATCCGCCCACTTTCTTTCTTTTTTCTCCTGCATTCACCGCTTTCAAAAATTCATAATATTTGGTATAAAAGTTTGGTATTCAAAAGTTACTCGGTGCTGCGTTAGTCATACGTCCGCCAGCAACAACCTCCCTCTCAATCCGTCTCCTTCCTTCTCGTGTTTTCCCATCTTTGTCGCTGTTCCTCTGAATTTTGCCAAAACCTCGTAATGCAAAGCAAACGCCGCCATTTTGCATTCCCCCTCTTTTTCTCAGTGTTGGTTTATATACGTGCGTCGCATTTCAGGGTTTTCCCTCGCGTGTCTGAGATATTGTCTAGGGTGATGTGTTTCCCGCCCCTGCCACCAGCTGGCGTCCGTGCTGCCTCATGCTCCAGGGCAGGGTATGCTACTTCTTTTTTTTATTCAAGGAATAAAGAACAAGAAAGGCTGCAAGACCAAAAAATTATTCTAAAAAGAAATAATAAAAGAAGATCTGTTCATTTCGAGATATGTGGACACATCGCGCTTAGACTAGAGGTCTTAGGCAGCAAGAAATACAGAGGAAGACAGTTCCAGAGTTGTCTGTTTGCAAACACGAAAGACTGGAAGTATCGGTTAACTCTTTCAAGAGAGATGGACAAGAAATGGGCGAGAGTTTGTTGCCAGACGGGTGCTACGCGCCTGCCGTAATGAAAGAGGGATGCAAGTAGAAAGTTCAGAAGAGCAGTGACCAGTGAAGTAATGAGAGAAGAGAAATAAAAATACAACCGTGCGGCGAAGAGAGAGAGAGAGAGAGAGAGAGAGAGAGAATTAAGATTAACGAGCCTGACCCGACGATTACATATAATTCAAGTTTGAGATAAAATTTCACACACACACACACACACACACACACACACACACACACACACACACACACACACACACCGGTACATAACACCTGCTCTCGCTTTACTGATGAGGATAAAAGCTGCGAGGGATGGGGCGGAATCAGACAGGCGGGAGGGGGGGGGGTGATGCAATAAACAACTTGAAGCATCAGTTTGCTTACCTGTATGAGGCAGGTAAATAACGACCGTTATTAAAGGTGAGCAACATCCATTAGCTCTCTCTCAAAAAAAAAAAAAAATCCATTTTAAAGGTAGTCCATTATAAATTTTGCTTCCCTGTATTGTTGATGTGTTTATGTTTGGTGGTAGTGTTTTTGTTGTTCTTGGTGTTAATTATTCTGCTACTGCTAAACTGCTACCACTACTACTGTTTTACTACTACTACAACTACTGCTACTACTGATACTGCCATATTATTATTATTATTATTATTATTATTATTATTATTATTTATTATTATTATTTTTATTATTATTATTATTAATTTTTATTATCATTATAATCATTATCAGTTACAATTATTTTTATTGTGATGCGGAGACTTGCAAATTCTTAAAAAAGAATCTCTCTCTCTCTCTCTCTCTCTCTCTCTTTGTGCGTGCGTGTGTGTGTGTGTGTGTGTGTGTGTGTCACACACACACACACACACACACACACACACACACACACACACAAAGGCCAAGGGAAGTCATAAAAGCAGGAAATGTAAAAATGTTTTATAGTGTTTGAACGAAAGAAAATATAAACGTGAAACAATTCTGGAGTTTTTCCCGACTGTGTGTCTGTTGTGGGGGGGGGGGTGACTGGAGGGGTTAGTGACTGGTTTGTATCGTGTGTCTACAGTATATACTAACTGTGTGTGTGTGTGTGTGTGTGTGTGTGTGTGTGTGGTTAAATGTGCAAGAGTTTGTTATGTACGTTTGCCTGTTTGTGTTCTCTTGTGTGTGTATATGATTGAAAGAGTGCGTTTGAGTGTATAGGAGGTATGTTTTTGAGTGTGTATTTAAATGACAAATTGTGTGCATGTGTGTATGGACGATGATGTGTGTGTGCTTCTACGATGTTTGCTGTATGTGTATATGTTATGTATGTTTGCGTATATTCATGTGCGTGTATACTGTACACGTTTATGTATGTTTATGTGTGTATTTGCGTGCGTCTGCATGTGAATGTGTGTGTGTGTGTGTGTGTGTGTGTGTGTGTGTGTGTGTGTGTGAAAGATAGGTATAGTGAAAGAGAAATATATATTAAAGCATGTGCCCTTCAGTCTGTCAGTGTGTGTAAACTTTCTGCGTCATCCTGCTGTTGCTGAGACACTGCACTAGGTGGGTCGGTGGGTTACCAAAGGACAAGGAATATTAACTTTTAACCTTTCATTGTTCAAAGGCAAATATATGAATTGTGCACAGTATACAGCAAATGCTTCTGGTGGTCTGGTTCTCCATGATGGTTAGATGGTTTCTTTGGAGGGAATGGCCCCCAAGGGTGACTTAGACCACCTCCTGTGCTAATTCCACCTGAGGTTGTTGACGCCTGGGGGTGTAGTGGGAGGCAGGTTTATGTTCTTATTTTCTACTGGTAAATCTGCGGAGAGAGAGAGAGAGAGAGAGAGAGAGAGAGAGAGAGAGAGAGAGAGAGAGAGAGAGAGATGAATGTCCATGAATAAAGATGTGTGTGGACTGAAGGCGTAGTTGTAGTATATTTGTAAATGATCAGCTGTTTATATATAACCTCCCAAGCATAAGTAATGTGTAAGTCTGATTATCTGTCTTTCATTTTCCTTCACACAGTCGGTCATAAAGCACTTCAAAATAATATTAGTGATAATCAGAAATTAAAGAAAGAAGAACAAAATGACTAGCGTGAAATGTAGAGTGTTACACACAGATCTTTTTACTGCTTTAAGTTCAGCCATCAGCAACACTTGGGCCACAGTTCTCTGGCAGCATTGTACCCTGTCTTGCATATATCTCAGTCCTCCCCCCAAAAGACAGACAACATCCTTCCTTCTCAGGGTCTTTTGTTGCATGCTTCATGTTGCTGTCTTAAAAATAGTTTATGTGACATCTTACATGGCCACAACAGAGAGGGAGAGAGAGAGAGAGAGAGAAAGTCGTAGAAATTTTTCTCATGGCTGTAAGTTACTCTATAATTACGGCATATAACTACAGCCTAGACTCGGGTTCCTACGCTTTTAAAGGAATGGTATAAGATTGGGTGTTTCAGATTATCATAGTCAAATAAGCACCAATGGCCAGTGATAAAGTATATAATCTATCCATCTATGGCCAGACGCATTAATCCCATAAGGGGTGGCCACAAACAAATCTCCTACATGTCTCTTTGCTCTTTGTCACTAAGCTGCCCTCCCTCCAACTCACACCCTCTTCTCATATATTCCTCCACTCATCCTTCCATCTCATCCTCGGTCTCGCGCCCCCTCCAGCTCACCCCCCCCCCTCTCATATCTCTCCACTCCATCCCTTCATCCCATCCTGGGTCTCCCGCTCCCACTTCGCCTATCATCTCACTCACATACACTCTTCTAGTCAGTCTCTCATTCACCATGGTCTCCACATGGCCAGGGTATGTGCATGTAACATATAAAACATTTTCCTAATAATGTGCAAATATTGTGATAACTGGAGCCGTTATTTACAAGGTTAAAGTTACACCATTAGACTCAGCTCTCTCTCTCTCTCTCTCTCTCTCTCTCTCTCTCTCTCTCTCTCATTATCACCTTCATTTCATGTCCCATTGTGGAGGAGTAGGTTTACCATGCACTCCAGTCTGGTCTGCCTTCCTTATTGCTCTCTCTCTCTCTCTCTCTCTCTCTCTCTCTCTCTCTCTCTCTCTCTCTCTCTCTCTCACCTATATAGCCTATGTCAGAGAGTGATAGTCGGGGAGAAAATTTCTTTCTGTCCCGCACCTGGGCTGGATCCTGGGTATAATTAAGTTATCCCAGATAACTTAATTGCAGGTGTGTAGGCCTATTTCCGGTCATTAATATATCCTGTTCGTCCACTGCTTTATCTTCCATATAACATTTTTTTTTTTTTTTTCGGATATTTGTCAGTTTTCTTTTTTTTATTTGTCTTCGTCTTTCTTTTTCTTCTTCATTTTCATCTCTCTCTCTCTCTCTCTCTCTCTCTCTCTCTCTCTCTCTCTCTCTCTCTCTCTCATTTACACATTGCCAGAAACACTTTCCTTTCCTCCTTTATCTTAGCTTCCAGTCCTTCTCCCTCCCTCTTCGTTTTCTTTCCTCGCTTCCTTCTCTTACTTCCTCCCTCTCGCTCTACCTTCCTCCTCTTTTGCCTCTCTTTCCTGTCATCCTTCCTCCCTCTCACGTTTCCTTCCTCCCTCTTTGCTAATGTTCTTTCCCCCTCCCCTTCTTCCTTCCTTCCATTCCTCTCTCCCCTCCTTCCTTCTCTTCTATGTCTCCCTTCCTCCCTCCATACCTCTCTTTTCTCTCTCCCTCTTCTTCCTTCTCCTTATCCCTCTTCCTCCCACTGTCCTCCGCATTCTGTTTTTTTTTCTCTCTCTCTTCCTCCTCTCCTTACTTTCCCCCTATCCCCCTTTCTTCCTCTGTCATTTCACTTTTTTCTTCTTCCCTCCCTCTGTGCCTTACCTCTTTTCCTCCCTTATTCCTTCTGCTTTATTATTTTCTCCTTCGGATTCTCTCTCTCTCTCTCTCTCTCTCTCTCTCTCTCTCTCTCTCTCTCCCGTTGTATGCATTGGGGGGGGACATGTATACACCAAAGTATTGCAAGTTACACCCTCATTTTACTCTTCGTTTTCTCCTCTTCCTCCTCCTCCCCCATATCTCCCCTTATACCCTTAATCTTGTTGGATGGTATTCATGCGTGCCTGTGTGCGAGCGCGCGCGTGCGTGTGTGCAAAGCCTGTGTATGTTTTTATGAATGCATGTGTGTGTGTGTACTTACGGAATCACATAAGTATTTGCGTGTTTAATATGATATTATAGTGTGCACATATGTAGTTATGCATACATGACTGTGTACATGTGTGTGTGTACTTACGGAATCACTTAAGTATTTGCGTGTTTATTATGATATTATAGTGTGCACATATGTAGTTATGCATACACGACTGTGTACATGTGTGTGGTGGTAAACGTGGTTGGTTTTTAATATGATATTATAGTGTACACATATGTAGTTATGCACACACGACTGTGTACATGTGTGTGGTGGTAAACGTGGTTGGTTTTTATTATGATATTATAGTGTACACATATGTAGTTATGCACACACGACTGTGTACATGTGTGTGGTGGTAAACGTGTTTGGTTTTTAAGAGCAGACATAAACTGGTGAAGGCGAGCATTGCCCTTCCTGAGACCTGGTGTTGGCGTGTGTATACGCCTGTCTGCCTTCCCTCAGTGTTAGGGCAGGCACGGGGGCAGTAGCAGGGTAGGCTTTATTCCTGCCACTACACACGGTTTTATTCAGCTTGGGCAACACCTGTGTGTAGTGAAGGGGTAAAGGAAGGCTGTATCCGTTCCAAAAAAAATCATCCCAAGAAAATCGTCTGTAGGTGACAAAAGTAAGGTAAAATATGCCACCGGATTCAAAGAGTTAATTTCATTTCCTTCTCGCTGATCCTGGTGTTATTCCTGGCCATCACACCCCTTCCTGGTGGGTGTGTGGCTGGGTGTGTGTGCCATCACACCCCTTCCTGGTGGCTGTGTGGCTGGGTGTGTGTGCCAGTGCTTGCTTCTTCACAGCAACTTATTTCTGTTCGCCTCAGAGTTTTTGTAAGGCCTAGGGGAGCAGGATGGCCCAGTGGTAGAGCGCATGACTCCAGACCGTGAGGTCGAGAGTTTGCGTCCCGCCCAGTAGCTGCCTTGCTGGGAGAGGTAGCGCTCTCCCACCACCCTAGCAGGGCTATATGATCTATCTAGGTCTAGCTTGGGGAAATAATCCCTTTGTAACGCCTGTTTCGTAACGCAGTTTCTTGCTGTGCATTCAGAGAAGACAAGAACACTGCATACCCAGCACTGCGACATGTATGCCGATCTTGTTGGAAAATCATGTGCACACTTTCTCCTATTTTGACAGTTTTTATTTCTAGGGGGCGAACCCCCCTTGGAGAATCATCCAGGGGGTCCTGCTCCCTAAGTATCACATTAGGTATCAAAGTCCACTGTACAATATGTACACTGATACCAAAGCCATATCTGCCATCCTGTCACTACTGAGAATTTTTTATTTGGTGAGTGGCACTGACCGTCTTATAAATCATGCTGGGACATTTATATGTTGTGGAAAACTTTCTCAGTAACCCGACCAACTTACCTGGAAAATTACATTCAAATCCATCAGATACCCTAGGACAGCGGTTCACAACCTGGGAGCCATGGTCAAGGGGGCCATGGGTATTATTGGTAATACGAAGATATTATAAGGTATTTGGTCTGGGTAAAACCTGTCAGAAATCAAGTATGAAATATACCTTACTGTGCTAGTTTAGCCTTAAGTATATTGGGATAATTACCGTTTTCTGCGCAATATCAATTATTAAAAATATATAAATATACGATCTGAGTTATATAGGGGCCATGGAGCTTCTCATAATTTTCTCGGGGGGCCACAGGACCAAAAAGGTTGGGAACCACTGCCCTAGGAGGAGTTAACACACACACACACACACACACACACACACACACACACACACACACACACACACACACAAGGCTGAATCAGCGGTATAGGACGATGTGCCGAAACTTACACCATCCTGGAAAGCAGGACTTAGAGAAAATGCAATTAAATGTACTAAGTATAATAAATGGTTAAAACTCTGGTGTTGGGAAGTGTTGGGAGTCACTAAGAACACGAGGAACACAGTGTGAGGAGGAGGGCGGGTGTCAGGGCGTTGTAATTTATTGTTGCCATCTGCAGGCGGTTTTATTCAGCACAGGAGAGGCTTTTCCACCCACACACATCAAACACAACCATCACTAGCCCCTTCACCCACACACATCACACACAACCATCACTAGCCCCTTCACCCACACACATCACACAACCATCACTAGCCCCTTCACCCACACACATCACACACAACCATCACTAGCCCCTTCACCCACACACATCACACACAACCATCACTAGCCCCTTCACCCACACACATCACACACAACCATCACTAGCCCCTTCACTCACACACATCACACACAACCATCACTAGCCCCTTCACCCACACACATCACACAACCATCACTAACCCCTTCACCCACACACATCACACACAACCATCACTAGCCCCTTCACCCACACACATCACACAACCATCACTAACCCCTTCACCCACACACATCACACACAACCATCACTAGCCCCTTCACCCACACACATCACACAACCATCACTAACCCCTTCACCCACACACAGCACACACAACCATCACTAGCCCCTTCACCCACACACATCACACACAACCATCACTAGCCCCTTCACCCACACACATCACACAACCATCACTAACCCCTTCACCCACACACATCACACACAACCATCACTAGCCCCTTCACCCACACACATCACACACAACCATCACTAGCCCCTTCACCCACACACATCACACACAACCATCACTAGCCCCTTCACCCACACACATCACACAACCATCACTAACCCCTTCACCCACACACATCACACACAACCATCACTAGCCCCTTCACCCACACACATCACACACAACCATCACTAGCCCCTTCACCACCACACATCACACACAACCATCACTAGCCACTTCACCCACACACATCACACACAACCATCACTAGCCCCTTCACCCACACACATCACACACAACCATCACTAGCCCCTTCACCCACACACATCACACACAACCATCACTAGCCCCTTCACCCACACACATCACACACAACCATCACTAGCCCCTTCACCCACACACATCACACACAACCATCACTAGCCCCTTCACCCACACACATCACACACAACCATCACTAGCCCCTTCACCCACACACATCACACACAACCATCACTAGCCCCTTCACCCACACACATCACACACAACGATCACTAACCCCTTCACCCACACACATCACACACAACCATCACTAGCCCCTTCACCCACACACATCACACACAACCATCACTAGCCCCTTCACCCACACACATCACACACAACCATCACTAGCCCCTTCACCCACACACATCACACACAACCATCACTAGCCCCTTCACCCACACACATCACACACAACCATCACTAGCCCCTTCACCCACACACATCACACACAACCATCACTAGCCCCTTCACCCACACACATCACACACAACCATCACTAGCCCCTTCACCCACACACATCACACAACCATCACTAACCCCTTCACCCACACACATCACACACAACCATCACTAGCCCCTTCACCCACACACATCACACACAACCATCACTAGCCCCTTCACCCACACACATCACACACAACCATCACTAGCCACTTCACCCACACACATCACACACAACCATCACTAGCCCCTTCACCCACACACATCACACACAACCATCACTAGCCCCTTCACCCACACACATCACACACAACCATCACTAGCCCCTTCACCCACACACATCACACACAACCATCACTAGCCCCTTCACCCACACACATCACACACAACCATCACTAGCCCCTTCACCCACACACATCACACACAACCATCACTAGCCCCTTCACCCACACACATCACACACAACCATCACTAGCCACTTCACCCACACACATCACACACAACCATCACTAGCCCCTTCACCCACACACATCACACACAACCATCACTAGCCCCTTCACCCACACACATCACACACAACCATCACTAGCCCCTTCACCCACACACATCACACACAACCATCACTAGCCCCTTCACCCACACACATCACACACAACCATCACTAGCCCCTTCACCCACACACATCACACACAACCATCACTAGCCCCTTCACCCACACACATCACACACAACCATCACTAGCCCCTTCACCCACACACATCACACACAACCATCACTAACCCCTTCACCCACACACATCACACACAACCATCACTAGCCCCTTCACCCACACACATCACACACAACCATCACTAGCCCCTTCACCCACACACATCACACACAACCATCACTAGCCCCTTCACCCACACACATCACACAACCATCACTAACCCCTTCACCCACACACATCACACACAACCATCACTAGCCCCTTCACCCACACACATCACACACAACCATCACTAGCCCCTTCACCCACACACATCACACACAACCATCACTAGCCCCTTCACCCACACACATCACACAACCATCACTAACCCCTTCACCCACACACATCACACACAACCATCACTAGCCCCTTCACCCACACACATCACACACAACCATCACTAGCCCCTTCACCCACACACATCACACACAACCATCACTAGCCCCTTCACCCACACACATCACACACAACCATCACTAGCCCCTTCACCCACACACATCACACACAACCATCACTAGCCCCTTCACCCACACACATCACACACAACCATCACTAGCCACTTCACCCACACACATCACACACAACCATCACTAGCCCCTTCACCCACACACATCACACACAACCATCACTAGCCCCTTCACCCACACACATCACACACAACCATCACTAGCCCTTCACCCACACACATCACACACAACCATCACTAGCCCCTTCACCCACACACATCACACACAACCATCACTAGCCCCTTCACCCACACACATCACACACAACCATCACTAGCCCCTTCACCCACACACATCACACACAACCATCACTAACCCCTTCACCCACACACATCACACACAACCATCACTAGCCCCTTCACCCACACACATCACACACAACCATCACTAGCCCCTTCACCCACACACATCACACACAACCATCACTAGCCCCTTCACCCACACACATCACACACAACCATCACTAGCCCCTTCACCCACACACATCACACACAACCATCACTAGCCCCTTCACCCACACACATCACACACAACCATCACTAGCCCCTTCACCCACACACATCACACACAACCATCACTAGCCCCTTCACCCACACACATCACACACAACCATCACTAGCCCCTTCACCCACACACATCACACACAACCATCACTAGCCCCTTCACCCACACACATCACACACAACCATCACTAGCCCCTTCACCCACACACATCACACACAACCATCACTAGCCCCTTCACCCACACACATCACACACAACCATCACTACCCCCTTCACCCACACACATCACACACAACCATCACTAGCCCCTTCACCCACACACATCACACACAACCATCACTAGCCCCTTCACCCACACACATCACACACAACCATCACTACCCCCTTCACCCACACACATCACACACAACCATCACTAGCCCCTTCACCCACACACATCACACACAACCATCACTAGCCCCTTCACCCACACACATCACACACAACCATCACTAGCCCCTTCACCCACACACATCACACACAACCATCACTAGCCCCTTCACCCACACACATCACACACAACCATCACTAGCCCCTTCACCCACACACATCACACACAACCATCACTAGCCCCTTCACCCACACACATCACACACAACCATCACTAGCCCCTTCACCCACACACATCACACACAACCATCACTAGCCCCTTCACCCACACACATCACACACAACCATCACTAGCCCCTTCACCCACACACACACACACAAATCCATCACTAGCCCCTTCACCCACACACATCACACACAACCATCACTAGCCCATACCTACACACACATCACACACAACCATCACTAGCCCCTTCACCCACACACATCACACACAACCATCACTAGCCCCTTCACCCACACACATCACACACAACCATCACTAGCCCCTTCACCCACATACATCACACACAACCATCACTAGCCCCTTCACCCACACACATCACACACAACCATCACTAGCCCCTTCACCCACATACATCACACACAACCATCAGTCACCCTTTCACTCCTGGATACCAAGCACACGTGAATCAAAATCGCGTTGAACAAAATTGCTTTGTGCATAATCGCGTTGAACTAAATGGCATAGGACAAAATCGTGTTTGCAAAATCTTGTTCAACAAAATCGCGTGGTAACATAGCAGCAGGAATGACATAAAATATAGTTAATCGAAGTGGAGGAGTTTTGCCCAACGACGTCGCTTAAATTTAATGCTTGGTAACACCTGTTTTATGCAAGTGATGCCTACCACTTCCTGGTGTGTGTGTGTGTGTGTGTGTGTGTGTGTGTGTGTGTGTGTGTGTGTGTGTGTGCGCGTGCGTGCGTGCGTGCGCGCGCGCAGGCCCCACTCTTCCTAGCCTTGTCTCGTCCATCTGATGCCAGCTTGGGGAAAACTATCCTGGGGCAAAAATAATGCAGAATAAAAATACCGTCCAAGCCATTGCCCTTCAGGCTGGTGGTGCCGCCATAATGTAAACATGATGCTGACATAACGCACAGCAAGAAAAAAAAATCCACTTTTTGCCGCGACTTTGCTTGCCGTAGTGTGATCAGCGACAGGCTCGTTTATGTTGCATGGTTTTTTCTTAGTGTTGTGGAGAGAGGGGGGAAGGAAGGAGGAACAGGAGAGAGCGAGGAAGGAGGGAGGGAGAGGAGAGTGCGAGGGAGGAGGGAGGAAGAAAGGGAAGGAAAGAAGAAAGGGAGAGGAGACGGAAGAAGGAGGGCGGGACGGAGAGGAGAGTGGGGAGGGGGGCAAGACGGAGAGGAGAGTGGGGAATAGAAAGGAGGGAGAGGAGAGAGGGAGGTAGAAAGGGGGGAGAGGAGAGAGGGAGGTAGAAAGGAGGGAGAGGAGAGAGGGAGGAAGAGGAGAGAGGGAGGTAGAAAGGGGGGAGAGGAGAGAGGGAGGTAGAAAGGAGGGAGAGGAGAGAGGGAGGAAGAGGAGAGAGGGAGGTAGGAGGAAGGGAGACGGAGATGGGGATAAATGATTTTGGAAATTGAACGTATGGGAGGGAAAGGAGAGAGAGAGAGTCCTGGCGATCGAGGGAAAATGGAAAGAGATGGAGGGGAAAGTGGAAGTGGAGGGGAAGGGGTAAATAAGGGTAGAGAGAGAGAGAGAGAGAGAGAGATAAATAAGGGGAGAGAGAGAGAGAGAGAGAGAGATGGTAAATGAGAGTGAAAATGAAGGCTTTTTATCATCAAGTTTTCAGAGTTGTAAATTGTTGTGTCGGGTCAGAAGTTTGATAATATTGTTGCTCCATCATGGCACTGCGTTGACGAGGAAAGAATTACACACACATTTTTATTTTTATTCTTTTCTTCTTATCCTCAGCTTTCTTTTATAAATTTTTCAATCTTTTTTCTTCCATTCTTACCTCAGTCGTTTCTTCCCTTCTTTCCTTTATTTTTCTTTCTATCTGTTGAGTTCTTCGTCTTTCTTTCTCCCTTTACCCCATGTCTTATTCATCATCATCATCAGGTCCGGATCCAGCATATTGGAAACGAGGGGACGTAAACCCAGCAGAATCATCACAAGTTTGAAGTCACGCTGACTCATTAACAATTCTTCAGAATGTATTAACACATCCCTCTTAATTATTGGTAATATGTATGTAAGATATTTAGTGCATATATTTTGATTAATTAAAACAGAAAATTGGGAACGTACCGGATTTCCGTTCTGTATACAATTTTTGTACAACGCGCTGATTTTGAATTGCCCAGGATGATTATTTTTCCATGTTTTCTTATTTGTCACTGTAACGTAACCTAATCTACCCTGTCTGAACCTAACCCAACAGTTTAACCTAAATGTTTAACACACAACCGAAACTAATTAAAAAAAACAATAAATAATAATAATAATAACTCAACAGGCTAAGCTAACACACTAACCGTAACTCATACTAAGAAGACAAACCTAACCTAACCTAACCTAGCAGATTAACGTAACAAACGAATACGTTAACCTAAACACATACCGGTACTATGAGAACAAACCTAACCTAACACGTAACTAACACTAACTTAAGCGAATACTAAGACAACAAACCTAACCTAACACGGAACTAACACTAACTTAAGCGAATACTAAGACAACAAACCTAACCTAACACGTAACTAACACTAACTTAAGCGAATACTAAGACAACAAACCTAACCTAACACGTAACTAACACTAACTTAAGCGAATACTAAGACAACAAACCTAACCTAACACGGAACTAACACTAACTTAAGCGAATACTAAGACAACAAACCTAACCTAGACTTTCGTGGATAAGAAAAAGATGCAAACATGTACACAAAACTGACACTAGCGGGCATACCCCATCCGACCCAATCATAATCGTTATCATCACCCTACTCATATTACCCTATACTCATTTTACTCTAACTTGTCCTAGAATTGCCTTGATCCCATCTTCATTGCTGAGTTGTAATAATAGATTAACGTAAGTTATGCTAGTCACGAAGAAGTGCTATGAAATGCATGAAGACTTGTAGCATTGTTTTTCTGTCCCTGAACTACGTAAAATAAGCTGCAAATGGACGAAATTCTAAACCAAGTTAGTGTAAAAGTACCATAGTAACTGGAGTGGGCGAAGCTGAGACATAAAATATCAAAGAATAAAGATGGAGAAAGGAATTAAAGAAGAAAAAAAAATATAAAAGTATGAGCGTTGTTAGGAGCAAGAAAAATAATTATTGCATTTTATTATTATCTTATTATATTTTCCTGTCCATGTTTGTTACATTTATCGATTTTGTCTCCATCGTCTTCTTCCATCCTTTCGTTTCCCTCCATCTCTTCTCCTTGCCTTCTCTCTTCTTTACCTTCTTCACTTCCATCATTCTCTCAGTTAGTCTCTCTCTCTGGTAAGCCTGGTGGGTGTGATGTGGACCTAATAAGTTGGTGTGTTACTGATTAAAGCAAAATACATTGCGAGAGAGGGAGGCGTGGAGGGAAGGAGGGAGGGTGAGGGAGAGGAATGGGAGAGAGGAGGGAGAATGAGGGAGAGTAGGGAAGACGGAGGGAAGAGTGAGTGAAAAGGATGAGAGAGGGAGGGAGGGAGAGAAGAATGAGGAAATGTGAGGGAGAGTGTTAACAGGGGGAGTGGTGGAGAGAAGACGGAGGGAGGGTGGGAGGGAGAGCGGTGAGAAGGGAAAGGAAGGGAGGGGGAAGATAGATAGGAAGGGAGGAATAGAAAGAGTATGAAGATGACGAGGAAAGGAAATTGTACGAGGGAAGGTGGAAGCAGACAAAGATGATTTTAGGAATATATATACATACATACATATTTACAGAAAGAGAGAGAGAGAGTTCAACAAAGACAACACAAAATAATTTAAGGCATACTGCGGAAAAGTGTGTGTGTGTGTGTGTGTGTGTGTGTGTGTGTGTGTGTGTGTGTGTGTGTGTGTGTGTACCCCCTCAAGATCACAAGCAAACTCTCAGGAAGCAATTTTAAGAACATGATTACTCTCCCTCCCTCCTCCCTCTCCCCTTCCGCCTTCTCTCTCCCCTTCCACTTTCCTCCCTTCCATCCCTCCGACTTTCCCTCATCTTTCCTCCGCCCTGGCTTTCTTCTGCCTCTCCCTTCCATCTCTCCATCTCACTCTCTTCCTCCCTGCTGCCTCTCACTCTCCTCCCCTTTCTCCTCAGTTTCTTTTCTACAATCCTCGCTCTCTGTTTTCTTACTCCTTTCACCGCTCTCTCCCTCTCTCTCTCTCTCTCTCTCTCTCTCTCTCTCTCTCTCTCTCTCTATCTCTCTCTCTATCTATCTATCTATCTATCTCTCTCATTCTTCCAGTGTACAAACTCATGCAACAAATCACACAGCAAAAAACCACAAACCGAATTTTGAAAATAGTTACGAAAATGATAAAAAGGTTATAATTAACTTAGTGTAAGTTTGACTCTATTTAGTGTTTTATTAATGTATAGTATTGAATAAATGATGTTTTTTGATGTGAATAAATGATATTTTTAGTACACATTTGTTTCTCTTTTGTATCAACCTATTATTCTTCCATAATGAAGATTATGAAATGATATGCACTGTTTTGTTGGCTGTTACAATGTGTTAAAAGATTATGATTAAGAGTTATGGGTAGTTTAAAATTATGGTGTTACAGCTTATAGGGTTATGAGATTGATATTGGATTAGACTTGATTGAATTAAAAGGAACTGCATGTTGGGCCTTGGCGGAGGTATGCGCTCTACTGAGTGCCATTCTAGTTTATCTATATTTTTATTAGAATTTGCCTCCTTTTGATTTATTCAGTACTGACGAGTTTTCTTTTGTTTTCATTTTTCGTGTTTCGTATCCATTGGTTTAGACATGTTATTCATGTTTTTGTCTAGTTTTCTGTATTATGTTTATTATGTATGTATTGTTATTTTAGGAGTCCTGTGTTGTCTTTATTGTCTTCAGTCATTTATTTGTACTTATTAATATTTATTTTTATTTTTTATTTTTTGTATTTATTATGTCTTTATTGTTAATTTATGAGTCGTGTGTTGTCTTTACGTTGTCCTGGTGTGATTGGTTTGCTTTTATGCTTTTGTTTTAAATTCAGTGTGGGGCGCGGGAGGCCATGCGTGATATTATATGAGAGAGAGAGAGAGAGAGAGAGAGAGAGAGAGAGAGAGAGAGAGAGTTTATACGACAATGGAGAAAAGAATGAGAGAGAAGAGTAATAACTGGGACGATTGGAAACGAAGAGAAAAATGTATAGGAGAGTGAGGCACTGAAATGTTGGCTGCACAGCTCAAATAAATGATTGAATAAATAAGTGATAAAGTGTAATAAACAACGAACAGACAGACAGAGAATATTGTTTTCTAAGTTAACTGCCCAACACACTTAACTTCGTTTTAGGGAATATAATAATGTATACCAACCAGATTTCATCCTACCATTTGTTAAAACCCATTGACATCAACCCAGGCTTACTCATTCCTGCCTTCACACACACACACACACACACAAAGAAGCAGTGTCTGACAGTCGAGCAATGATGTGTGCGTGATTGTGTAAACAAATAATTTCTGGGCTACGCATTCGTGTGTGTGTGTGTGTGTGTGTGTGTGTGTGTGTGTGTGTGTGTGAATATTTATCTATTTATCTATCTATCTACCTATGCAGATTAAGGAGTGAGTGTTTGATCTGTCAGATACATTCACTGTAAAGGATGATTACGAAGGGGGAGAGCGACAGAGGACACAAAGGCGATGAAGAATAAACAGTGAGAGAGAGAGAGAGAGAGAGAGAGAGAGAGAGAGACATTATGTGAGAAAGAGAAAATGTAACCACCTTCATCATTAAATCCAGCTCTTATCTTTCTTTTATCGTATCATAATTGATTATTAGTATCTTTTTCACACCCTCATTATCATTGTTTTCTTTTGTCTCCCTGTGGGCTTGACTTGATTCTCTCTCTCTCTCTCTCTCTCTCTCTCTCTCTCTCTCTCTCTCTCTCTCATGGGTTTTCTTTACTCACTGTGTAGTATTTCTTTTTTCCCCAAGGTCCTTCACTTCTTCCATTTTCCCTTCCCACTATTTATGTGTTGTTTCCTACTTCCCTTTTCACTTACTGCTTCTATCAGGCCTTCTTTCTTGGCCTCTTTTGTGTTCTTGTTTCATTTTTCTATTGTTCTCATTTGTCGCCATATTCTACAACTTCACACACACACACACACACACACACACACACACACACACACACACACACACACACACACACACACACACACACACACACACACACACATAGATTCATAGAGTTGATAGCCAGATATACATATAGTGGTTGTGGCCTCAGGTTGGTGTGAAACACGAACCCAGTAGACTACAGGCTGAATGTGTCCTTGTTCAGCAATGCACCATCGTCCTTTTGGGGACAGGGAGGGAGTTGACAGATGTTTACATAACCAGGCAGAAAAGCCGCTCGGATGTTGATGCCAATACGTGAAGGCGTCTTTACCAACACCATACACTTATTTCTTTATTGGTTGAATTATATGCTCATTTATACTGATTTATTTATTTATTTACACAATTAAAGCCTTCTTTATTTTTTCTCAAATAGAATTGTATGTTACAGATGCTGTGTCTTTCTGGCTGTCTGTTTACCTATCAGTTTATCTATATGTATCTGTCTACCTTCCCCCTCCCCCGCTCTCTCTGTGGATTAGAGACAGGATAATACGTAACACAGGCATTTTATCCTTAACTCCACTGTTTCACATTCTCCATCACACACACCTTCCCCTCTCTCTCCTTAAAACTTTTCTCTCTAATCCCCTCTCCTGCCTTCATTCTTCCTCTCTCCTCTCTTTCTTTCCTTCCTTCCTTCCTTCCTCTGTCATCCTCTCTCCTTATTCCATTCTTTTTTCTCTCTCTCTCCCTCCTTCTTTCCTCTCTCATCCTCTCTCCTTTCTCCATTCTTCCCCTCCCCTCTCTCTCCTTCATTCATTCTTCTCTCATCCTCTCTCCTTTCTCCATTCTTCTCTCTCTCCTTCATTCTTTCCTCTCTCCTCCTGTCGTATTATCATCTCTTTCTTTCCTTTCTGATATCTTCGCTTCCTCTCGCTGCTATTCATTTCTCTTCATTTTTCTCTTTCCTCCTTTCTTTTCTCTCCTCTTCTGTTCTCTTCTCTTCATTCCTTTCTTTCTCCTCTCACTCTGTCCTTTCCTTTCTCCTCTCACTCTCTTTCCTTCTCTCCCCTTCTTTCCAATTCTCTCCTCTCCTCCCTCTCCTCCCACATCGTTCTTTCATTCAATTTCCGTCGTCTTTCGGTATTCATGCAGACATCCCCTTCCTCCTCACGCTTCTCTCTCTCTCTCTCTCTCTCTCTCTCTCTCTCTCTCTCTCTCTCTCTCTCTCTCTCTCTCTCCTTTAAAGTTCCTTTCGATTTTCTCCCCTTTTCTCAGGTCATGAAATGCATTGGAAAAATATTTAAATTTTTTGTGTGTGTGTGTGTGTGTGTGTGTGTGAGAGAGAGAGAGAGAGAGAGAGAGAGAGAGAGAGAGAGGAGAAGATACATCTTCACATCCTCGTTAGTAGCGTAGGTACCTGACCTAAGCGACTCAGTTAAGACATTAAGGCAAGAATGACCAGTGCTTCGTCCCTGAGTGGAATTATAATCATCAACAAACCCTTGGATTTAACCCTATATGGCTGACATCCAGCCAGAGCGCCATAACCCACTAGACCAAGGGGTATCCATAATTTTGCTATGACTGCCACCCAGTGTCATGGTTACATGAGTAATAGGAAACAAGTATTGTTACTCACTTTAGATATTAACCGAAAGTAGCACTACATCGAGTGAGTGGATGGTGACCGAACCCTCCTACCAGTATATAAGAGAGTAATAACATTAAAACAACAGGGATATAAAGAGAGAATTGCGATGGCTGAACGAGAAAGCAAGAATGGTAAGGGAGAAAGAAGGGTAATGAGGAAGGAAAAATTTTAAAGGGTATTTTAGAATGAAAATGACAAGAAGAAGAAGAAGAAACTTGGAAGACAGCCAGAGAGGATAAGAGTATAAACTAAAGTAACACAGAAACAGAGGAAGCAAACCAGAAATCCATCAAGCGAAACCAAACCAAACAAGGCTAAGCATCAACACACAGGCCACACAATGCCACACCCAACAAGGTACTGTACCATAACATTTCGCTCACTGATTGTTTGTTTTCACTCAAGCTCCAGTAAAGTAATTGTAAGTTTAGCCAGGGAGGAGAATGTGGTAAATTGTTAGTGCTTGTGTAGTTGTTATTGGTACCTCCGTCACTACCACACCTCTCTTCCTTGCTGAGTAGAATCGCCTGGCTGTGCCAACACTTAAATAGCCCAACACTTAGTGTGTTTATCAGCAGTAGTTGTAACACACACTTCACTACTGCACCGCCTTCCTAAAGTGTGTTTAGGAGCAGTAGTTGTAACACACACTTCAGTACTACACCTTTCTAAAGTGTGTTTAGGAGCAGTAGTTGTAACACACACTTCACTACTGCACCGCCTTCCTAAAGTCAATGATATCACATGAATAATATTAATATTATATAAAATGTGTCTTTTGACCTTCACTGATAGTCCTTAAAATTCCCCACGTTCTTGCCCTACTGTCAACCCCTCCACCAAGTGTGGCCTGTCATCAAAACTGTTTAAGTTGACCTTGCTATGTGACCTTCACCTGCGACCTTCATCCTGACCTGTCACCTTGATCTTTAAATGACTGTGGTTCTTAAATTCAATCCCATCATCCTTTCTATCTTTATCCCTTCCACAAAGGTTGGTCTAAATAGAATAAAAACTGTCTAAATTGATCTTGCATTTTGACCTTCAATCCTTGGGGGAAAACAAAGGGGGTTTAAAGGAAGGAGAAACCTATTGAAAGTATTATTCACACACACACACACACACACACACACACACACACACACACACACACACACAATATCTGTCCCATTACTGTGATTTAGCCGAAATTATTTATTATGTCATCTTTCTGCAATCAGCACGTAATAAATAGGATAAATTCTACGCTCACCATATGCCATAATTCACTTACTCGAGCCCCACCACCCCTCCACCCTTGCCTTATCAAAAACCTATGCTGGGAATGAGGATATTTTCGGCACATAAAATCGTCCTTCATTAACCATAATATATCACCGAATTTCTAATAATGCCATGAAAAGGCTATGAATATTGTTTTTGACTACGTATGGAATTGTTTTTAAGCATATTTTCAAACCCGCTAAACTCATGTTTCCCATCGTCTTATTAAACCTTCAAACAAACATATCCCATTGTTATAATTGCTGCTGCTACGAACTTCGCTGTATGTTCTGTGTCTCTCCCGGTGGCATAATTAATTTTGATTTTTTTTTTCGTTGACAAGTTTCGGAATGCATTAAGTTCCTTTATGATGTACACACACAGCTGGCAGTGTATTCTTGGTAGCGGTATAATTGCTGCCACTACCAACTTGGCTGTGTGTTGTGTGTCTGTCCATGGCCTAATTATTTACACACACAGCTGGCAGTGTATTCTTGGTAGCGGTATAATTGCTGCCACTACCAACTTGGCTGTGTGTTGTGTGTCTGTCCATGGCCTAATTATTTACACACACAGCTGGCAGTGTATTCTTGGTAGCGGTATAATTGCTGCCACTACCAACTTGGCTGTGTGTTGTGTGTCTGTCCATGGCCTAATTATTTACACACACAGCTGGCAGTGTATTCTTGGTAGCGGTATAATTGCTGCCACTACCAACTTGGCAGTGTGTTGTGTGTCTGTCCATGGCCTAATTATTTACACACACAGCTGGCAGTGTATTCTTGGTAGCGGTATAATTGCTGCCACTACCAACTTGGCTGTGTGTTGTGTGTCTGTCCATGGCATAATTAAGTGTGTTTTGTTATCAGGTGTTGCGGGGTTTATAAAATCGTGTCAGTCAACTCTGGGGCGGGGAGGCTGGCAAGTTGGCTCTCTCATTTACCCAACTTGTGCACCTGTGACGTGTTGGAGAGAGAGAGAGAGAGAGAGAGAGAGAGAGAGAGAGAGAGAGAGCTAGTGACCGCGAGGAAGAGAAAGTGTTGGTGAAAGTTAGAGATAGGGAGAGGGGAGAGACGAGGGCGGAGGATTAAGTAAGAAAAAGAGTGTGAAAGCTCTTATATGACAGTGAGAGTGATGCCGTGAAATCAGAATTTTGTTAGATCACAATTAAGAGAAGGTAAATACAGTTACAGTGTTTTGTATGTATATATATATATATATATATATATATATATATATATATATATATATATATATATATATTAGCAGGGGTACCTGGCATTGCCGGGCCAAAAAGGCTAACACTTTAATCCTATTTGTTCTAGTTCAGTCTTTCTTTCTACTCCAGTAAGACCATGTACCTCTTATGGTCTTGAAGAGGGATTATAAGAGGTCGTGGAACTTTCTGTTTCAGCTTTCGCAGACTAACGCACAGTATTTGTGCGTACTTGTTTACTAGTACCGGTGACCTCAAATGACCTCCAACCGGTGACCTCGAAGGTCAACCTCATATAGCCTGTGTCCGAACTGGAGGTCATGTGAGTCTCCATGCTTAAAATTAAGCAGCAGGGATACCCATCGTTGCCAGGGCCAAATAGGCGAACACTCCGCCTGTGACCTCAAATGACCCAGATCTGAATTTTGACCTCCTTAAAACCATCCTTGGGTCACCCTAATCCAGAATATGTATGGGTCTGGGGGTCTCTGGCCCTTGGTTTGGGCGTGACTGAAGGACAAACAAACAAATAAACTAAACGCGGCTCTTTTTATCTATCTTTCTATTTACCTATGTGTATATATATATATATATATATATATATATATATATATATATATATATATATATTGGTGAGAAATAGTTAGGTAGATAGATTGATAGATAGATTGATTGATTGGTGGATGGATAGCTAGATAAATGAATGAATGGATAGATAGGTAGATATATAAATGAATGGATGGATAGATAGATAGAGACAAATAGGCAGACAGATAGATAAGCAGATAGACAGGCAGAGATAGATACAGAGAGGTAGATAGAGAGACAGATAGAAAAACAAAGATAAGGAGAAATATAATTAAAAATATAGATAGACTGACTGATATAAACATGGGTAAATATGACGTTAGGAGACAGGCACACAGCGAGGTAATTAGACACTGGTGGAGTCATATTGTCAAGCAATAAGTAAAGATTAATAATTTTACTCAGAGATTTTTGAAAGCGCTCGAATATTTTCATCTTTCCCCCTTTTTTTATGTACGTGTAATTATAAGTCACGTAAATCTAAGTGAAACTCTCTCTCTCTCTCTCTCTCTCTCTCTCACACACACACACACACACACACACACACACACACACACACACACACACATCCTTTCAAATATCTGTTTCGACCTTCCATGGTCTTTTACACTATATTTCTCCATTATTATAACAAATTGAATTATTGACCAAGATTATATGAAGAATTTACCTTTGCTACTGAAAATGTATGAAGTTCACTAAGAATACTCTCTCTCTCTCTCTCTCTCTCTTTTCCTATTTTTTGCCTCTATTTCTTGTAAGCCTCATCTTTCATCTTTCTTCCCTTTCATTCACCCTTCCTTCCTTCCTTCTGCTCCATTTTTCCCATTCTTCTTCTTTCCCTTTCATCCTCAATCAATATATTCTTTCTTCCTCTCTTTCCTCTCCCTTCCTCTCCCTGTCTCCATATTGTCATTACTTCTCCACTGCTTCTTTCCTTCCATCCTTCCACCTGTTTCCTTATCCTCCCTCACCAGTCATTTCCCCCCCCCTCTCTCTCTCTCTCTCTCTCTATCTGCTTCTTTCCCTCCCCTCCCCTCCTTTCCTTCATTCCTTCTTCTTCCCCTCCCTCTTCCATCACCCCTCCTCCCCTTCCCCTCCCCTCCCCAATTTCCCCTCTTCCAACTTTTACATTTCCCTCATGTCTCTCTCTTTAATCCTTCCTTTCCTCCTCACTCTTTCCCTCTCCCTCCACATTTCCTCAATTTTCAGTCGATTTATGTCTCGTCTCTCCATTTCTTTCCCTCCCCTCCTTCCCCCTCCACCGCCCCTCCCCCCCCCACACACATTTCGGCTTGAATGAAGTGGGTTGAAGGGTCTTTAGGAGTTTCTCTCTCTCTCTCTCTCTTTCTCTCTCTCTCTCTCTCTCTCCACCCTTTCCTATCCTCCCCTCCGCCATTAAATATACTTCCTTTCTTAACATCATTTGTCAACTCAGTTCCTCGTTTTCCCTCCCTCCCAACCTACTTACCTGTCTATCTACCTACTTTCCTGCCCACTTGCCTACCTACCTACCTTCTCATCTAATTATCCACCCATATATCTACCTATTTACTTATCTACTTGCATATCTACCTACCTACTTACCCATCCACAGAGCTGTCTACATACCCACCTACCTGCCTACTTACTAAACAGCTCACATACCTACCGGCCTGCCTACCTGCCTTTTTACATACATGTGCACACATCAACTTACCTACCTATCTACATACCTACCTACATACATGCATACCTACCTACTTGTCTGTCTACCTACGAGTACCTACCTACCTACCTATCTGTCTACCTACGAGTACCTACCTACCTACTTACCTACCAACCCATTGTCCACCCTACGCTACCAACACCTATTCACTGAAGTAACCCGAAAGAAAAAGAGTAATGGTATGAGAGAGAGAGAGAGAGAGAGAGAGAGAGAGAGAGAGAGAGTACATTCTTTAAAATATTGCGTTGCCTTTAAAAGCGACAGAAATTGAGAGAAAAACTAGTTCCCTTGCTTTTCCCTCCCCTACCGTCCTTCCCTTCCCTTCCCTTCTCTTCTCTTCCCCTTTATTTCCCTTCCCTCTCGTTCCTTCCCTTCCTCTCTCCTTCCCTCCCTTCCCTCCACCTATTTCTCTTCCATATCTCCCATTCTCTAAGTTCCCCTTCCTTCCACATTCATTCCACTCTCCTTTTCCTTTTCTGTTTTCTTTTATACCACTTTCCTTCCTCTGTCCTTCTTTTCTCCTTCTTTCCATTCCCTCTTCTCATTCTCCTCCGTCCCCCTCCCATCTCTTCTCCCACTTCTCCCTTTAACTTCCCAAGAGTCCTTTCCTTTTCCTTCCCTTCCAGTTCATTTCCATCTTCACCTTCCTGTCCTTTTGTCTTTCCTTTCCTTCGCTTCCTTTCCATCTTTCTGTCCTTCCTTCCTTCCCTCTCTCCATCAGTAACTCTTTCTCTCCTCCACTGTCGTTTTCCCCCTTCCTTCCATTACTATTCTCTTTCTACCTTTTTCCTCATTTCTCTCTTCTCTTCCCCTCCCCTTCCTCCTCCCTTCCTCTCCACTCCAACTAATCACACACTAGCCTACTTTCTGCCTTTCCCCTCTCCTCCCCTTCCCTCCTTCCGTCGTTATTCCCTCCCGCTCTCCACCTCTCTCCCCTCCCACTCCCCTCCCCCTCCCCTCCCCCACTCTAAACACACATTTACTGGATGTTGTGAGGGGAGGGAGGTATTGGAAGGGGAGGGAAGGGGTAGATGTTGCGGCTAATTAAGGCCAGGCTGAGAGAGAGAGAGAGAGAGAGAGAGAGAGAGAGAGAGAGAATTTTGTTCTTCACGCTTAAGTTGGAGAGGAGGGTGGAAGGTGAAGGAGATGGGAGAGAGGACGGGTGGAGGGTGGAGATGGAGCTGTGTTGGAGAAGAAAGGAAGTGAAGAGAAGAGGGAGGTGTAAGGTGGAAGGTAGGGAGGGACAGCAAAGATAAAATACATACAAAAACTTATCTTTCTCTAATGATACAAAGCAAACACATTCAGTCACTTCACAATGTTCCTTAGTTGAGTCTTAAATCATTATAAACTGTGATGCAATTAAACACACCGAGCAACCAAATCCCCAGGTTCATAAGAAGGGTTGTTGAGAGCAATGGCTGGAGGGAGGAGGGGAATTAGGGAAGTGGGGAGGGGCGGGTGGAAGAGGTGTGAGGAAGGTGTGGAGGGGCTGGTTTGGGGGTGGGGGGTATGCGTGAAATCTGGATGCCCGTAGGTGAAAATGGTCTTATTAAATACCTCTGACAGCTGCACTGCCAGTTCTGTTATGTCCCGTAATAATGCATCAGAATTAATGGTGATGTCATTTGTGGGCTGTAATTATCTTGGGTTAATTGAAAGATCTGGCAACTGAGCTGTGTGAGGTGGTGCTGGTGAGAAGCCGTGAAATGTGTACTGAGATGCCATCAATAAATATCAGACAGTTTTTTATCAACTAATCCTCAGTTTCTGTAGAGAAGGCTGAGGCAGACTGTAATGAAGATGAAATAATGTGAGTAGTGTGGCAGGAAATGCGACGGTACTCTTGTTTCTTAATGTTTGTTTAATAAGTTACAGTAGAAATGTTAATGGCAAAATAATCAGGGTATGCTTGACGGCTCTGAGCTTCTGTTTAAAACAGACTCTTCTCATCCATTGCGGTGTTCGTATTTTTTTCTGTGTTTTTGCGCGTGTGAAGCTAAGAACGGGAATATTAAGAGTGGAATCAAGAGCTGTGTGGCTTGGAGTGGGCGTGAGGGTGACAACGAAGGGACCAAGGTGACGAAGGAGTTTTGTATAAGGTTAGTAAAGGAAGAATTACAAGACATTATGTTACCGGTATCATCTTGTTGGTAGGTTGAGAGTTATGCAGGTTAGTGAACAAGAAATTTTATGAGGTTTTTGACATTCTTGTGAGGGGATTAAGTTGGAAGTTAGGAAAGTTAAGAGGTGCAGTTCAGTATATAGGTAAGTGAAGGAAGAATTACACGTGGTATGTTCTTGTAGTTAGGTTGTTGAATGGGGGAGAAAGTAGATTGGTAAGCAGGTATGTGAAGGATGGAATTACAAGGTGATATGAGGATTTTGTAGGTATATTTGTAAGTAGATAAATGAAAGAAGGAATTGTCAGGTAGATTTTTGTACGTAGATGGGTAGGTAGATATGTAATAGGTAATTGGAGGAGTAAATTACAAGGCGTTATGAGGATTTTGTAGGTAGATAGGTAGGTAGAGGAGCCGCGGTGGTCTGGTGGTAGCGTGTTACACTTGTGATCAACATATCTCTCCCGTATATTATTTGTTTTTTCTTACTGTATTGTTAACACACATTGTACATCCGAATCTTTGTTATCTAAGAATTTGTTACTAGAGAGTTAGTAAAAGTAACTGAGTAACCTTGATGTATAGTAACCTAAAGGCAACACTAGTGAACGCACACACACACACACACACACACACACACACACACACACACACACACACACACACACACACACACACACACACACACACACAAAGAGAGAGAGAGAGCTATCCTTTGATCCCTGTCACATGTGGCAGTGATGTGTGATGAAGAGAGGTCATTAAGCAGGCCAGTGGAGCAGAGGCAGATCAGGTCAGGTCACGAAGATTGGCTTTCATTAAGTAATGTTAGGTTATATTACGTCAGTAGGAGGTCTTGCTGGCGAGAATAGGATAGCTCAATTCAGGTCAGGTCACAGATTAGTTTAATTTAGGAGAGGTTAGGTAAAGTTAGGCTGAGTTGTATTAGGTTAGGTTAGGTCCTTAGGCGCATCAGTGCGGCAAGGTCAGGTCAGGTCGCATGGGGAAGAGGGTGACACTACTCATTTTGTCAGCTCACGGTTTATCAGTTTATCTTTTTAACCTGAGAATGTGCCTGGAGAGGGGCGCCTTTACGTACCACCGTTAGCTGGTTATAAGAACCTCACTCAGCTCCTTCCCACTTCCCCGAAAGGAGGATGGTGGATTGTAGGAGAAGGGCAACATGATTCTGCAGTCCACCAGGATCAGGTTCAGATGAGCGTAAGGCCACAACATTATTAACAAGCCTGAGGGCATCTTATATATTTCATTTGGTAGACCTGAAATTGCCATCTCTACCCAGAATGCTGAGTTGTACCAATATACTGTATAGTACTCGTATTAATGCTTGAATATGATGCTAGTCATGAATCAGTGCATAGTCAAGGAAGTAGGGTCGTAGTAATGTCTTTTTCTGACAGTGAACTACATGACATAAGCAACAAAAAGACGAAACTCGGGGCCAAGATAACGTGAAAGAAGTATAACTATTGCTCAGCCTCGAGGAGACTTCTCAAACTCGCCTTAACCCACTAGATATAACAGACGTCAATGTCTTACGTGGTTATGGGAGAGAGTGGGGGTGGGGGAAAGAAAGAGTGGAGTAAGGTAGTTTAAAAAGTTGTGTCAGAGAGAGAGAGAGAGAGAGAGAGAGAGAGAGATTCAACAATATGAACACATTCGATAAGTTAGTAAGAAAGAGATAGTAGCATTTCTCTCTCTCTCTCTCTCTCTCTCTCTCTCTCTCTCTCTCTCTCTCTCTCTCTCTCTCTCTCAAATAAATCAGTCGGTACAGGCAATCGCTGGTTAGTGTGTTTGTCAATCTGGCATCTGATTAACGTCCTTGGGCTGAAGGGGTTAGGGGTTAGCCATTCAGAAATCTATATATCAGTAAAAAAGATAACACTAGGAGCACTCTGAGAGCACAACACCCTCGCCCTGTAAATGGTCAAATGGCTCAGTATTTGACTGTCTTGTGACCTTCAGCTTTCCACCCGTTGTTTTCAGAGGTAAATAACTTCATACTTGGCTGACCCTCAACCCATCCATTAAGTTTGGTGAAAATCAGATAAAAACCTGAGCTGACTTTGCCCTGTGATCTTGACCTTTGACCTAGCTTCTCGAATCAAATCCCTTTATCCTTGTCTGAGACTCCTTCCCTCCTCCAAGTTTGATCCTCAGAAAATCAAAACTTTGTGAGTTATAGAGTCGTACATTTGACCTTGTCTTATGACCTTGACCTTTGACACATTGTTCTCAGAATCGAATCCCTTCATCCATGTTTTACCCTGACTCCCTCCACCAGTTTTTGGTCTAAATCAGATAAACAATATTTAAATTTACCTTGTCGTGTGACCTTAACCTTTGACCTATTGTTCTAAAAAATAGTAGGGCCCCTATTCACGTCGACCAAGGAAGCTCCCTAATACCATCTCCTAAGCGACTTACTTTGCTAATTTCACTTTGCTGTCCTGTTTATTATTATATATCATTCCAGTATCATTACACTCTGCATAACTAACGTACATTACAAAGGGATATTAACCACCAGTATCCAAAAATAAATCGCCAAAAAAAATGGTGCTAGGGGGCCTCCTTACCCGTCAAGAATACGGGTAAAGTTCATCCCTTTGGCTGACCCTCAACCCTTTCACCAAGTTTGGCCCAAAGCAGATTATAACGTGTTTTGGTTATTTATTGACACACACACACACACACACACACACACACACACACACACACACACACACACACACACACACACACCAGGCTTTTACCCCTGCGGCTGTGGAACTAATGAGGTATGCTTTCGGTAGGTCATATACAAGGCAGGTTAATTAGGTCATTAATATTTTACAAGTCATCAGGTTTTTATTGACGTTCAGGATTTTGGGGAAAAGTTGATTAAGGGGCAATTAGATGACCGTAGCGTGTTTAGACTGGCTTAGGTTAGGTGTGGTTGGACTGGGTTGGCTTAGGACGGCTTTGGTTAACCTTAGATCCGTAGGGATGAGATGGTTTTGGTTGGGTTATGAGAGGTCGGGGACTTAGGTTGGGTTAGGAAGGGTTAGGTTTGGCTGGGTTAGGTTTTAGGTTAAGTCGCATCAAGCAGGGCAGTTTGTGTTGAAATATGTTATTTGTGTTATTTTATTATAAACTAAATTTGGCAGAATTAAAGTTGGATTCAGTTAGATAGGGTTAGGTTAGATCTGTTTGTGTAGGTAGGGTTAGATTTGTTTGGTTTTGGTTGGGTTACGTTAGGTTGGGCTGCACTTTGTTAAGATAAGCTGGGCCGGGCTGTGTTGGGTTGCGCTGAATTAGGATGTCCTGCGTTGGGCAAAGTTATGTTAGATTGAAAAGTAAATCCCTTGAACCTTTTATCCCCCTTAATCCCCTTCAGCACGAGGACTTCCATTGGATTTATTGTGGCTGACGTCAGATTATTTTAGCTAGCTTACTGAGAAATTGACTGGGGAAGTTGTTAATAGTCGTTTTTTTCCTGTTCTCCTCTCCTTCCCCTCACAAACCCTCCCATTTACATTCCTTATCATCTATCTGGCAATAGATAGATAGATAGACCATCTCCTTTCCTTCCCCATCACTCTTCCCCTCCCCTCACAATCCTACCCTCCCCATTCCTTACCCTTCCCTCTCTTCACCTCTTTCCCTGTCATCCATTCCCTATCTCCCTTCCTTTCCGCTTTTCTTCTCACCTACGTCCCCTCCCCATCTTCCTTCTCCATTCCTCTCCCTTCCTTCTCCATTCCTCTCCCTTCCTTCTCTATTCCTCTCTCTTCCTTCTCTATTCCTCTCTCTTCCTTCTCTATTCCTCTCTCTTCCTTCTCCTGCTTCTGTCTGTTCCGTTCTCTCCCTTTAATTTTGCATCGATTTTTTTTTTCCTTCCTTCAGTTTTGTCTCAAGGTCCCTCTGCTTCTCCCTTCCCTCCCTCCCTTCCCTCCCTCGCTCCCTTCCCTCAGTCTCTCCTTTATTACATTCTACCATTATTTACCTCTCCTCTTCCTCCGTTTCCCTCCGGTCTCTCCGATTAAATAAGTTTCTCCTGGTTTCTTTCTCCCTCCTTTCAGCTTCTATCGTCCCTTCCCCCGTTTTCCTCTCTCTCTCTCTCTCTCTCTCTCTCTCTCTCTCTCTCTCTCTCTCTCCATCCTGTCTTGTCGACATTCTTTCCTCCCACACTGAATAACATTGCTGAAACTATGTTCCTTCTCTTGCCTTCCTCTTTTTCGCCCCCCTATTGTCTCTCTCTAATTTTCCCTCCTCCCTTTCCCTCGCGGATACTTTCAGTTGAATATCTTTCTCTGTTTCCTCCTCTCCCTCCCTCTCTTCCACTCTCACCCACTTTGAGACACATAACCTCTTTTTCTGCCACTAGTCCTTTGTAAACGTCTCTCCCATTGACTGTGCCTGGAGAGAGAGAGAGAGAGAGGAAGGTGGGGGTTAGTGGGTTACTGCTACCACTACTACTACTACTACTACTAACGATCATCATCATCATCATCATCATCAAAAAGCAAAAAACTGAAATAGATCAGCGGTGAAAAATACGGAAGATAATTACGTTGGGAGAAAAATTCCCGTCCACCCCAAATGGCCTGAAATTAAAGGAAGGAGAAGGACGATGAAAGACAACACAGGAGAGAGACGAAAACAGACTCATTGGCAGGTTAATTAATTCCTGCCTTTTGCAGCAGAAAAGTCTCTCTCTCTCTCTCTCTCTCTCTCTCTCTCTCTCTCTCTCTCTCTCAGATATTGCTACTGATAACTGATGAAGTGTCTGTCACTAAATATGACGGAACAGGAGAGAGAGAAAAAAGAGGAAAGAATGGGAGGTGAGGTAAACGGAGAGAGAGAGAGAGAGAGAGAGAGAGAGAAGGCAAGGAAAGAGAAGAGATGGGAGGGGAAGGAGAGGAAGAGGAAGGGGGAGTGTAGCTGAAGGGACGGAGGAGAAGGGAAGGGGGGGGGGAAGAGAAAGGAGGGGTAGGATTGTGAGGGGAGAATGTAAAGGCTGGAAGGAGGGGAAGAGGAAAAGGTGTGGGTGAATAAGTGGAGGGGAGGGAGAGAGGATGGAAGAAGAGGGAGAGAAGGGGAAAGAGGGAACTAGGAAATGAAGCTGAGAAGATTAGGGAAGGGGAAGGGGAGGAGAAAAGACTGGAAGCGGAAGGAAGGATGGAAGGAGGGAGGGATAGAGAGAGAGAGAGAGAGACAGACAGACAGAGACAGATTGACGGTGTGGGAATGAGGTATTGTGGGTGACAGAAATGGATTGGTTTGCGGAGAGACGGATCCTAATCTGTGTTGGTGCCTCTGTCTGTCCTCCAGTGTATATCTGTATGTCTGTGTCCTTGGCTCGTATTCTCGTCGGTGAAGGAAGCTCCCTAACACCTCTTCCTTTGTGACTTATTTCTGGGTATGGGTGGTTAATATTCTTTTGTACGTTATTTACGCAGAGTACGTCGATATTGGAAGGATTTATTCCACACTGACGAGGATAGCTAGGTGTAATGAACAAAATTAATCGCTTAGGAAAAGGTTTTAGGGAGCTTCCTCAGCCGACGAGAATACGGACCCTTATCTACGTGCTTTTCTGTGTCTGTCCCTCTTTGTATAGACAGCTAAGAACTCCACAGAATGTGTAGTTCTTTTTGGTATTGTACATATTATTATTATTATTATTATTATTATTATTATTATTTTAGGGGGAGGGGGGGAAGATCTTGAAAACTGGCATTCCAAGACCGTTCGAGGGACTTGAAATTTTCAGAAGTGATATATCTTAGTTGTAGGCTTCTTTTGGCGCATTTTTTTTTTTTTCTAGCACTAGCCCCGCACTAACACCCTATGTTATTTTTTTCCATTTTTGCTCCTGCGCAGCAAAAACTAATGAATCGATTGTTTTGCAAATGTTGCAGTATGTAGTCGTCAACATACACAATAATCAGTTTAATTGACCTGTGCAGCTGAGATATATGGGGCAAGTAGGGTGTGTTTGTTTCGTAGCTGCTGATTGGCCGCCGATGATGTCACTGAAGTAAATGCAGGCGTGTACTGTAGTGCAACATGCGGACGTGGGTGTACACCGTGAGTGGATATTGTAGTGCAACATGCGGACGTGGGTGTACACCGTGAGTGGATATTGTAGTGCAACATGCGGACGTAGGTGTACAACGTGAATGGATATTGTAGTGCAACATGCGGACGTGGGTGTACACCGTGAGTGGATATTGTAGTGCAACATGCGGACGTGGGTGTACACCGTGAGTGGATATTGTAGTGCAACATGCGGACGTAGGTGTACACCGTGAGTGTATATTATAGTGCAACATGCGGACGTAGGTGTACACCGTGAGTGGATATTGTAGTGCAACATGCGGACGTGGGTGTACACCGTGAGTGTATATTATAGTGCAACATGCGGACGTGGGTGTACACCGTGAGTGGATATTACAGTGCAACATGCGGACGTGGGTGTATACCGTGAGTGGATACTCGTATTATAGTGCAACATGCGGACGTGGGTGTACACCGTGAGTGGATATTGTAGTGCAACATGCGGACGTAGGTGTACACCGTGAGTGGATATTATAGTGCAACATGCGGACGTGGGTGTACACCGTGAGTGTATATTATAGTGCAACATGCGGACGTAGGTGTACACCGTGAGTGGATATTATAGTGCAACATGTGGACGTGGGTGTACACCGCGAGTGGATATTGTAGTGCAACATGCGGACGTAGGTGTACACTGTGAGTGGATAATTTGCTACAAACGTCACTCATCGTTATATAAAACTTTAAAATCAGGTTTAATTTTCTTTGATAACAGTAAACTTTTAAAGCTAATTTTGACCTCTTCAGCCTCGGAAATTATTCCATATTTTACCTGGCTGCTTGTACTGAAGGCAGTTTAAAAATATAAATAAATATGTGTTAAAATATGAAGAGGTGTAGATTTAAATCATCGGCGGCCAATCAGCAGCCGCGATTCAAACACACCCTACTCGCCCCATACATCTCAGCTGCACAGGTCAATCAAATAGGGTATAGTGCACCTGGGTATTGATACTAAGATCGAACAAATTATTCCTTTCTGAGATTCTGAGGAAAATCAAAATGGCCGCCTCATGCCTTAACCCGTGGATTGCGCAATTACGTTTTTTTTATCCCACCCCGTGGTGCGCAAAAAATGAAGATTTTTTTTTTTTTTTAGTTTTTGTTTATCATAAACTTGAAGATAAACATCCAGGGCATCATCTGGTGAAAAAGAATCTCTCTCTCTCTCTCTCTCTCTCTCTCTCTCTCTCTCTCTCTCTCTCTCTCTCTCTCTCACACACACACACACACACACACACACACACACACACACACACACACACACACACACACACACTGATTTCAGTGATCCCCTCCCCCCCTCCCCCAACTGTTATATAATTATATGATAATGGCAAAGACAGCTGCCATGAGTAGGACCGGGGAGGGGAGGAGAAAGGAGGGGAGGGGAAAGGGAAGGAGGGGAGAGGAAATGCAGGGAGGAAAGGAGAGGGGACGGGAGGTGATGGAGCGAGTGGAGGGGAGAATAGAGAAGGAGACTGAGGGAAGAAACTGAAGGAGGAAGAGGGAGGGGGCAAGAGACAGGTTGATGTAGAATTTAGAGGGGATGGGGTGAGGGGGAGAGGGAGGGGAGGAAAGAAGAGGAAGGGGAGGGGGATAGGAAATAAGAAAAGAAGAATAGAGGCAATGGAGGAATAAAGGGAGAGGGGAAGGGAGGTAAGACAGGAATACTCGGTTGGAGGACAGAAGGAAGGAAGAGGGGAGGGAAGGGGAAGGGAATGGAGGAAGGGGAAAGGGGCGAGGGGAAGGGGAAAGGGGCGAGGGGAAGGGGAGAAAGAAAGGAAGAAGGGAACGTTGAAAAGTATTGGAGAAAGAGAAGGAAGGAGGAGGGGAAATAGGAGGAACTGGAGAGAAATGAGATACAGGAAAGGATGGAATGAAGGAAGGATGGGGAAATGGAGGAGAGGGGAGGAGGAGGAATGGAAGGTCGAAGTCGAAATGGTGTGGAGGAGGAGGAGAAGGGAGGATGGGAAAGAAGAATGGAGAGGTATGAGAGAGAAAGAGAAGAGAGAGAAATGGAGAGGGAGGGGATGGAGATGCTGCTGCTGGAGGGCAGAGGGAAGGAAGAGGAGGCAAAGGTGGGTAGGGAAGAGAAATGAGAGAACAGGACGGAGGAGACGGAAGGATGGGTGGAACGGGAGAGGAGTGAGATGGAGTGAGACGATAGAAGAGAGGAGAGGAGAGGATGATAGAGGAGGCAAAAGGAGGAGGAGGGAAGGGACTGAAAGAGGAACGAGAGAGAGAGAGAAATGCCATCAACAATTTCACTTCGATGGCGTCTCCCATTTCATTCTCACTGCTGCAGGCTTAACTCTTAAAGTAGTTTTGTCCCCCAAGTAATTTAACAGTTAATATCCTTCAGCAGAATCTTTTCACTTTTTCAGTCTGATGATTTAACTGTATTCTGAGTGCTTACCGGTGATATATATATATATATATATATATATATATATATATATATATATATATATATATATATATATATATTTTTAGTCAAAGACACTGTGAATTGGAAGTGTTAGATCTGCATTAACCCCTTGACTAGTAGAGGACCATCTTAATTTAAATAATATATGATAATAATGATGATGATGATAATAATAATAATAATAATAATAATGTTAAGAATAATACTAATAATAGTAATAATAATAATAATAATAATAATAATAATAATGATAATAATAATAATAATAATAATCATCCTAACATTAACACACACACACACACACACACACACACACACAGTGAAATGTGTCACTGGACTGATCGAATTCTTAAACTCTTACTGTTACCTCTTACCAGGGGTTACTGTTACTCCAGGGGTTAATGTTGATATTCCTTAACCATACCAGTAATAGAGCCAGTTTTGAAGAGGCATGAAATCGACTAGCGGCAATAATAATAATAATAATAATAATAATAATATGATGATGATGATGATGATGATGATGAAGAGCGTGACTGCATTATAAGAGTTAAAAGTGAGAATTAGTTGAACAGCCTTTCCTGTTCATGATTTTCTTTTTTTCTTCTTCCTTTTATTTATTTATTTATTTTTTTTACTTTCGAAATTGAAAATTTTCCTGGATCAAAGCTGATAGGGACAGAGTAAGGGAGAGATTTCCCTTGTTGGTAATAAATTCTGTTGACTTTCCAAAATAGATTATCCAAATGTGTGTGTGTGTGTGTGTGTGTGTGTGTGTGTGTGTGTGTGTGTGTGTGTGTGTGTGTGTGTGTGTGTGTGTGTGTGCGTGCGTGCGTGCGTGCTTGCGTGCGTGCGTGTGTGTGTGTGTGTGTGTGTGTGTGTGTGAGAGAGAGAGAGAGAGAGAGAGAGAGAGAGAGAGAGAGAGTTGGGAGGGACTTTTCAGCAGTATCATCCTTATACAATAAGTAGCAAAATATTAGGATGAGGAGGAGGAAGAGGACAAGTGAGAAGAAAAACAAAGAATAAGAATAGAAACAGGACGAGATTTTATACATTCTCTCTCTCTCTCTCTCTCTCTCTCTCTCTCAGGCTACATTTCCTTCTTCCTGTCTGCTCGCCTATCCTTCCTCCCCTCATTCTCTCCTTTCCTCCTCTAATTTCCTGCTTTCCCTTTCTCTTCTGCTCGCACCCCTCCTTTCCTCCCTTCCTTTCCATTTTTCTTCCATCCTCTCTCCTGTTCTTCTTCCTTCCTTCATCAGCTTCTACCTCCAGTAGGCGTCTTGTCTCTTTTATGTAATTTTCCTCCCTTCTTCTTTATTTGCTTTCTCTCATTCCACTTCCTTCCTCTTTCTTTTCTCCTTTCACCTCTTCCTTCCCCATCTTTCGCTTTGTGTACCCAACAGATCTGTCAACGCACAGTAATTCTCAAAGTGGATGGAGGTGGAGGAGGATGTGGTTCTAACTGAAGGCATTATCCGGCAGTCATCAGTGTCCAGCAGCGCCTAATTTAAGAAAATTTTCCATTGTGTTTGACCTCGACAAGGAGTTTGGGGCAGAGTGGAGTCTCCATGGACTGCCCCCACTGGGGAGGGTGAGTGGCCCCTGAGGGTTCCGGCCAACCCAAGTATGCACGTTTTTTTTTTTTTTTTTTTTTACGAAGAAATTTTAAATTTTCCTTTGTTATAGACCAACAACAGAAACAGGTTGTAGGAAGGGTGTTTCTCCTTCCCCCCTCCCCCCTCTCGCCGTGATGCGCCTCCCAGAGTGAACATATCAGTTTTCTGCCCTGGAACAGACAAGTGGCAGACCTCCACCCCGACCATGTTTTTGGCTGAGACTGTGGTCTCTTCACTGAAGTGCTAAAAGCTTAGAAAACAAAGACGAACTCCTAACCGTATATTTCAAGGTTCAGTAAATCATACCCAAAGATAATATTTTATTACATCAAATACAAAAAGGTATTAACACCAACAGTTGGCTCATTAGAGTTAACAAATGGAAAGCAGATTAATAATGAGATCGAAATGACTAAAATTTTTAGTGCATTCTTTGAATCAGCATTTGCAAGATGATTCAGGTTTGATTTCCATGTCTTCCCACATACGTGAAGCTGAAAGTGGTCAAATCAGCAACATTAGAGAAATGTAATGGTTTCGATCAATAACCTTGAGATCAACAAAACACCTGGACCTGATTGGATATCCCCTAAAGTTTTACAGGAGGTAGAAATAAAAAGAATCAAAACCTCTGACTCAAATTTTCAACATATCATTAAGGGTCGACTTTCTGCCAAATAACTGCAAACTAACAAATATGACTCCAGTATTGAAAAGGGTTATTAATCCCAACCTGGAAATTATCGTCCAATCAACCTAACATCAGTAGTATGCATATTATTGGAAACCATAATTAGAGATAAACAGATTAAATAAGAATAGATGATTTATATTCCAATTTCCACTTTATTAGCGCCGGCGTGCCACAAGGATCAATTCTGGTGCCAACCCTATTCTTAGTTCATATTAATGATCTCTTTTCTGTCACTCACGATTCCACCCATTCAAATGCAGATGACTCAACACTTCACAGTTCATTCACACTCAAACACCCATTTACAAAGTTTAATATCTCAAACTCAGCTCAGTGCAGCCATCTTCATAAATCAAGACTTATCTAAGATCACTGATTGGGGACAAAACAACCTTGTCTCATTTAATGCTAGTAAAACCAAATACATACAATTTACTAATACACAGAAATTGCCAGATTCGTATATTACTCGTACCTTCATTGCTACTATTATCTCCATCTTCAAAAGTATTGAAATTCTCAGTGTTTCACTTAACAATGCTCTCAGCTGGACCTCACATGTCAGATCAGTTGCTATAACCGCCTCGAAGAAACTTCTTCTCCGCTGATGAGCAGTTAGCTATAATTTATAAGAGTCATGTGCACTCTCAGCTTGAATATTGCTCACCCTTGTGGAATGGATGTGGAGAGGTTGCATTAAAACAACTAGACAAAATTCAGAACAAAGCTGTTAGAATTATTAATAACCCTGCTATTATAAATAAACTACCTCCCCCACAAGTAAGAAGGAATGTTGCCTCCCATGCATTTACAGATATTTTGTTGGCAAATGCTCAGACAAAGTTGCATCCATGATGCCACCTCTCCATGCCTTCCCTCGTGCTACACGGGCATCTGGTAGCGCTCATGACTGGAATGTCACACAGTCATATTGTAGAACTTCTGCCTGTCAGAATTCTTTCATTCCCCAAACTGCATCTCTCTGGAACTCGCTTTCCCGGAGTTGTTTCCCTCCAAACTTCAACCTACAGCTGTTCAAGTCCAACTGTTATAATGGAGGACGCCAGTAATCTGGTGTATGAATTACTCTTTTATTTATTTTTTTTTTCATTTGTTTACCTTCCTCTGTTCTGTTATTTAAAAAAGAAAGTGTTTAGTACAAAACGGCCTTATCAGAGATCCTTTGCATGAATCCTGGAACATTCATTCATGTCTTATCAGTCTCCTTAACGTTTTCTGTTATATAACTGATATATTCGAAAAAAAAAAAATTCAATCGATTAAGTGCCACATAAAACTCCTGTTGAGAAATTTGGAACAGAGGAGTCCGTGGCAGTATTCTTAAGTGAATTACTAAAAACTGGGCTACAGAACGTACCAGTAAACAGAAAGTTGTAATTACAGGGAGAAAGTCTGACTGAATAAACGTTACAAGTAGAATGTCGAGAGGTTCAGTCTGGGGTCCCATTTTGTTTTGAAATTACTTCATAGACACAGTTGAAGGGTTGTGTTGTCGGATATCCTAATTTGCTGATGATACAAAAATTGGTAACGTTGCAGATAAACCTAACAAAGTACAAACAATTCGGAGAGATTCATAAACTTTTCAAATGTACACCAGTCGTGGGAAGTGGATATAATATTGAAAAACTGCAAAGTAAATACTGGGAGTAAAAATGAAAAAGTTAACTACAATGTATACTTAACTCGAGAATGTAAATGAAGAGAAAGATGTGGAAATAAATATAAAATAATTTAAAACCATATCGAAAGTGCACAGAGACAGATAAGAGCACAAACTGATTATATTCACAGCACTTTTGAATATGAATGAAGAAAATATGATCTTACTGACAAATGAGGAAGTGACGGAGCATTGTGGTGGGGAAGTGGATGTGATAGCTTTGGGAGAAATGCACTGAGATAGTTTGGCCATGTGGAAAGAATGGATAGTGAGAGACTAACGAGGAAAGTACATGTGAGTGAGGTGGAGGAAGGGAGAGAAAGGGGGAGACCGAGGATGAGATGGAAGGATGGAGTAAAGAGGTACAGTACATGAGGGAGGGGAATGTAAGTTGGGGAGAGGGCAGCGAAATGACAGGGGATAATATAACAGGGAGGTGATCTGTTTGTGGCCACCTCTGACGGGATTAAGGCATCTGGTTATAGACAGATAGATAGATCGATAAACAGAATATGATCCTCACTTTCTATGATTCATTTGCGTGCTCTCATCTGGAGTATATACTGCCTACTTTTGATCACCGTACTTTTAGAAATATTTTGAGTTGTGGATTAAACTGACTATAAATGTAGCCGACTGACACAGCAATAACGCTTAACTGGTCGCTTGAGTAGGTATCTAGCTCATAATCTCCAGCCAACCACGTTCAGAGCTGAACACAAAAAAATCTGACCAATCATCTTCTCTCGTCTACATCACGGTGAACCGAGCAACAACACAAAATCACTGAGCAGTTAGTAACGTTTTTCCTGCATGGTGAGCCTTCTCACTTTCTCCTGCTGGTGTCGGCTGGAGGTTTTGATGAGTTACCAGTTACCTGAGTTATTACCAACACTTTAGCAAACAGCCTTAAAAGGAGCCGACAGGTCCGTTGCTGTTTGCTATCCTTCGTGTTTTGTACTCCAGGCCTCTTCTTCCTTCCTCTCTCCTTGCCTGCTTCTTTTCCTCTCTCCTCATCCTATCCCTCTTTTTCTTTGTTTTTCCTTCTATGCACCGTACTTCCATCCTCCATGGCTTCTCAGTTGCTCCATTTGTGCCTACTTCCCTATCTCCCTCTCTGCCTCCCTCGTTCCTCTTTCCTTCTCCCCTTCCTTCCCTTTATCCCGTTCTGTATTTCATCCCCCCCACCCTCCTTTCTTCTCACTTCCCACCTCCTTGTCTACCTCCTTCCCTCCCTCCCAGCCTACTGTCTCCCTTACCCTCCCTCTCCCATAATTTCCCCGTGTTCTTCGCTCCCTGTCCCTTCCTTCCTCCTCTTCCTCCCTCCCTCCCTTTCTCCATGCATCTTCTCACCTCCTGCCTCCCTGCCGTCACATTATTGTCACTGTCTACCATTTGCTGTGATTGAATGGCTGTGTGTGTGTGTGTGTGTGTGTGTGTGTGTGTGTGTGTGTGTGTGTGTGTGTGTGTGTGTGTGTGCGTGCGTGCGTGCGTGCGTGCGTGCGTGCGCGCGCGCGTCTCTCCCTTTGTTATTTGCTCTGATCATCATCTAATTTCCCACAACCTCCTCCATATCGTTCCTTCCTTCTCCTTCTTCCTTCCATCTTTCCTCCTTATCTCGCTCATTTTTTCATACTTTTTCTGCCTTCCTTCTTTCATGATTTCCTTCCGTAATTCCATCATTTCATGCTTTTTTATTTTACATTCTTTTTTTCGTATGATTTTACTTTTCTCTCTTTTTCTTTCATCCTGTCTTCCTACCTCTTTAGTTGTTTTTTCCTTCACAACATATTTAACCTTATTACAGATTTTTCACTTTCTTTGCCTTTCTTCTTCCTTTGTTTTTCATCCCTTGTTTCACCTTCTGTCCTACAGTCTTTCCTTCAATCCTTCCCATTTACTTAAATATATGTTTTCATCTTTCATTCCTTCTTTCTTTCTTTCTTTTAATTTGCTTTTCTGTTTATATTTTTCTGTGTCGGTAAATACGGTATATATCAAGATGTATTGATATCTTCTCTCTCTCTCTCTCTCTCTCTCTCTCTCTCTCTCTCTCTCTCTCTCTCTCTCTCTCTCTCTCTCCAACAACTCAGCCGTATCTACAATACCTATCATGAATTCTAAGCAATATAATCTGTAGCCCAAACAGTTTAATAAATCCATCCATCCATCATCCAATCCTACATTGCCCCATGAGGAGCGTAGGACCCCGGGGCAAGGCAGTTGGTCCCGACATTTAAGATGAGAGTGAAAGTCTAATAAATACGTCAGCAATTTATTATATATACAAACACAGGCTTAATTGAAAGGTATTATAGGATATAATTGGTTGTTATAAGAGAGAGAGAGAGAGAGAGAGAGAGAGAGAGAGAGAGAGAGAGAGAGAGAAAATGGTGTGAATAATTAGGGATGATGATCCTGATGATGATGATGATGGCAGTAGTAGTTGGGTTAATGATAATGGTGGTAATAATGACTGTGATGATAATAAAGATAATAATAATTATCATATTGGTTGCGAGTGATGATAATGGTTATAACGGTAATGATAGTGATGATAATGATGATAGGCGTCGAAATTACTGTACTTGATGAACAACATGAAGCGCATCCCCATGACCCAGACTTAGTTGACTGGTTTTAAATTCGAAATCAGTTTTTCTCGCCTTACCCTGAACCCTTCCACAAAACTTGGTCTAAATCATAAAAGCTTTAAGTTGACCTGACCTGTTGTTCTAAAAATATAGGTCAACCCTTCAGTTAACCCTTAGCCCTTCCACCAAGATTGGTTCAAATTAGATAAAAAATGCTTTAGTTATTTTATTCACACACACACACACACACACACACACACACACACACACACACACACACACACACACACACACACACACACACACACACACACACACACACACACACACACACACACACACACACAGGTCGAAATTTGCCATTGCCGTGTGACCTGGACAAGTAATTTTTCCAGTGACCTTCACATTTGACTGATTGTTGTCAAAATCGACTGCTTTTATCTTTGCTGTATCTTCACGCCTTCCACTAAATAGGGTTTAATTTGAATAAAAACTTTAAACTGACCTTGCCCTTTGACCTTAACCTTTGATCTACCATTCAAAACAACAATAGGTTTACTGCTTGGCTGATCTTCAACACTGCCATCTTGGTTGGCTAAAATAGGATCAACACTAATTATTCTGCCAACCATCACTCACACGGGACGAAATTTTACCTTGCCCTGTGACCCTGTCCTCTAGATAATTGTTCTCAAAATTGCTTCACTTTTTCTTGCACTACCCTGAACCATTTCACAAAGGTTGGCCTAAATCGGACATAAACTGTTAATGTGATTTTGTTGCGTCACCGTTTGCTGTGTCCCTGTGACCTTGATCTTTGACCTATTGCTCTCAAAAATAATTTCTCACTAACCCTCAGTCCTTCCGTCAAATTTGTTTGAAATCGGATGAAAACTTTTGGGTTATTCTCTCTCTCTCTCTCTCTCTCTCTCTCTCTCTCACACACACACACACACAAAACATTGTTTAAACCATAAGCAATCGTGAGGGAAAATAATAATAATAATAATAATAATAATAATAATAATAATAATAAAGCCATATGATACCAAACTGAGATGACAATAATATTAGGAATGGTTTTTATAGTGTGGAAAACGTATGCGTAAATTTTGCAGAAACTTCCAATGAATTCCAGCAATATTGCAGTCAATTCTCTCTCTCTCTCTCTCTCTCTCTCTCTCTCTCAAAGTGCTATGCGGAATATGACGAGAGAATGATGAAAGCGATTGAAAATGTGCAGAAAGTAAATGAAAACTGTTTTCGCTGACAAACGATTTCAGAGAGAGAGAGAGAGAGAGAGAGAGAGAGACGAGTAACTAACAATTACATTATCTAATTTTCATCCTTTTTTTCATATTCTTCCTCATTCTCTATTTTTTTTTCTGTCTCCGTCTACCTCCTCCTCCTCCTCCTTTCTCCTACCCCTCTCTTCCTCTCTCCTCCTTCTCCTCATCATCATCAGCAGCACCATTTTATAGCCTGCTTGAGTTTTCATCTTACCTTCCTGTAAGAGTTTAATTTTGCCGCCAAGGCTTTCATTCTTTCCTCCTCCTCCTCCTCTTCTTCTTTTTCTCCAGTTTCTCACATTTCGTGCATCTTTTCATTTTATATCCCCCTATTTATTTTTATCTCCTCCTCCTCCTCCTCCTCCCTCTTCTTCTCCTCCTCCTCCTCCTCCCTCTTCTCCTCCTCCTCCCTCTTCTCCTCCTCCTCCTCCTCCCCCTTTCTGCTTCATTGTTTTTCCTCTCTTGATTTTCTTCTCTTTCTCCCTGCCTCTCTCTTCCCTTGTTCTTTTTTCTTTCTCTACCTTGTTTTATTTCCTCCTGTTTCTCTGTCTCCCGTCTCTCCTTGGCCAGCCTTTCTCCACCTTCATCTCTCCTCTTCATTCTTTGTTGCTTTCTCCTCATTCATCTTCTTGTCATTTCCTTTTCTCACCACTTTGCTCTCTTCCCACATCTTCATTTGAGCTCATATATTTTTTTCTCATTTCCCTCTCCTTTTTTACCTTTAATATGCTTTCTTCATCTCTTTCCTTTTTCTCTTTTCTGTCCTTACTTTTTTTTTCCCTCCTCGATTCTATGCTTCCTCTTCCCTCTTCACCTATCTCGTCCCTGATCTTTCTCGTTATATCCCTCTTCATTCTTCTTGTTCAGTCCCCCCACCCGCTCTCCTCCATCTACTCTCTCTCTCTCACACACACACACACACACACACACACACACACACACACACACACACACATCTATAAAAAGGTTAGTGACAATGGCAGGAAAATAACAGAAACTTCAGTATAGTTTTGAAGGCCTTCATGGAAAAGGGTTTGGTTCAGTCCTCCCTGACTTTTTTTTTTTTTTTTTTTTTTTTCCAGGCCACGTTTCCCTGCGTCATGGAGCCTTGGAACAGGATGGGTAAGATGCCGCGATATTTACCCATTGTTGGCTCTCCTGACCTAAATATAATCGTCTTGTTGTTGTTGTTGTTGTTGTTGTTGAATAATCCCTGCCTATGTGGCCAAGCAGACTCGTTAACCACAGACAAACCATCTCCTCTACAGGGCCGTCCCATGTAGTGAATCGTTGTTCCCTTGCCGTTGACAGCGCCTCGCCACAGAGATGTTGAAAAGGTGGCCAGAGCACAATAAAATGGGCGTTATTGTAGTGAACAGGAAGCTAACATTATTATTATTATTATTATTATTACAGTATTATTATTATTATTATTATTATTATTATTATTATTATTATTTTTATAAGTCGTAGTGGTGGTGGTGGTAGTTGCTGTTGCAGTAGTCGTAGCAGCAGCAGCAGTAGTTGCAGCAGGTATTGATGTTGTTGTTGTAGCCCCTGGTTCATGTTAAATACGAACCCGATGGACTGCGGCTTCAGCTAATTTCCTATAGTTCACCATCGTCTTTCTTGGTAATTGGGAATTATTTAGGGGACCTTGATGTAACCAGACAGATGAGCGACTTGCCTATATCAGTGCCACCACATGAAGGCGTCCCTCTCCATCCCCCAACGGAAACACAACTACCCTTCTCAGTTCATTTGCATGTTTGTGTATTTGATCATTGCTGCCTCCAGACGATTTTATTCAGCCTCAGAAAGATTTTCATTTTAGGAGGGATTCAGTTTTAAGAGGAACAGAGGAATGGAAAGGCAAATTAAATATAGAATGAAATGTATATGGAAAACAGCCTCAAGGGACTGATCTATACTTTTTTTTTTTTTTTTTAAGTTCTAATTTGGCCCAGATTTTCGACCTTTTGCAGCTTCTTTCACGCAGCTGTGTGGCAGAGAGAGAGAGAGAGAGAGGGTGCTATCTCTGTGCATACATTCTCTAGCACTTCTTTGTGACTAGCATCATAATCCAGCGTCAATCTTTCCTTACAAATCAGCATTCAAGATGGAGAGATGTGAATTTTAGGCCAAGTTAAAGTAAAATGAGTATAGTAACCCCTTCGTGTCGGTGATGTACAGTAGATATTAATTCAATCCTCCCTATCAGCAGACGGTTTTTATCAACAAGAGAAGGGTTTTTTGTACTGGAGGGGTTAGATGTAGCCTTCATTAGCTTCACTGCTACTATAAATCCCTCCTTTGAGTAAAATTGTCTGAAAGCATGAATAAAACCGAAAATACGTCATGGGTTTGCGAGGGTGAAAATCCATCCCACGTTGCATAAAATCGTGTATGTTGTAAGGGACGAATTAACCTTCCATTGCAAGCTGGGGTAAAAAGCGAAAATTTTAGTAGCTGTGGAATTAACATATGTGATGATCTAAGTTTTTCTTTTTTTTCTTTTTAATGTTGGAAAACGAAATGAAAAGGAGGTAACAGGCAGCCGAAGGGGTAAAGAAAAACAAACTAACAAGAACAGATGCAACACAACAACAGCAACAACAACAACAACAACACTGTAACCAATACTTTAACAACAACAGTAACAAACAACAGCAACAAATATACATACAAACAAGTTTAAACTTTGTGTTCCAGATGACAAGTTGTACACGTAGGAGCATGTACACACACACACACACACACACACACACACACACACACACACACACACACACACACACACACACACACACACACACACAGGTATGTTCCAAGAAGAAAAAAACTCAATGACAAAGCAACTGGAAGTCTTACAGTATGTTTGTCAGCTCGCTTACAGCCTCGCTTCTGGGAATGTTGTTAAGAGAGAGAGAGAGAGAGAGAGAGAGAGTACATTGTTTTACTAGGCAGCATCACAAGGGAGGTAGTGTGGTGTATTATAAAGAGAGAGAGAGAGAGAGAGAGAGAGAGAGAGAGTACAGTGTTTTACTAGGCAGCATCACAAGGGAGGTAGTGTGGTGTATTATAGAGAGAGAGAGAGAGAGAGAGAGTTTTTTTTTTATGCGAGGAAGAAGGAACCAAAGGCCATGAGCCCGCAGTAACAGTTCCCTCCAAGAGAAAAACAAAATACAATATAGAGCCAAATTCAAGATCCGATTATTTTGAGATGCCTGGACACACTGCGTTTGAAAGACTGGAGATCATAGGCAGCAGGAAATACAGACAGAGGGAGACAGTTCCAGAGCTGACCTGTTGCATAAATGAAAGACTGGGAGTAACGGTTAACTCTTGCATTAGAGAGTTGGACAGAAAAAGGATGAGAGTTTGCTGCCAGACGGGTGCTACGCGCCCTTCGTAGAGGTGGAGGAATGCAAGCAGACAGTTCAGAGGAGCAGTGACCATTAAAGTAGCGATAGAAAAGAGATAAAGATGCAACAGTGCGGCGAAGAGACAGAGGTTGAAGGGAGTCAGTAAGAGGAGGAGAGTTAATGAGACGAAAAGCCTTTGACTCCACCCTATTGAGAAGAGCTGTATGTGGGGAGCCTCCCCACACATGAGAGTTGTACTCCACACAGGGGCGGATAAAACCCCTGTATAGAGTCAACAATTGCGCAGGGGTAAAGAAAGAGCGGAGTCGGCTTAGCACACCCAATCTCTTGGAAGCAGATTTTACAAGAGATGTAATATGATCTTTCCAAGACAAGTCCCGAGTAAATGAAACCCCAAGCATGTTCAAGGATGATGCAGGATTAAGCTGAATATTATTAAACATTAGTGGGTATACCTGTGGAAGATTTTGTCGGGTTGATAGGTGTAAGAACTGAGTCTTAGATGCATTAAAGACAACCATATTATTTTTATCCCAGTCAGAGATACGAGCCAAGTCAGACATTAGGTGTGCCGCAGCCTCATCCCTTGCTTGTTGAAGTAACTGTTGAGATGGGCGTTGCGGGAACCGAATGGAAAGGTGAAGGGTGGAGTCATCAGCGTATGAGTGGATAGGGTTAGATGTACAGCTTAGAAGATCATTGATGAATAAAAGGAAGAGAGTTGGTGATAGGACAGAGCCCTGAAGAACACCACTGTTGATAGATCTAGGAGAAGAACGATGGCCGTCTACAAAAGCGGCTATAGAACGACCAGAAAGGAAGCTAGCGATGAAGGCACAGATAGAAGGATAGAAACCGTAGGAGGGCAGTTTGGAAATTAAAGATTTATGCCAGACTCGATCGAAAGCCTTTGAGATGTCAAGTGCAATGGCAAAGCTTTCGCCAAAGTCCCGAAAGGAGGATGACCAGGAGTCTGAAAGGTAGGTGAGAAGATCGCCAGTGGAGCGTCCCTGACGGAACCCATACTGACGATCGGAAAGAAGGTTGTGATAGGAAAGATGCCTTAAAATGTTTCTATTAAGAATTGACTCGAAAACTTTTGAAATACAGGACGTTAAAGCAATTGGACGATAGTTGGATTGTTGGGAGTGGTCACCCTTCTTTGGGACTGGCTGAATGAGAGCAAACTTCCAGCAAGAAGGAAAGGTACAAGTTGACAGACAAAGGCGAAAGAGTTTGCTTAGGCAGGGTGTAAGCACAGAAGCACAGTTCTTGAGAAGAACAGGAGGGACCCCATCAGGCCCATATGCCTTGTTAGTACTGAGGCCAGTGATGGCAGAAAATACATCAACTGAAGAAATTTTAATGTCAGCCATGAGGAAGTCAGAGGGGGGAAGTGATGGAGGAACAGCACCGGAATCGTCTAAGGTAGAATTGGAGGAGAAAGTCTGTGCGAAGAGATCTGCTTTATCAGTAGAAGAAATAGCTACAGAACCATCAGAGTAGAAAAGAGGAGGGAAGGATGATGAGGTAAAGTTGTTAGAAAGATTTTTGGCAAGATGCCAGAAGAAGCGGGAAGAATTCGAGTTGGAGAGTTGAGAGCATTTAGTATGGATGAAATTATTTTTAGTAGTGCGAAGAACAGACTTAGCACGATTCCGGGCAGAAACGTAAAGATGATGTGATTCAGGGGTGGGTTGGCTCCGGTACCATTTGTAGGCCCTCTCCTTGTTGCGGACAGCATTAGAACAAGCGTGATTAAACCAAGGCTTTCTTGCATTAGTCAAAGGATATGAGAAAGGAATGTATGCTTCCATGCCCGAGAGAATAACCTCCGTAATGCGCAAGGCACACTCAGATGGCTCACGGCCATGGAAGCAATAATCATTCCAGGGAAAATCAAAGAAGTACTGCCTGAGGGCCTCCCAGTCCGCGGCTCCAAAATGCCACAGACGACGTTTCCCTGGAGGGTCCACAGGCCGTACCGGAGTGATAGGACAGGTTAAGGTAATAAGGTTGTGATCGGAGGAGCCCAACGGAGAGAAAAGATTAACAGAGTAAGCAGAAGGATTAGTTGAGTCCATTGTTTTACTAGGCAGCATCACAAGGGAGGTAGTGTGGTATATTATAAAGTAAGGCAGAGTGAAGCACAGGATTGCTGATATACCCAAGGGAATGCAAGATGGTCTCCACACGATTAATGAACATACATAAACACAGGATCTCTAACTATGGGTCTTTATATGGCCTGGCTTTTGACCACATAAATCTCTTATAAAAAGGACCTAAGTAAAAAAAAAAAAAAAATGTATGAGGCTATCGGTCCAAGGAACAGCTGTAAAAAGTGTGAAGGTAGTTAGTGAAGAAATAAAGGACTGGCGCAAAAAAGAAACAAAAAATGGAAGAAAGAAGAAGGAATCTGAGGAAATACAGAAGGTCGCGCGTTGATGTGGAGACCTAAAAAGACATACACAGTCATAAGGAGTTGTAATGCTTCTGATAACGTGTGTGTGTGTGTGTGTGTGTGTGTGTGTTCAGGAAGAATTTGTGTCATATATTTTGTTACTGGTGATTTAGTTTAACCTTCTTGTCTTCTGTACCATGAGGATTATTTTTTATTTACTCTCTCTCTCTCTCTCTCTCTCTCTCTCTCTCTCTCTCTCTCTCTCTCTCTCTTTTAGAAAACGGAGACTCAGGGGACAACTGATTGAATGTTTTAAGATTCTAAAAGGCTTTAGTAAAACTGATTCAAGCAAGCTATTCACAGTAATTGCCGAGACTGTAACTCGAGGAAATGGTATGAAGTTGCAAGCAAGGAGGGCTAATCTTGATACAACCAAAAACTTCTTCACTTACTCTGTTGTAAGCGAATGGAATAAACTCCCTGGGAATGTGATTGAGAGCGGTACAATAAATATATTTAAAAAGAGACTGGACATGTATCTCGACGCAATTTGTATCGTTTAGTTAGGACGGAGCAATTATTGCATATTCGCGTCTGCATTCATGTGTCTATTAGACACAGACAGTATTTTAGAATATATATAATAGATAAAAATTCTATTCATCTTTTGATTAAAAAAAGAAATTGCATGCATAGAGTAAGTATGTGACTGTATGCCCAAATTTTCCTTTTCCATATTATTCTACTTTCTGCCGAGCCTATAAAATTCCTTCAGGTTTTTCATTCCTGTAAGGTATTACTTCCTCTCTTGTTTCCTGTACGGCAAATGCCGGAGGGTCTGGAGGGTGGGGGAGAGAGCCTTCTGCTGTGCTATCCTTTTCTCCTGCTCCTATGCACTATATTAGGATTAAGGCCGGACCACCTCGTAGGGACCGTAAGGTCTGTGTGGTCTGTGTATCTATGTAACTCTATGTACCTCTCTCTCTCCCCGATCAGCTTCCTACGCCTCTCTCCCTATTCCTTTCCTCACTCCATCCTTCTCTTACTTTTTTCCTTCTTTTCTTCCTCGTCTTCTTCCTCCTTTCCTCCTCGCCTTCTCCCTTCCCTCCCCCAGCTTTTATAGCACTATATACCAGCTGCATTGTGGTATCATATATTGTACAGCTTTCTCTCCCTATTCCTTCTTTACCTCTCTCTCTCTCTCTCTCTCGAGGAAAAATAGGAAGGGAAGAGAGAGAGAGAGAGAGAGAGAGAGAGAGAGAGAGAGAGAGAGAGAGAGAATTATACAACTCCAGCCAGGCATAATATCCTCAGACAGCAAACGATAGCTACAGAGGAATATTTCGATGACGAGACATTCTGAATTTTTGCGAGGACACTGGATATACCGCGAGAAATACCGAGACGTGACGAGGTACAGCGAGAAGTCCACTAATCTCCTGCCATATTGGAGATAATCCTTGTAAATCCCACCGCTTCTCCATTGAAATATCGTGTGTATAATCCTACTGATAAATCCAGCAGTGACCCATCCATCTCTTCACCCCGATAATATATATAATTCTCTTCACCCCGATAATATATATAATTCTCTTCACCCCGATAATATATATAATTCTCTTCACCCCGATAATATATATAATTCTCTTCACCCCGATAATATATATAATTCTCTTCACCCCGATAATATATATAATTCTCTTCACCCCGATAATATATATATTTCTCTTCACCCCGATAATATATATAATTCTCTTCACCCCGATAATATATATATTTCTCTTCACCCCGATAATATATATAATTCTCTTCACCCCGATAATATATATAATTCTCTTCACCCCGATAATATATATAATTCTCTTCACCCCGATAATATATATAATTCTCTTCACCCCGATAATATATATTCTCTTCACCCCGATAATATATATAATTCTCTTCACCCCGATGATATATATAATTCTCTTCACCCTAAGAATATATTTAATTAATTTATCCTCGGTACCGGTAGACGTTTGTGTTGAACTTAAACTAATCATTAATAATGATGGTAATATTAAGACCCTAAAATTCTGAACATCTGTCCTAAGATGAGCCCCCCATAAAGGAGAGAAAAGGAAAAAAGAAAATAATTGGTTCTAGTAAGAATGTATTTAATTTTATTGTTTTTTTGTATTCGCCTTTGGGCCAAGGGTTAGGAGCCCGTTCCCTGAGGCCCATCAGTGGTGCTATGTGCCCTACACCTCCACATCCAGGCCTTCTGGCTTGGCTGTACTTATCTTCAGCTCATAGAATTAGATATCATAGGCAGAGTCTTCTTGGTAACAAACAGACCCGAAAGGACCAATAGGTCTGTTGCTGTTTGCTTTCCTTTGTGTTCTTTCGTACATATCACCATTTCGGCGCTAACACCCACCGTCCATACCGAATACATGCTAGGGCTGTCTTATACAGGACTGGTGTATTGGTATTACCGGGGGTGTATTCACATGTCGACGGGTCTTTGGTAGATCAGGAAAGTCCTCTATAACGACATGCAAATCCTTTAAACTGTTCCCTGCCTCAACCGGGATTCGAACCCACGTCCATCACAACACAGGTCACCTGTCGTAATGAGGATGGGAACAACAGGTGTTGCAGCAGGCGGAGGAATACCGTTGTACCCCTATTGAGTCTCTTATTCTGCGGGAACTTGCGAGATTAAGCGAGAAAATGGCTAGGTTTTTTGATATTGCGCAAGACTATACGAGATACTGCGGGAATTGGGGGGCTTGGGTGGAAGGGGAGGTGGAGGTAAGGGGAGAGAACGGGAGGGGAAGATAAAGGAGGGAGAGGAAGAAGAGGGGAAGAAAAGGAAGGAAGAGGAACGAGAGGAAAGAAAAGGGACGGAGAGGAAGGGGAGGGGAAGAACAGGGAGGGAGTGGAAGGGGAGGGGAAGAAAAGGGAGGGAGAGGAGGAAGGGGGAGGTGATGGAGATGAAGAAGAGAAGAGATAAAGAAGATGGAGGAGAGGGAGCAAAATGAAACGAAGGGGAAAGAGTTGGAGCAAGGGGAGGAGGGAAGGAGGTAGGGGAGCCTGAGGGAGACAGACGAGGAACATAAGAACATAAGGAGAGAGGATAACTGCAGTAGGCCGGTTGGCCCATGCTAGGCAGCTCCTAGAAGAGTAACTGAACTACTAGAATGAGATAAGGATAGCAAAGAAGAAGGCTCTCCCCCGCCCTCCAAACCCTCCAGCCGAAGCCGGCAGGAAAAAGTCAGAAAGAACACCACGCCGTATAGAAAAACTGGCGTGGACATTTTACAAGAAAGTGTGAAAGGAGAATAGAGACTATCATAGTGTAACCTGAAAAGAAAAAAATTATGAATTAGTATTGGTTATGAGATTTTCTTTATTCTATATCCACCCCTTATTTGTCATATGCTTATCTAGCCTATGCTTGAAACTCTCAGTGGAAGAGGCAACAACTACTTTACTAGGTAGCTTATTCCATTCGTCTGCTACTCTATTACCAAACCAATTTCTACCGATTTCCTTACTGAAACGGAATTTTTCTAGCTTGAAACCATTATTTCTAGTTCTATCCTGTATGCTCACTTTAAGTACCTTGCTAATATCTCCCTTATTTATACCATTCATCCACTTAAACACCTCAATTAAGTCTCCCCTTACTCTACGCCTCTCTAGCGAATGCAGACTTAGTCTTTTCAGTCTGTCTTCATATGACAGGTTCCGGACGTCATGTATCATTTTTGTCATTCTTCTCTGTACATTTTCTAACGAATTAATGTCCATTCTATAGTAAGGACACCAAAATTGTACTGCGTAGTCTAAATGTGGCCTTACTAATGCTAGATAAAGTTTCAGTATTACTTTAGATGATCTATTGCTCACGCTTCTCGAAATAAATCCTAGGACCCTATTTGCTTTATTTCTCGCATTAATACACTGTTGCCTTGGTTTAAGGTCGTTACTAATCATAACTCCTAGATCTCTCTCGCATTCCGATTTGCTAATTTCTTTGTTATCTAAGCTATATTTAGTATCTCCAGTGGTCTTACCTACGTTAAGTACTTTACATTTTTCAACGTTAAATTCCATTTGCCAAGTTTTAGACCATTTGGACAATGTATCGAGGTCTTTTTGTAAGTTATGGCAATCGTCAGTCGAGTTAATGATACGCCCTATTTTTGTATCGTCGGCAAATTTGCTGATGCTGCTATTGACTCCTAAGTCTAGATCATTTATATATATGATAAATAATAAGGGACCGAGTACTGAACCCTGTGGTACACCGCTAGTTACTAATGCCCAGTCCGACTTAGTTCCATTTATTAATACTCTCTGCTTTCGTCCTTTCAGCCAGGATTCTATCCATTTTAAGATATCGCCGTCTATACCCTGTGCTCGAACCTTTCTAACTAACCTTTTGTGTGGGACCCTATCAAAAGCTCTACTAAAGTCCAGATAAATAACATCGTAAGCTTTATCGCTATCTACTGCCTCATAGACCTCCGAGTAGAATGACAACAAGTTTGTGAGGCAGGATCTTCCTTGCCTGAATCCGTGCTGACTTTCGTTTATAAGATTAAATTTTTCTAAGTGTTCTCTAATCTTATTTGCCAAAATTGACTCTAACATTTTTCCTACTATTGACGTTAGACTTATCGGACGATAATTCGACGCAGCTGATTTATCACCCTTTTTAAAGATGGGCACTACGTTTGCGGTCTTCCACGCCTCTGGAACTTCTCCTGAACTTAAAGAGTCATTAAATAACGTTAAAAGTGGCTGACATAATTCTTCTTTGGTTTCTTTTATAATTTTTGCATATATATCGTCCGGACCTGGCGATTTTTGAGGTTTTAACTTATTAATTTCTTTCAGTACGTCCTCCTTACTAATGGTTATTTTACTAAGAATATTTTCCGTCTTCTCATCGTAAATATTTGCTGCTTGAGGGACCAGGTCTAGATTTTCCTTGGTGAATACTGATATGAAATAATTATTTAGGATGGAGCACATTTCTTTATCTTCACTGGTAATGTCACCTGATTCTGTTCTCAGTGGTCCTATCCTATCTTTATTTTTCGTACGGTACATTTGATAAAAACCCTTGGGGTTTTCTTTTGATTCACTGGCAACCTTAATTTCATAACTTCTCTTTGCTTTTCTTATCTCTCTCTTTACTTCTTTATTTAAAATCGTGTATCGGTTACGTAGGTGTTCCTCTCCACGTTTTATTTTTCTATATATTCCTTTCCTTTGGTCTATGAGAGATTTTAATCTGTTGTTTAACCATCTTGGTTCTGAATTATTTGTTCTAAACGGTTTTGAAGGAATATATCTATCTTGCCCTCCGTGTATTATATTTATTAACTCGTTATACTTCTCACTGGTTGAACGTCTGCTTGGTACTGGAGCTGAGTTAATTTCCGTGACCTGGACTACATTCCTATCTACCACCTCCCCCCTCACAGACACCTGACGGACATTCCCACGTGTTTCCTGCGCCTGACCTATGACCTGGGGTTCCCTACTGACCTGGCATTCCCTCAAATAGCTAATCTCCCTGTGGAATACCGTTCGAAAATAAGCTCTTAAGCCATCGAAATCTCCTAGACGAAAATTAGGAACGGTGGAGGTATTTTCAGTGGAGGAGAGAAGGAGAGTTAGGAAGAAAGGAAGGAGGTAAAGGTAGAGAATTGGATCAAGGGAAGAGGAGAGGAGAGGAGAAATGGAGGAGGGAAGGTAGGGAGAGAGAAATCCATCCATCCATTGCCAGACGCCATGTATCCCAAACGGGGTGGGCAAGGGCTTAGAGTTAATTGTTTTACAGGGAGGGGCACTAATCCTCCACCAACCCCACTTGACACGTAGGGAGTTATGCCAACAGCATCTGGTGTTCCCAGGCGGTCACCCATCCAAGTACTAACCAGACCCAACGTTGCTTAACTTCGCTTATCGGACGGGAAGCGGTGTACTCAACGTGGCATGGCCGTAAGGATATAAGAGACGATGCGAGAATTTGTGGTATGGGAAAAGGAGTGAGGGAAGAAGAGGGAGAGGAAGGGGCAGAGGAAGGAAGGAGAAGAAAAAGGAGGAGAAGGAAACTGGGGAGGAAGGGGAAGAAATGGATTAATAGTGGAGGGAACGAGAAGATGAGGAAAGAGTGGGGGTATAGAGGTGGGGGAGGGGAAGCTAGGAAGGGAAAGAGAGAGAGAGAGATGGGAGAGTTATAAGAATATGGATGAACTTTCCTTGTACAGTATAAAACTGTGACACAGGACTAATATAACACAATGGCTTGGGTAAGTGTATATGTTACAGGTGTAAGTGTATATCTGTTACAGGTGTAAGTGTATATCTGTTACAGGTGTAAGTGTATATCTGTTACAGGTGTAAGTGTATATCTGTTACAGGTGTAAGTGTATATCTGTTACAGGTGTAAGTGTATATCTGTTACAGGTGTAAGTGTATATCTGTTACAGGTGTAAGTGTATATCTGTTACAGGTGTAAGTGTGTATCTTTTACAGGTGTAAGTGTATATCTGTTACAGGTGTAAGTGTATATCTGTTACAGGTGTAAGTGTATATCTGTTGCAGGTGTAAGTGTATATCTGGTACAGGTGTAAGTGTATATCTGTTACAGGTGTAAGTGTGTATCTTTTACAGGTGTAAGTGTATATCTGTTACAGGTGTAAGTGTATATCTGTTACAGGTGTAAGTGTATATCTGTTACAGGTGTAAGTGAATATCTGTTACAGGTGTAAGTGTATATCTGTTATAGGTGTAAGTGTATATCTGGTACAGGTGTAAGTGTATATCTGTTACAGGTGTAAGTGTGTATCTGTTACAGGTGTAAGTGTATATCTTTTACAGGTGTAAGTGTATATCTGGTACAGGTGTAAGTGTATATCTATTAATGTCCAGGTAAATCGGTACACACCTGAACACTATATTATCAGTGTTTTGCTTGTTACAGGTCAAAGCCTCAGGACACACCCGCACAACAGCATCGCTAAGCAGCTGCTTTACTTAGCCTTAGTTGCCCTTGCAGGTTGCACTAGTAAGCAATAGCACTTCCCTTTACTTAGCCTTAGTTGCCCTTGCAGGTTGCACTAGTAAGCAATAGCACTTCCCTTTACTTAGCCTTAGTTGCCCTTGCAGGTTGCACTAGTAAGCAATAGCACTTCCCTTTACTTAGCCTTAGTTGCCCTTGCAGGTTGCACTAGTAAGCAATAGCACTCCCCTTTACTTAGCCTTAGTTGCCCTTGCAGGTTGCACTAGTAAGCAATAGCACT
>NC_137021.1:46184516-46242016 GCF_032717465.1 Coenobita brevimanus
TTTCTTGTCGGCGGTGAATACATTTACATGACGTGCAGTCTCGTATGACTGTGTGTGCGCACGTGTGCATGTCTGTGCGGGGGTTCTTGACACACACACACACACACACACACACACACACACACACACACACACACACACACACACACACACACACACACACACACACATTAATGACTTAAACGCATACTAACAGTATTTAGTCCAATATAATTACTTCATATTTTTTCCGACGTCATAACATAGGAACTGTGTGTGTGTGTGTGTGTGAGAGAGAGAGAGTCGAAATGGTGTTGCGAAATTAGAGACTGTCCCATGAATATTGAAATTTGATGGTTTGAACTAGTCGCTTTTGCTCCTCTCTCTCTCTCTCTCTCTCTCTCTCTCTCTCTCAACAACAGCAATTAGCACCTCCATAACAGAACCCCAAATTAATAACCTAGTGCCATTTTTTCCAGGTTTGCGGTGATCGTCCTGGGAATTAATAAATATATAAATTCGGCTATTACTCAAGCCAGGACCAATTATATACCTCGCCCTGGGAAAAACGAATGGGCCTCATTTTTAGTCATGCTCTATATGGCAGACAGACAGACAGAAGTGAGAGAGATCAAGTATGTGTCATTCAGAGCTTCGTGTGTGTGTGTGTGTGTGTGTGTGTGTGTGTGTGTGTGTGTGTGTTTTGATGATACGTGGGAATGAATGAATGTTAATGTTAGTAAATGTTAATTATCCTGAGCCGAAAGAAAGGAAATATTTTTGTGTGTCAGTGTGTGTATGTGTGTATATCAGTGTGTGTATGTGTGTATGTGACTGTGTGCATGTGCGTGCGTGCGTGTGTGTGTGTGTGTATATGTGTGTGTGTGTGTGTGTGTGTGTGTGTGTGTGTGTGTGTGTGTGTGAGAGAGAGAGAGAGAGAGAGATCAGAGGTAGATAGATAGATAGACAGATACAGAGAGAGAGAGAGGGACGAAAATTCAAACTTTTTAGGAGGCACATGTCTCCCGAGTCTCTCTCTCTCTCTCTCTCTCTCTCTCTCTCTCTGGTCAGTAGCCTTGTTATCAGTTTTGCCGCACCCTGACTCTCCCTTACTCTGTCACTCACTCGCCCACTGTCGCTTTCACTCACTTCATTCACTCTCACTCTCGGTTTGTCACTTATGTTCATTCACTCCAACGTTCACTCATACTGACATTCAGTGTATTTCGACCATTTCTTTAATGTCTTATGGTTGATTCAATTATTTCGCTTTAGTATTGCTTTATTTTTCTCGTTCTTTTCGCTTCCGTCTCTCTCTCTCTCTCTCTCTTTTTCTCTCTCTCCCACTTCAGTTCTTCTCTTTAATTGCTCCTCTGATGTCCTATTCTAAACATTCTGGGTTTCAGAGCATTTTTTTTTTTTTTACTACAGAGTAAATCGTTTATTAAAATTACGGACTGAAATATCTTGCGTGGTCTGCAGTTTCCTTTACCCATGTAGTTCTTTGTAACTTTTCCTTCCCTCTTTCCCTCCTTCTATCCTTCACCAATTTTCCGTCTTCTTGTTTCCAACCTTCATTCTTTCCTTGCTCCTTTTATTTATTGATTCTTTGTTACCATCCTTCCATCTATCTTTCCTTCCTTCTTTCCTTCCTTCCACCCTCCATCCCTCCCCCATTTCCCTCCCAATATCGGCACCTTGTGACATAACCCTTCATTCATTCCATTTTTTCTCACCCTCATCCTCCCTTCTTGTGTGTTTGTGTGTGTGTGTGTGTGTGTGTGAGGAGAAGGTAGAAGAGAGGAGAACTGGGCTCCCAGTTCTCCTCTCTTCTACCTTCTCCTCAAGTCCACTTCCTTCTCAGTCTCCCATTCCCTTCTCTTCTCCTCCTCCTTTGTTCCCTTCCTTTCCTTACCCTTCCCTCCCCTCAGATCCTCCTTCCCTCCCTCCATCCCTCAATCCATCCCTTCCTTCCTTCCCCACCCCTTTCCTTCCCTTCCTCCCTTCCCCCACCCTTTTCCCTCCTCCCCACATCCCCCATCCCTATCCCTCCGTTCCTCCTCTCCCTCACCCCTTTCCCTCCCTCCTCCATCGCTTTCCCTCCCTTCCTCCCTCCTCCACCCCTTTCCCTCCTCCACCCTTTTCCCTCCTTTCCTCCCTCCCCACCCCTTTTTCTTCCTTCCCTACCTCCCCACCCCTATTTCTCCCTTCCTCCCTCCCCACCCCTTTCTCTCCCTTCCCATCCTTTTTCCAACCTCCCTTCCTTCCTCCCCCACCCCTTTCCCTCCTTTCCTCCCTCCCCTACCCCTTACCCTCTCTTCCACCCTCCCATACCCCTTTCCTTCCCTTCCTCCCTCCTCCAACCCTTTCCCTCTCTTCCACCACATCCTTCTTGACTGCAGTTTGAGTGACTCTTGAAGAAATAGCAACAAGTTAGTTCAAGTCTTCACCAACACGAGAGAGAGAGAGAGAGAGAGAGAGAGAGAGAGAGAGAGAGAGAGAGAGAGAGAATTAAGAGGTCAGGGTACAAGATGTGGTCTCCTAATTAGCTGCTATTAACACCTGTCACTACCGGCTGTGTGTGTGTGTGTGTGTGTGTGTGTGTGTGCGTGTGTGTGATAGACAGATAGGTAGATAGATAGATGGATAGACATACTGTGTGTGCGTGCGAGTGTCACTGTACGCATGTGTTATAGTAATTGTGCTTGTGGCTAAGTATTGCATGTGTATGTGTACTTGTATGAACATGTGTGTGCATATAGTGTAGTTTATGTATGTATGGAAATGGCTACATATTTCTCTCTCTCTCTCTCTCTCTCTCTCTCTCTCTCTCACTCTCTCTTTTACGCCATAACAATAACAATGAAGAGCTCGACCTCTCACAGTATAGTTTAGGAGGAGGAGGAGGAGAGGGGACGAGGGAGAAAAGAAGAGAAGAAAAAGACTAGAAGAGCGGGAAGAGAGGAAAAGGAGAGGAGGGAAAACGAGAGAGAGAGAGAGAGAGAGAGAGAGCTGATGAGGAGATTGAAAAACAGAAGGGAAGGGAAGCGGAAGAAGAATTAATAGAATGGGAATTGAAAAATGAGAGCCAGGATGGGGTGGGAGAGAGAGGAGAAGACTTGGTGGAGGAGGAGGGAGAAAGGGAAGTTTGTGTATGTTTGTGTGTGTGAGTGTGTGTGTGTGTGTGAGAGAGAGAGAGAGAGAGAGAGAGAGAATTAATTAGGGTGATAGAAGAAAAAGTATCACAACTCTCAGTACCATCATGACCACAACTACCACGATTAGTACATCACACCTTCCCTTACCACTACCACTGTCACTACCACTACCACAGTAACTACCACTACGACCATCAGCGATTATTGTAACCACCAACTCAGAGAGATTCTTCACCTTGGTCTAAAATTACCGTCTCCTCATCTGGAATGCCGGGTTGTAGCATTAGACTAGCACTAGATGATGATGCTAGCCACGAAGAAGTGAAATGGAAAGGACGTAGAGCCGTAGTAGTGACCATTAATGCCTTTGAGCTAAGTGAAATAAGCTGCAAAAGGACGATAATCTGTGCCAGGTAAAGGTGAAAGCAGTGTCACAATCGCCGCTAAGATCCCTATTACCACTGTTACTACCACAACTGCCACTGCCACCAACACCACTACCACAACTACCACAGCCTCCCCCGCCAGAGAGAAACCTTAACAACGCCATGGCGAATGTTTTAGAAATCCTGCGAAATAATATCAAGAACGACGGAAATTTATACCGAAGTTTGCAAAAATATCGTATGGACTGAGTGAAAAATGTTGATTATAATTTAACTCGCTCAGTTCATGAGAGTGTATATATATATATATATATATATATATATATATATATATATATATATATATATATATATATATATATATATATATATATATATATATATACCGGTATATAGAAGAGAGAGTCAGTCATCTGTTTGTCTGTGTTCCCCAGGGTTATTTGCTTGCACGTGCAATAATTACACACACACACACACACACACACACACACACACACACACACACAGTATAACCCTCTCAGGCTGCTGTGACTCAGATGGATAAAATGGTGTGGCGTTACTTGGCACAATAGTACAGCTGTTAATGGTAATAGTAATAGTTAATGGTAATAGTATTAGTTGGCACAATAGTACAGCTGGTACTGGTAATAGTAATAGTTAATGGTAATAGTATTAGTTGGCACAATAGTACAGCTGGTACTGGTAATAGTAATAGTTAATGGTAATAGTATTAGTTGGCACAATAGTACAGCTGGTAATGGTAATAGTAATAGTTAATGGTAATAGTATTAGTTGACACAATAGTACAGCCGGTAATGGTAATAGTAATAGTTGTCAACGGGGTTTTGTAATATATGAATGTGTGTAATCCAAAATTTAATGGAAGTTTAATGATTAATAAATTTATGGCAAATAGATCGCCATTTTATTCCGGCTGACTGCCGATTCTCAAAAGATAAGAATTAACGCTGTCTCTCTCTACAGTACACGGCGGAGATTAATTACTCACAAATGCTGTACAGTCGGTACTGCAGGCCCCTGAGAGTTTTTACCCCCTGACAATCAGTATTTAATATTAATAACAGACAGGTTCTTGGTGAAGCTTAACCCCTAGCTAGCACAACGGATTTCAGAATTAATATGAAAGAACTGCTTTAAGTACAGTTATGAAAAATAAGTAAGTTGTGAGAGCTAAGATAAGCAGACTAAAGAAGCTCGTGGTGAAATAAAACACGAATAACAATTAAGCTCAAAGGAAAGAACTGTAAATTTATTGATTACAATAAATTAATTTCCGTTACATAGAGCAAAATGAATTCAGATATTAAACGGAATGCAGTCACTCTTTCACAAAGCTAGCTAAAATAATTATTTTAAAACTAAGAAAAAACTAAAGAAATACTGGTCAATGTAGCATATCACCAAGGAAGGGTGGGAGCCTGGAGAACTGTAGATCTAGTGGAGTCTGGGTGCTAGAAGACCTCTCTCACTCTCACTACTGGAACACAGAACCACACTCCGTCGCGACATATAAAAGACATCCAAATTTGATGTGTGGGGTAGGATGCCCAGGCCAGCCGGAAGAAGGGCGTGGCCAACGGTTGAGACAAGCAGGGGCGAACAATATAGAAACAATAATATCGCTCAGTAGAGCACTTAATGACGTGCATTAGAACGGTCACTTTTGAAACAGTGACGAATGTTTTGAAAAAAGTATACCATTGAAATGGAGAGAGAAACGGTTAACTGAACGATACACAGTGAGTTTTCCACTAAAGTTCGTGGTTTCTCACAAAAGGAAAATGTCGCGAATTTGATTCGTGACATTACGCCCCTTCAAAATGAAATTTTTTCCTTATGGGAAAAAATATGTCGATATATATATATATGTACACATCCTAACTCAGGCACACAAGATTCACACTGTGGTGTGTGTGCTATCCTGCTACAGGAGAAAATCACTATCGCCAATGAGCGTAAAAACCTCGTATTTACGTTAATAGAGGCAAGCTTGAGGGGAAAAAACTCCGTGACGACGGTGAAAATCCTGTACTCAGGTCAAACTGTGCGAAAGTTCGCTACATTTACACTGACAACTAATTGTTGTGTAGCGTGGTGTATGTGATACACGGTGTAGGTGTGACAGTTGTAGTGTAACTGTACCTACGTGTACAATGATACAGTAAATAATAATATGGTGACGACGAAGGCAGAGGAGAAGAGGCGGCAGCGTGCGGCAGACAATCAGCTGGCCTGCAGAGCAAAACTGCTGCACCCATCGCTGTACCTGCAAAATCAATTATGGTGGAGCATCAAAAGTGTCAATGAGACAAAAATTCTTATTACATTACAATTACATTCTCTGCCTAGCAATCAGTACATGCTACGAAAGGTACGCTCTAGCTGAAAAATATGAGTGACAGCCTAAGCTTCGTACATTCGAGGTCGCCATTAATTTATTAGGTACATTATTAACCAGGAAACATAGTCCCTGGAAGCCACTGGTCTCGAGGACTCGTGTAGTTTACTGGTTAAACTTTACACTTACAATTAGTGTCGGCAAGTTGAGAATCCTTATGCAAACTCGGGCTCGTGTGTCCTCAGACACAGCCTCGGACCGCACATGGGTCCTCAACCTCCCCCTTAACCTAGTGCCTATATTAATATCGGGCAACTGAAAATCCTTATGCAAACTCGGGCTCATATGTCCGCAGACACAGCCTCGGGTCGCCTCTGCGGAGTTCTCTCTCGAACTTCCCCCTTAACCTACAGTACTTATGTATGTACAGGCCCTGGACATGATGTGTCCTGTGGGGCCAATGGGCGAGACGTCAGGTCTGCACCCACTTCACCACTACCCTGTCTCTCAACTGCTTCAGAGATTATGGGTGTAGGTTCAAACGGCGCAGGAAGAACGTGTCCCTGATTAGTGTGGACACGCATTGCGGGAATTCACAAAACTATCTATGTCTCACCCCATCCCTGGCCAGAAAAAGTCAGCTCGGATATGGCCCTGGGTCTTCCTTTTGCCCATGTGACCTGAGGCTGAACAGTGACCCCATTCTAACACTGCTAGGCGGTACTTGGCGGGAACGACAAACTGCAGTCGAACCTCGCCCTCGGGTATTCGTGACTCATGGTAGAGCCGTCTTTGTTTGCGAAGGAACTTGGCTCGACCTCCCCGTGAATACTTTATCACTCTACCCTTTTGTTTCTTTTGCACGGCAGCAAGTGTCGGGTCAGAATGTTGTTCTTGAACAACAATTTGGCTACACATCAGATCTTGTGGCGATTCAATGGTCACTGGGGTGACACAGTCTGGAGCCTCAGCCATGGCTCATGTTACTGTAGCCGAAGTCTGAGTAGCATCATCTTCAGTGCAACTATCCTTGGCACCGGGAATATTGCCTATGATCAGGTCAAATAAAGGTTCTGGCATGACAACTGCGAGTGTCGTACCAGTATAAAATGGAGATGCCACCTGGATATGTGCCTCAGGGAACAATCTCACTGATCCATCAATAAGGTTTCATGGATCTGTCGACCTGTATACTGCTCAGGCCGAACTAGACTCTGCTTGACAGAGCAACCTGAGGACCCATTGTCTCTCAGGACCTTCACAGGGATGTCTCCCACAAACCCTGGCTGAACAAGGAAGGCACTGTCACCTGTGGGAGGGCCTGTGGAGGAAACAGCTAGCCACTCATGAGGCTGCTGAATAAATGATGTGGCAAACATGGTGCCTTGTGAACTAAATACTTGAGGGGTCGTACTCACTGCCTGGGAAGATGGAACATTGGCCATCTGTGGAGGGGTGTTCACTAGAGAACTGTGGGGGAGTACGATGACACCACTGTGCTGCTGCTGAGGAATGAAGGCTGCGTTCGCCTCCTGCCTCCTATTCACTTCTGCTGGTGGTGAAAAGGACGATCCCGACGGTCGGTTGCGTGGCTGATACTGCTGCTGGTTGGGGTGCTTGTTGTACCGCTTCCAAGCAGGCTGCTGTGTATTTTGCCCCTGGTCCTTCTGCGGTTTGCTTGGACCTTGGCCATTACTCTGAGAACGGCCTTCGTGCTGGGATTCAGTCTGAGATGGCTTCCCAGACTTGGCAGTATCTTTTCTGCTGTTCCAGGTGTTTTGCTTACGAGTTTGGTACCCGTAAGCAGTGAAGAATGCATCAGCCTTTTCCACCATTTGGCTGGCATCTTTCACCTGGCAGATCTTAAGCTGTGCTATGAACTCAGGCCACGACCTCTCTAGCTGTGTACGCAGCACGAGGTCAATTATCCCCTCTAGCGTGTGAGGGGTCTCATCTTTTTCCATCCACTCACCTAAGTAAGCAGTGAGACGGTCGAGGAACTGAACAGTTGTCTCCTTGTCTTGGAGACGAGCTCGCATAAACAACTTTGGCATCGTCTACTGTGAGACCATACGCCTTAATGAGTGCAGCTTTCATCATCTCATACGTGAGATTGTCTCCACGAATTCTGTGGAGAATATCGAGGGCAGGGCCCTCAAATAAACTAAGAAATTGGAGCCCCTTAGCTGCCTCATCCAGTTGATACATGTCTGCCATGTCCTCAAAACGAGCTATGTACGGCTCGATTCGCTCGCCTTCCTTGTATGAAGGAAGCTTGATGCGTGGGGTCGCCAGGACATGTGTAGGAAGAGCGCTAGTGGAGCTTGGGTTGGCTGCAGCAGATGTGCCTGAAGCCAAGGAATCTCGCTTGAGCTTCAAAACCTCAAGCTCATGTTTTTCTCGTGCCTCACGTTCGGCACGTTCATGTTCATGTTGTTCCCGCTCGTGTTCGCGCTCTCTTTCACGTTGTTCGCGCTCGCGTTCGTATTGTTCGCGCTCGCGTTCATGTTGTTCGCGCTCGTATTCGCGCTCTTTCTCACGCTGCTCTTGCTCATATGCACGCTCTCTTTCACGTTGTTCGCGCTGTTCTCGCTCGTATTCGCGCTGAATCTTACGCTCTTCACGGGCATCATTCTCGCGCCGCTGCTCCTGATTATGCCATGAGAGTATGTACTCTTTAATTTCCTGGGGATCGGTAAGCCCCATGTCTTTGGCTTCCTGTAAAAATACGGTGGTAGCCATGTCGCTAATTTACTAAGCAAGCCAAAACTGAGTACTGACTGCTGCTTCGCAAACGAATGCTAATAAACACAAGTTGAGAGGTATATGAGGGAGGGGGGGGTGAGTTGGGGGGAGGGGAGTCAAATGGTGGGTGACAGAGTGACTTGGAGGCGTTTTGTCTGCGGCCACCCTTTGCGGGATTAGGGCGTCGGGCTATAGATAGATAGATAGAAGAATACAGACACAAGCTGGTGGTGACCAGTCTTATCTAGTTAACTGGCAATGAATAAAGCATAAATGCAAATGACTGGGAAGACTCAATAATTAACGCAATGGGTACGGCGACTTCCCAGGAGCGAATAAAATCGTCTGGCATTACCAAGAATAAAGTACTAAATAGAGTTAAATACTCTATGGATTAATAAAGCAGAATTTCACTTGCTAAACTAACGGTAAACACCAGTAAGCTTGTGCCTATAACCTTTAGTTATTATAACTAATAACTAACTAGCCGAGTGAGTGAGTTTTATTTCGTTAATAATAGTACTAGGAGTTAAATCCTGAAATGAGGTCGCCAGTTGTCAACGGGGTTTTGTAATTTATGAATGTGTGTAATCCAAAATTTAATGGAAGTTTAATGATTAATAAATTTATGGCAAATAGATCGCCATTTTATTCCGGCTGACTGCCGATTCTCAAAAGATGAGAATTAACGCTGTCTCTCTCTACAGTACACGGCGGAGATTAATTACTCACAAATGCTGTACAGTCGGTACTGCAGGCCCCTGAGAGTTTTTACCCCCTGACAATCAGTATTTAATATTAATAACAGACAGGTTCTTGCTGAAGCTTAACCCCTAGCTAGCACAACGGATTTCAGAATTAATATGAAAGAACTGCTTTAAGTACAGTTATGAAAAATAAGTAAGTTGTGAGAGCTAAGATAAGCAGACTAAAGAAGCTCGTGGTGAAATAAAACACGAATAACAATTAAGCTCAAAGGAAAGAACTGTAAATTTATTGATTACAATAAATAAATTTCCGTTACATAGAGCAAAATGAATTCAGATATTAAACGGAATGCAGTCACTCTTTCACAAAGCTAGCTAAAATAATTATTTTAAAACTAAGAAAAAACTAAAGAAATACTGGTCAATATAGCGTATCACCAAGGAAGGGTGGGAGCCTGGAGAACTGTAGATCTAGTGGAGTCTGGGTGCTAGAAGAACTCTCTCACTCTTACTACTGGAACACAGAACCACACTCCGTCGCGACATATAAAAGACTCATCCAAATTTGATGTGTGGGGTAGGATGCCCAGGCCAGCCGGAAGAAGGGCGTGGCCAACGGTTGAGGCAAGCAGGGGCGAACAATATAGAAACAATAATATCGCTCAGTAGAGCACTTAATGACGTGCATTAGAACGGTCACTTTTGAAACAGTGACGAATGTTTTGAAAAAAGTATACCATCGAAATGGAGAGAGAAACGGTTAACTGAACGATACACAGTGAGTTTTCCACTAAAGTTCGTGGTTTCTCACAAAGGAAAATGTCACGAATTTGATTCGTGACAATAGTTAATGGTAATAGTATTAGTTGGCACAATGGTACAGCTGGTAATGGTAATAGTAATAGTTAATGGTAATAGTATTAAGGATCTCACTTGTCTATAATTACCACTCACCTTAATTACATCGTCTTGGAATACAATGCTACAGTTGTCATGACCAAGAGTGTTAATATTCTCTCTCTCTCTCTCTCAGTCTAATGGAGAATATTTGTAACCCATTCCCTGCCAGAGATGATGATGTACTAAATATTTTTTTTTCTTTTTTCAGGTGAGTTTTGTCTTTCCTGTATCGAGGCATCGCTATGGTATGTACTGAACTTTTTTTTTTTTCATAGTCTCATCTACCATAATTTAGCGATTTTGATCGATCTGTGATAAGGATAAATTATAAAACCATAGGACGTAATTGTACTAAAGAGAAGTATATTTCCTTAAAGTCAGATATATCTTCTAAACTCAGTATAATATGATGGTGAGATGAACGAGGGGAAACTACACAAACCATCAGGGTAATGAAGGTATTATGCATTATTTTTGTAAGCTACGTATTTAAAATTTCTGCCAAACTCGAATTAATATGAAAACATGTCTTTCTTTTTAAAATATATTTTGTGTGGGTTTATACGGGGCGGCCCGTAAATAGCACACCACTAGAAGCACCAGGAGGTATCCTGTGTGATGCAGGGACAGCTCAGTCTGCCGGTGTGGGCGTGAGTGTGGCATTTGGGGTAGGATATGAATAACTGATGCAGGGTAGATACCGTTAACACTGAGCCGTCCCCACAACACACGAGAAATCGGCCAGCGGAGTGGAAGTGTAGCGTTATAATATACTGGCCACTCTGTATGTCTGCTTTATGTATACGGCGAGGAGTGTGTGTGGGTAGGGTAGGTACGGCATGTGTATTGCCTAAACCTGGGTTCAGTCCCACCCGAGGACAGACATTTAAGAGGGAGCAGTAGTTTGTCCTTCCATGTGTTCTTATATATTTAGCAGCCAGTTAAGGTTTCCTCGATGGTAAAACACAGTCTTTCTCACTCACAAACACACCCACTCCAACACACTCTTCTCGCTCTCTCCTCCAACACTCCAAAAAGACTGCCACACCTTTCCCTGTGCATGAAGCATTGGGTGGGGGCGGGTCACTCCTCCTGTGATACAAAATGATGGTCCTCAGCCCTACGGATCAGCTTCCCCTCACGAGCCGCTAAACATGGGTTGAACGTAAAATCATAGAAGGTTAGGACAGTACAGTGCATAGATGGTAGAACAGATGACAGGTGAAGTAGATGAAGGGTGTACTGTGGGTAACAAAAGTATCGGTGCACATGGGGTCCGATGCCTACCGAAAACATTCGTTCATTACCAACGTCTCATTGTGTATGAACAAAGTCTGTTTATATAAACATAACATTTGCTATATGTTTGCAAGAGGAGATTGCTATAGTCTGACAAATCTAAACATAGGGTTTGGGTGGAGTCACCCCCTCCCTACACTATTGCCATGTTTCCTAACCCTACGGTGTATAACGCCTGTGGTTTGTGTAGTAGGAATGATACATAAACATAACTCATACTAATATAACTGTAATGAAAGTGCTGACATGTATCAAGGAAGAATAAAACTATTCTGCATACTATATTATACGATAATAGAGAAACGTGGCATAAAAAATTTGGCAGTGTTGCTCTAAAAATATTCTAATTATTATTTACTTCCCCAACACTTCTAACATTGCTAATTAATTTAGCAAGTATAATTGCAAGAAAATTTGAAGGGATAAAAGTGGGAAGAGGCGATCCTTTCATAATTAAAATAAATATATCAAACAGCTCTGGGGTGGCAGCACTCACGCGACACGTGTTTGTGTGTACGCTATGGGAGGTCACCAACCTCCTACAGGATTTAGGCCTATTGGGGAAACCTCTATAAAAAAAAACGCGCCGTGACTTTTGCCTCAAGGGTGGTGCGGAAATAAAGTCAAAATTATAATCCATACATAAAAATGGAAGTAAAAAACCATGGATGACACATAACAAAATCTAGCGAGAGAGAGAGAGAGAGAGAGAAATAATAATAATAAAACTTTATTTCCACTAAACAGTGGGTATTCTTATACATTATACAGTAGTACAGCATACAGTATGAAAGTTCTATACACAATATAATACAAGTTGATACATATGGTGGAGAATAGTGACAGAGAGGTAAATGGTTTAAAAGGTGTGGGGACACTTAGGTTAAAAATAGATCAATTAAGGGATTTAGGAACGAAGGCAGTGGGAAGGATTAAGACAGATGGGATTGTAAGATTAGGGAGTTTGAGCAATAGGGTAGAATGTATGCTCTCAATAAAAGTATAGCAATTATCAACGGCTAATTATTATACAGGTGTTGATGGTGGGGGTCTATATTTATAGGAGGTGTTGGTGGTGGAGGTATAGCGGGTGTTGTTGATGGGGGTGTTTTGGGGGTAGGGGTATAGGGGGTGTTGGTGGCAGGGGTATAGGGGGTATTAGAAAAACGGAGATCACAAGAGGGAAACAGTGTCAAGGTCATCGCTGATGGAGAGGTCAGCTCGGAAACGTGGCAACAGTGCAGGGAGGGGGTGACTCCACCAAAACCCTACGTTTAGATTTGTCAGACTATAGTTAGCGATAAGTGACACCTGCCGACATCAGGGCTACCAACGTGTGGTAGGTCAGACACTAATATTTCAGTGATCTTCGTTCTGTGGTGCCAGATGTTTCACGCATATTGTGCACCGATACTTTTTCTACCCATAGTACATCTCCTTCTCTCCCCTCACCCTCTCACACGTGCCAAACTGGCCGCAGTAACACAAATAAATCTATATGAGACCTCTTATTATGCACATGGCCTAACTTTATGATTTAAATTACCTTCAGTCCATGCATGCATTGAGCTTTCATTACGTTTGCATGTTACCTATCGAAGCTCGATGACACTCGACTGCTTAGGAGAGTTAATAAGCTGTTTACTTTACCTGTACGAGGCCTACTTATATCTATATCTATCAGTCAGTCTGTCCACCTATATGCATAAAATCTAAGCCGTCTTCCATCCTAGGCGCCTTATGTTATAGTTTACGTCTTACCTTTACAGATGAAAGTTATGATAACTCCCTTTCATAAAATTTCCCCACTCTTGCTTAATGAGTGAGGTATCTCTCCCCTTCTTTCATCCCCGCTCTTTTCTCTCTTCCATGCATTCATCGCTTTCGGAGCCTCTGAAGATCGTGTTTTAAAGTTTTTATTTATAAGTTACACGCGCACTCCTAGCTCAGACTCTGTCGGGTGAGGAGGTCTGGCCGATTTCTCTCGAGCTCCGAACACTGGTTCGTTCACTCGTGAATTTCGCCTGTTTTTCCTCGTTTTTTGCCTGTTCTGACTTAGTCTCTGGCACTGAGGAAGATTTTCTTTGCCTTTACAGGTTTTTTCTGAGACTTAGTCTCAGATTGCCTGGGTGTGAGTGGGAGTGTGTGTGTGTTTGTGACTGTGTGTGTGGGTTTTTTTTTTTTTTTTTTTTTTTTTTTTTTTGCCTGCCGTTAGTGTCCCTCACCGTAGTACGACGCCGAACCCTGAAGGGGTGCCGTTAGGGCACTTCCATGAAGGGGGGCCTTTAGGGCCTGGTTATAGGAGGCGGTGAGGGCGGCTCTGTTAGACTAGGGAAGACCCGAAAGGGGCAGTGGCGGGGCCTCCCATCGCCCTTTAGAGGGCGGGGAGCATAGGTTGCCCGTCACTGTAGGGACCTGGCCACTTTTTCTGTATTTTGTTTGCTTGTGCTTTTTGCGTGGTTGTGTGTGTGAGGTGTATGCGCGTGTGTGTGTGTGTTTTTGACTGAGTTTTTTGGCCTGCTCCGGTGAGCACCATGAAGGGATCCAGCATCCCTAGGCCCCAGGGGCATTCCCGCCTCCCGCTTCCTCAGTCGAGGCCCTCCATCCCGTGTCCTGCCACAGGCACGAAGCGTGAGCGTCACAGCTCTGACTCGAGCTCCCACTCGTCAGCTCATGAGGTTTCCTGTGCCAACCCCTCTCTACCCAAGTCTACGGGAGTGGTACCTCGCTCGCGTGGTGCCTCTACCCGTTCTGCTAAGGCAGCCCGCAGACATGAGGCTATGGAGGAGGTTGCACCTGCTCCACCATCTCTCTCTTCCACCAAGGGCACTTCGGAGGCTCCTGCTGCGAATCAGATCTCCCCCTCTGCTGATCATGCTCTGCACGATGATGAGGGTTTCACCCCCGTAGTACGCAAGGGATCGAGGCGTGCTCGCCAGGGAAACGGCCCTTCTCCGGCAGTACGCACTGGGCCTCCCCTCAGGGGTCCCTCTGCTGCTCGTCCCTCCGTGACAGTAGCTGTGCGTCCGCCGCCCCGTTCTGCATTCCCAGCTTTCCGTGTGCCGGTACAGGACGGGCATGCGACGAGTTACGACGCCGTCGCTGCACTAGAGCGTCACCTGCCAGGGCTACGCTGCTCCAACCTGATAGGTCGGGATGGAAGCTCGGTGTTGGTGCCGAAGGACGAGGGAGCCTACGACCTCTTGAGAACAGCTTTGCAGGACGAAGCCTGCCCTGTGAAGCTAGTCGAGCTGACGCCCGGTCAACAGTCTACGAAGGCAGTGGTCATGGGTTATCCCTTGCGAATGCCTATCGAGATACTGCTCCAGCATCCTCAGGTCGAAGAGGCAACCCGCTGCCAGAAAGCGCGGACCAGGGAGGAGACTCGACAGGTCATCGTCACCCTGCGGGGTCCTCTGATCCCTGTTATCGACCTGGGGAACTGGGGAGAGTACCACCTCCGCCCCTTCACCCCCGAGCCACTCCGCTGCTACAGATGCCAGCAATACAGGCACCACAGAGCCAATTGCAACCGGCCTGTGATCTGTGGGATGTGCAGTGGCCCACACGACACGGAGAGATGCCTTGCAAAATTCAAGGCCAAGGAGCCAGTCTCCACCCGCTGCCCCAACTGCTCGGGGAAACACCATGTGTGGCACCCCAGCTGTCCAAGCAGAATTGCTCTGGTCGATCGTGGCCGAGAATTCCAAGCTGCCTGGGTGAGGGAGAAGCAGGCGAGCAGCAACAATCCGGCACCTCCGGGCACTTTCATTTGGGGGCAGCACCGTCGTCCAGCAGCGACTGCACCCCCAGTACTAGACGAGAGAGCGTTTCCGCCACTTCAACCTGCTCTCACTCGTCACACGACGACCGCGGAAGTCCATCACCCTCCTCCACCCAAAGTCCAGAAGATAGTCGAGGAGTCTCCTCCACCAATGCCTCACAACACGGACTCTCCTCTCATAGTGTTTACCAGAGAGGAACTGCGAATGCTGGGCGCAGAAATTGCCAGAAGCCTGGCTCAGATGCTGGGGACGATCCTCGGCAGGCCTCTGGAAACGGCGCCTCTTGTACAGGCCGTCAACGTCATGGTCGACCGAGTGGTGGAGGCAAAGGAACACCCTTGCCCTTCTGCCCTGGCACCTCCAGCATCATCTCCCACACAGACAACCATGGAGGAACCGCTACCCAACCAGCCTCATCTGCCTCGCCCTTGCATGTCAGACATGACTCTGGGGCTCACACCAGCCACAGCAGCCATAGAGGAAGAGCGAAGGGCTCTTGGCCTCCAGACAGATCCTCCCCAAGGCCAGACACAACTGTCAACCCCAACCCAGAAGATGGAGGAGGTTCGTCTATGTCTCTCTCCGGACGGCAGGACGACACCTCCCTCAGACTCCTCCAGTGGAACTGCCTAGGAGCACGGAGCAAGCTCCCACTCTTGCAGGAGGCGGCTGCGAGGGACCGCCCCCATATCATATTACTGCAGGAGACCCTGCTCCCAGACAGTTCCACATTTCGTCTCACGGGTTACACCACCCATCTCCTCCCGTACGTTCGTGGCGTCACACGGGGATGTGCCGTTCTGGTTCAGGACCGCATTGCGTGCACGGATTGTGAGCCCCCTCCTTTCTGTGGACCTGATGTGGAGGTCCAGGGCGTGGTTCTCCACCTGGCTGAGTCGCCTCTGACGGTATATAACATATACCGGAGCCAGAGGGGCACTCTAGAGTTGGGAGATTTGTTCTCCCAAGCTGCTAGGGGAGCCGTGTATATAGGGGGCGACTTCAATGCCCACCACGCCCTTTTATCTTCGCCTCTTCAGTCCAATGAAGCAGGATGGCACATCTCTTTGGTTCTGGAGGAGATGGGTGGTGTCTCCCTACTCAATGATGTGACAGAACCCACCCATATTGGGGGAGGTCGCCTCGATCTCTCCCTTGTCTCAACACCACTTGCGGGTCTGGCGTCGTGGTCACTCCACCCCCACCTTGCGAGTGATCACTTCGCTCTCAGGGTTAACCTGCCTCTCGCTCCCCTCCCGCCACCCCCACCTCCACCACCACGTTGGGACCTACGCAGGGCGAACTGGACTGCCTTCGCTCGTGCTCTCACAACGGCCTTCGAGACATCCCCTCATGCCTCGGATCTCAATAGTCAGGCAGATCAGGTAGCACGCATTTTTGCGCAAGCTGCCTCTCTTGCCATCCCCGTGCAGCGACGCTCGGCGAGGTGCTACCGAGACGGCTGGATCTACTGCGACAGGGTCAAGGAATTGAACAGGAGACTCAATGCGGCTCGCAGGCAGTACCGGCGGCGCCGTACATCTCCGCACCGTCGGTACTTGGTTGCAGTGACACGCCATGTGGCTTCAGAGAAACGCCGCCTTAAGGAGGAGACGTGGATCGGATGGTGTCGGACGTTGGATTCTCACTCCACTCTCCGTGAGATGTGGAGAAGAATCAAGTCCATCTCCGATCCACGTCCCCCCCGTCCTCCATCTCATCCTGACCCTGCCGCTGAGGCCAGCCGTCTTGCTCAGCACTTCGCCGACCGCTCTGCCTCGTCTAATCTCCCGCAGTCTGTCAGAGCCCTACAGGAACAGCTGTCCGCCTCTCGCACTGCAGCAATTCAGGCAGCATGTGATAGGCCTGACCCTGCTGACTGTCTCATCACCAGTGGGGAGCTCCATAAAGCGCTGCAGCGCAGAGAGGACACTGCGCCGGGGCTTGACGGCCTCACATACTCTGTCCTAGCAAATGCCGGAGATTATGGTAGAGCACGTCTACTTGACCTGCTCAACCTATCGTGGTCTGAGGGGCGTCTTCCGAGGTCGTGGAAGACGGCTGTTATCCACCCGATTCCGAAACCTCGTGATCCCGCCGCCATGCGCCCCATCTCCCTCCTCAGCTGTGTTGCCAAGACGGCTGAGAGGGTTGTGCGGGCTCGCCTTGCTTGGCGGCTGGGACCACTACACCCAAGGATTTATGCTTTTCACCCTGGCAGGAGTACCACCCACTGCCTCGCATCATTCCTTGGGGAGCTGAGGGGAGGAAAGGGAATGGCCGTCTTCCTCGACCTTGAGAGGGCGTTTGAACTAGCGAACCCAACGGTTATCTTGGCAGCTCTTGCAGCCAGGGGTGTGGGAGGCAGGTTACTATCCTGGATCAAGGACTTTTTTACTACTCGATCAGCGGGGGTCCGATTTCAGGGGCATCTCTCCCCTTTTTCTCACCATGACAATGGCACCCCTCAGGGAAGTGTCTTAAGCCCGCTCTTATTTAACATCTTGATGGAGGGGCTTTTAACCATTGACTATGGACCTGGCATAACACTACTGTGCTATGCAGACGACCTAGCCCTCATTTTTACCCGCAGGGACTGTTTTTCGCAGGCATATTCTGCCCTCTCCTGCCTGCATGAAAAATGCAATGAGCTAGGGCTCAAAATAAATCTAACAAAAACTAAATGTCTGCCCTTTGGCCTCCGTCCCCCTGACTTCCCGGTGCTGCTCGGAGGCCACCAGCTCACCGTGGTCACTTCACACCAGTACCTGGGGTCTGGTTTGACGGGGGCCTCACCTTTGGCAGCCACGTCCGATATCTGAGGAAGCGTGCCTTAACTCGCATGGCTGCCCTCCGATACCTTTCAAGACGGAGTCTGGGGGCATCATATGCAGTCCTCCGCACTTTTTACATCCACGCGATCCGCTCTCTTGTGGACTACGGAGCAATCTGCTTGTCTGGCCTCACACCGCCAATCTCCAGATCGCTGGAAGTCATCCAGAATGATGCTCTACGAATCATGCTGGGTGCTCCACGTTGGACCCGGATCACCAACTTACGGATGGAGAGTGGTTTGCCGTCGCTGGCACACCGAATAGCACTACGAGTGACGCTTATCACTCACCAGTTAGTGCAGCGCCGACCAGAACTGCCAGTCTCTGCCCTGCTCCTACGACTACTACAACGACCACCTGAGCCGCTCCCCCAACGCGACTGGGCCCGAACCACAGCGGCTCTTATCCACAACCTGGAAGTCGCGCCTTGTCTCTGCCAAGGCCCTGATTCCCCATTTCCTGGGTTTCAACACCCACCGCCATGGAGGCCACCTCCATTCCACATTCTTACTCCAACGGAGGCAAAACCTCGCTCCTCTATCCCTGCCATCCTGCGACAAGAGGGTCTCAGTCAGGTGGCTGCTCTGCACTCCCCGGGCTCGGCCACTTACTTTACAGATGGGTCGGTCCACCCTGATGGCTCTGCTGGGTCCGCTTTCGTCCTTGGAAGGACAGTTGAATCATGGCGCCTCTCCTCTGGTGTATCTGCATTTCAGGCAGAGCTCGCGGCAATTCTGGGTGCGTTGCGACATGCTCACCATCATCATTACCAATGCATCGTTGTTCATACAGACTCCCTTTCTTCTCTGCAGAGGTTGCGCTCATTCTCACTGCAAGACAATATCTTTCTCATAACGGCCATCCATACATTTGCAACCCTCCTTGTCCAGAGAGGAGCCACTATCACTCTTCATTGGCTCCCAGGACATGTGGGGATCACTGGGAACGAAACAGCTGATGTTGCTGCACGCTCTGCCTGCTCTCTGCCAGAGATCACGTTCCCACTTCTCCCCGGCCCATCACATGTCCGTCGCACTTTGACTGCAAAAATAGGTAGGCTGTCTCGTGAGGAGCACCAGCTTTGCGTCGCTGAAGGTTCCACATCTGCGACTTGGTATGTCACAGCCACATCATACTCTCCTTTGGTGCCTCCCCCAGGCCTGCCAAACTATCTTTTAGTGCGACTTAGAAGATTACGAATGGGATTCCCATGCTATAAGCAGATTAAAAATGCGGCAACAGATCCGTGTGCTCATTGCTTAGAGAGGTCGGATACGCCTCTCATCCATTACATACTTCACTGCCCTGCCACAGCTCATCTCAGATCTCGTCCCGCAGCTGGCTTTGCCCAATCGGCCAACGATTATACTGACGCTGCTGGCATTGTGGCCAGAACACCTTTTAAAATTTTACTTCAAACAGTTAGGGACTACCCCCCTCCTCGTTAAATACAGCTTGTGCCTACATGTGCACCACTGACGGGCTCACTGTTTGCCCGTGTCTCAGCACTGCTGAGACGAATATCCAAACAACAACAACAACAACAAGTTACACGGTCAGTTAGTCATACGTCAGCCAACAACAACCTTCCTCCCAGCCAGAACCTCCCGTCTTTTTGCCTGTTGTTGCTCCACTAAATTTTATCCAAATCCCGTAATATAGAGCCGACGCCGCCATTTTGCATTGGTCGCTTTTTCTCGGCGTTGGTTTATATATGTGCGTCGTATTTTTGGGTTTTCCCCGGTGCGCCTGAGATATCATTGTTTAGGGCGATGTGTTTCCCGCCCCTGCCACCAGCTGGCGTCCTGGCTGCCTCATGTGCCCGGACACCATATCCTACTGTAGAGTGGAGTTGTCTTTTTTATGAATGAATATCTGTCTTCCTACCTGTCTGTCAGCTTATTTGTCTTTCCGTCTATCTAAAATCAAATATGGATATGTGTTATAAAGATAATTCAGCAGTTCCGGCCAAACTTGGACACTTCAGAGATGAGTGGATACAAACATACATAGATGCCGAAACTATTGCCGGGTGAATTATTCTTTTTGAGCAACTGACTACACTGTTAAATCGTCGCAGTACTTTTATTACCGGTACGTTTTTACCATTATTTCTGGTCTTTTACTTTTTTATTCATTATGTTTTGATGGTTAATAGTGGTGTCCGTACCCTGAGTGGGAAATGCACTGCTTTTTTCTATGGAGGAGGAAGACGATGAGGAGGTGGAAGTGGTGCTGATTTAAAAGCATTATAGAAAACGGTTTAGGGCTAAGTATGGTATAGTTACGGAAAATATTTTTGGGAAATCTATTACTTCATCTGCAGTTGCTTTTAGAGTTCTTTTGTTGTGGAGTGAGGCTGCAGAATTTTGCTGTGGGTGTTTCTCATAGTTTCTCTTATTTCTGATATATTTCCCATATATTTCTGATATACGTTCTGCATCTTTCTGATAAATTTTCCGCATCTTTCTGATAAATTTTCCGCATATTTCTGATATAATTCCACATTTTTATATATTTTCCGTATATTTCTGATATATTTTCTACATATTTTTAATACATTTTCCGCATATTTCTGATACATTATCCACATTTTTTATGTATTCCGCATATTTCTGATATATTTTCCGCATATTTCTGTTATATTTTCCGCATATTTCTGATATATTCTCCACATAATTCTGATGAATTTGGACATATTTCTGGTATATTTTCCACATAACTTTGTTTTCATTACATTGCTTATCTGCATTTTCAACCGTTTTCTCTTAGTTCTCTCATTTTTCTCATTCCCCATGTTCATTGGATATATTCCTAGATTCTCGTTTTCTCTATGGAATTTTAGGGGTAACTGCTTCATCCGACTCTGCTCTGTTTATTTATTTTTTCATTTTGGTATATAATTGACATGCGTGTGAGGGTAATGGGGTTATCATGACTGTATTGAAATTGATAGCGTCATTGATGTGTTGATGAGGCTGATTGATACATAGGGGGAGTTTTATAGGTATATATGAGTGTATTTGTGTGTGTGTGCGTGTGTGTGTGTGTGTGTTTGTGTGTGTGTGTGTGTGTGTTTGTGTGTGTTTGTGTGTGCAGTTATCAACAGTTGCTAATCCACCTCACAAAGAATAATAAAAACACCGTGACCAGTGACTTACAAAACCCAACAACGTGTTCCTTAGAGGCCAGCAAACTTTTATCACTATTAAATTATTAAAGTGCACTTAAAGAGTGCATACCTCCGCCAACGGATATACCAGACAACTAAGATCACCAGCAAAATCAACTCTTCCTTGGTCCATGCCCACATACCCGAAAAAATTAACTGAAATCCATGAATAACATTTTAGATCCTGTGGACAAGCAAACACACATACAGACAAACACGACATGGGTGAATACAGTACATAACCTCCAACACAGGTGGCGGAGGTAAATATTTATGTGCATACCTGTTTGTGTCTGTGTGGAGAGATGAGTGTATGTTATTTGCCGGATATTTATGTTGTAATGTGACCCTCTCTTCCTCTCTTTCACCTTCTATCCCTTTCCCCTCTCTTCTTCCAATTTCTCTCCTCCCCTCCCACTTCCCTCCTCTCCTTATCGCTCTCCTTCCTAGTTTTCCTCTCCTTTCCTCTCCAGTTCCCTTGTTGTCTCTCCCTGTTTCCTCTCTTCCTTTCATGAGGAGAGGGAGAGGGGAAAGGAGAGATAGGAAAAAGGGAACAGGAGAGAAGCGAGAAAGGGAGAGATATAATGATGATGAGAGAGTGGGAAGGAAGTTGTAGGAGGGAGGAAGGAGAAAGGGGGGAAGAGAAAGAAAGGATGATAAGAGGGGGAAGGGGGAGAGGAGAGAGACAAAGGAAAGAAATCGGTAAGGAGGGAGAGAGAGACAAAGAGGAGGAGGCGGAGACATTGTGGGGGAGGAAGAGGGGGTAGGGAAAGAGGGAAGAAAGGGGGAGTGGGAGAGGGGGTAGGAGAGAGGGCAGAGAGAATGAAAGAGGAGGGAGAGAGAGAGAGAGAGAGAGAGAGAGAGAAGAAAGGGGGGAGAGGGAGAGGGAGCGGGAGTGAGGGAAGAGAGAAGGAAAGGAGAGGGAGAGAGAGAGAGGGGGGGAAGGGGTAGGCGAGTATGACAAATCTAAACATAGGGTTTGGGTGGAGTCACCCCCTCCCTACACTATGCCATGTTTCCTAACCCTACGATGTATAACGCCTGTGGTTTGTGTAGTAGGAATGATACATAAACATAACTCATACTAATATAACTGTAATGAAAGTGCTGACATGTATCAAGGAAGAATAAAACTATTCTGCATACTATATTATACGATAATAGAGAAACGTGGCATAAAAATTTGGCAGTGTTGCTCTAAAAATATTCTAATTATTATTTACTTCCCCAACACTTCTAACATTGCTAATTAATTTAGCAAGTATAATTGCAAGAAAATTTGAAGGGATAAAAGTGGGAAGAGGCGATCCTTTCATAATTAAAATAAATATATCAAACAGCTCTGGGGTGGCAGCACTCACGCGACACGTGTTTGTGTGTACGCCATGGGAGGTCACCAACCTCCTACAGGATTTAGGCCTATTGGGGAAACCTCTATAAAAAAAACGCGCCGTGACTTTTACCTCAAGGGTGGTGCGGAAATAAAGTCAAAATTATAATCCATACATAAAAATGGAAGTAAAAAACCATGGATGACACATAACAAAATCTAGCGAGAGAGAGAGAGAGAAATAATAATAATAAAACTTTATTTCCACTAAACAGTGGGTATTCTTATACATTATACAGTAGTACAGCATACAGTATGAAAGTTCTATACACAATATAATACAAGTTGATACATATGGTGGAGAATAGTGACAGAGAGGTAAATGGTTTAAAAGGTGTGGGGACACTTAGGTTAAAAATAGATCAATTAAGGGATTTAGGAACGAAGGCAGTGGGAAGGATTAAGACAGATGGGATTGTAAGATTAGGGAGTTTGAGCAATAGGGTAGAATGTATGCTCTCAATAAAAGTATAGCAATTATCAACGGCTAATTATTATACAGGTGTTGATGGTGGGGGTCTATATTTATAGGAGGTGTTGGTGGTGGAGGTATAGCGGGTGTTGTTGATGGGGGTGTTGTTGGGGGTAGGAGTATAGGGGGTGTTGGTGGCAGGGGTATAGGGGGTATTAGAAAAACGGAGATCACAAGAGGGAAACAGTGTCAAGGTCATCGCTGATGGAGAGGTCAGCTCGGAAACGTGGCAACAGTGCAGGGAGGGGGTGACTCCACCAAAACCCTACGTTTAGATTTGTCAGACTAACCATAGAGGTAGGAGTAGGTAGAGGCGGCATAAGGGATTAACCACGGGTAGGTCAGAGTGAGGCCGACAGATCTGACTCGACCAACATGGCGGCGACCCCTTTGACAGCTGTCTGACTTGGTTCCGCTGACCAGGCGCGAGTGTTTTCTTAGTTGCAAACAGAAAAAATGAGGAAGAAAGTAGGTTATGAATGGAAGGAGAAAAGAAAGTAGTTAATGAATGAAAAAAAAAGGAAGCATTTAAGAACATATGGTAAAATGAAGGATGGAAGACAGATAGATGATTTAAAATAATATACATCAGCACATTATGAAAAAAGTTTATATCTATTATTCTATATAATATTCAGCTTGACTTTACTAACTCCAGTCATATACATAATGTACACTTACAAATTATAATTCACTCTAAAGATACTCACCAGTGAAATGTAATGGATGGGTCAGAGTTCTTATCTCCTCTTTCATTACACCCAAATGCGGCACAGGTGGTGGGCATTTTTGGAGTCTTAGGTTATTTGATGGTGAGATACAACTTAGGACAGAACATCTCACACCCACAGCTGAACTACAACTAAAACCAGAGGTAGAATGAAGTCTACTTTGTTTCTGGCATTCTCCCTGAGGAATACCAGGTGGACACACAGCTGGAGGTATTAAAGGTTTAATAATCTCATGGCCACACCCACGGAGGTAGGATTAGGACTCTTACCTCTATGGGCACAGCCATAGAGGTAGGAGTGCACAGCAATCTTCTTCGTCAAGTAGGTGTTGCCGTGACCTCTTGACTTGACCAATATGGCCGTTTGACAGTTCTCTGGCTTCACCGGAGCCTTCTCACGCCGACTCTACCCTAATCCTACCTCTATGATGCTAACCATTAAGCCTTTCTTAATTGTCTACTGCTATCTCACTTTCAGTGTGTGTGTGTGTGAGAGAGAGAGAGAGAGAGAGAGAGAGAGGCAGCCTTGAATCTTATGTCTGGTTCCCTCAAGAGAGAGAGAGAGAGAGAGAGGCAGCCTTGAATCTTATGTCTGGTTCCCTCAAGAGAGAGAGAGAGAGAGAGAGAGAGAGAGAGAGAGATTGTGAGGGCTTGAGGGAACGAGACTTAAGATCCAATTTTAAAGGCACACACACACACACACACACACACACACACACACACACACACACACACACACACACACACACACACACACACACACACACACACACACACACACACACACACACACACATTAAAAGACACAAATACACAGTACAGATTCAGATACAATATTTATTCATTACCAAAATACACAATTGATATCCTACTCTTTAGATCCTACCTCACCTCATCCTTAGGTGGGAAAAGAGATGATGATGATGATTGATTGATTACATTAAAAGATCGTGGCAGCCTGACAGATAGTAATAATGATCCATCCATCCATCCATCATCCAATCCAACGTTGCCCCATGAGGAGCGTAGGAGCCCGGGGCTAGGCAAGTTGGTCCTGACATTTAAGATGAGAGTAATAATAATAATAATAATAATAATAATATGGTGAAGATGTGAAAGATAATACTAATAATACTAATAATGATATTGATGATATTATGATAATAATAATACTAATACTAATAATACAAATGATAATACTGGTAATAATAATAATTATATTAATAATAATAATAATAATAATAATAATAATAATACAAGTTATCTTGTATTCATCTGAGGGAACTGGACAAAGTGAATACCAGTTGTGGGCAAGAATGATTCTCCTTGGTTACTAGTCAGATTCATTTTAACCAGGCAGAGATCAGTACTACAGCTCTGTATCCTTCTATAGCACTTCCTCGTGACTAGCATTGTATTCTAATGTGTTCATATCTTGCTACAGCTCAGCATTTGTACTACAGCACTTCTTCGTGACTAGCACCATATTCTAATCTCTTGTTAAAGCTTAGCATTAAGATGAACAGTACTACAGCTGAGCATTACGTCTACAGCACTTCTTCGTGACTAGCGATATATTTTACTGCTGCTCTCTTCATTCAGCTCTGCATGTTAGATGATGGTACTACAACTGAGCATCATTTCCATAACACTTCTTCGTGACTAGCTATATATTTTACTGCTGATCTCTTCATTCAGCTCAGCAAAAATTAGATGATAGTACTACTGCTGAGCATCAGCTCCCTAACACTCCTTCCTTAGCGATTTATTTTGCTTATTTGCCCATACTCTTATATTGTGTATATACCCTTCCAACATCGCCATACTTGTGCATATATAACGTATAAAAGGATATTAACCTATCACATCCAAAAATAAATCGCTAAGGAAGAGGTGTTACGGAGCTTTCTTACCCTCCAAGCTGTCTGTTCTTTAAAGGGGCTGGATCGTAAAAGAGTTTTGCTTGGGCCTTCTTAAATCTCCGAGAATGCATACCTCTAAACATCATTGGGCATATTAACTTGGCCTGAAAAAGGAAATAAAGGAAAATAAATGAGTTACCCATTAAGTTGAATAATAATGATAATAATAATAAATTCAACATCATTCATCTTCCAATCCTGTGTTGTTACAAGTTATAATAATAATAATTAGATGTGTGTGTAGTGCGTCCTTGAGTGGGAGGCCTCTGGGGGGGGGGAGGCTAGGTTTAGGCAAAACTTGAGAGGAAGGATGGGACTGGAGTGTATTGGTGCTGTGATGAGGAGGGGTAGATTGAGATGGTCTGGCCATGTGGAGAGGATGAGGGACAACAAATTGGTACGGAAAGTGAGAAGTGTGAACGTCGGGGGTAGAGTTGTGAGAGGCAGACCGAAAAAGACCTGGGGCGAGGTCATAGAGTGTGACCTCAGGAATAAGAAACTGAGGAGTGAGGCTGCCATAGATCGAGCAGCATGGATAGCCGCCATTAGGTGACCAAGGCCAACGCATACAAGCATTTTGGAGCCTTAATAAATGATACGATACTACCACCACCACCATCCTGACTATCTTTCTCCCATCTGTAGTTAAATAGTAACTATAAAGTAACCATACCTAACGAGAGAGAGAGAGGGAGAGAGGCACTCCCACTCAACAGTTAATTAGGGAGTTACCTGTTGTTGGCAGGTACCGGAAATCAAACCCGACCTCCTTGGCCAAAGTCCGAATCTGAGTCATGCCCGGGACTTGGTCTCGCGAATGTGTGATTGCCAGTTGCTGCTGCTCGTATTCTGCTATTGCCTTGAAGGTCTGCAAATAATAATAATAATAATAATAATAATAGGTAGTAGTAAAAGTAGTGGTAGTAGTAGTAGTATAGTTATGTATAAGTTCATGTACACCTTTATGTACATCAAAACTCATGTACACAATTATGTACACCAGAACTCATGTACACCAATTTGTACACCAAAACTCATGTACACCATTATGTACATCAAAACTCATGTACACCATTATGTACACCAAAACACATGCACACCATCTCATGTACACACAAAAACATGTGCACCAGGTCATGCACACACAACTGTCATGTACACCAAAAAACAGTCACATGTAGGTACCAAGTCCAGTGCAGTGGCCACATCAGTACAGCGCGTGTGGGAGTGCGTGCTCAGAAGAGCCAGCGACCCTAGGGTGTGAGTGACGATGATGATGATGTACATGGACACAAGTTTAGTCAGTCCCCAGCAGTGGACAGCAGAGAGAGTGGCACTGCTGAGAAGGAAGTCTTTCAGCAGGTAAGCAGTGGATTCTAGAGACTGCATGATTTCTTCTTCCCTTCCTGGCCTGTGAGGTATAATAGGAGTAATATTAATAATAATAATAATAATAATAATAATAATAGATCATATGATTGTGGTCAGATCGTAGGATTGTGGTAGGCAAGATTAAGCTGAGAGGAGCGAGCTGGACCAGGAGAGAGAGGAGCAATCAGGGAGAAAGACTGAAGGTCGAGAAGCTAAGGATCAAAGAAATGATAGATGATTACATGAGCAAATTAGGGGAGGAGTTAGAATCAGTGAACTGGAATGAAATGGATCTGGACAGCCTGTGGAATGCATATAGGGATTGCTTTTAGGATGCTAAAGAGGTGTGTGGTGTGGCAAGAGCAACAACAAAGAAGAAAGGTACGGCATGGTGAGATGAAGAGGTTAAGAGAGCAGTGGAGGAAAAGACGAAGTTGCTAGAGTGGTTACAGGACAGGGGTTCAATTGAAATATAAACTGGATATATTGAGAGCAAGAAGCACGTAAAGAGACTAGTGAAGAGGAAAAAGGAGGATGTAACTGATGATCTAGGAAGAAAAATGAATGGATTTTACACTAAAAGGGGAAGTTATTCAGGAAAGAGGTGCGAAAATGTAGAAGCGACAGCGAAAAGAAGTGTGAAAATGTGAAGGATGAAAGTGGTAGATTATTAACCCATGGGGATGAAGTATGGACCAGATGGAAAGAATATGTTGAAAGCCTGATGAATATTAATAGAGAGAACAGAGCCACTGTAAACATGACTGGTTTTGGGGGTGTGCAGAGAAGGAATGCAGTGCCAGGAAACGTGACGCTCGCGCAGGTGAAGAACGCTATAAAGCGGCTGAAAAATGGGAAAGCAGCTGGGGTTGATGAGGTGTATGCAGAGATGATTCAGTGTACTGGAGAGAGCGTGATGAATTACTTGTTGGAGATACGTAAGAAGGCATGGATGAGTGAAACTGTGCCAGCATAGTGGAAAAAGGCTGGTTGTGCCCCTGCATAAAAATAAAGGTGAGCGAAGTGAATGCAAGAATTATCGTGGCATAAATTTACTGAGCGTGGTACGGAAGATATATCCAAGAATTATTGTAGAGAAAGTAAGAGAGATGTCAGAAGTCCTAGTGAGTGATGAACAGGGTGGCTTTAGGAGTGGCAGAGGTGTGGATCAAATATTTGCAGCAAGACAGGTAATGGAGAAGGCTTGTGAGAAGGACTGTAAGGTGTTTATGGCATTCATGGATCTGAAAAAGCATACAACAAAGTAGACAGAGAAGGAGTGTGGAAGGTTTTGCGCATGTACGATGTAAATGGTAAGCTACTAGGTGCCGTTAAGTTTTTATGATGGCAGTGAAGCATGTGTAAGGGTTAATGGGCATCTAAGTGAATGGTTTACGATTGATGTGGGCGTGCACCAAGGTTGTGTGATGTCCCCATGGTCGTTCAATATATATATATATATATATATATATATATATATATATATATATATATATATATATATATATATATATATATATATATATATGGATGGAGTGACTAAAAGCACGAGTAAATGGAGAGAGGGACGGCGGTGGTGATGAATGGTGATGGATGGAATATCTCAAACTTGTTGTATGCTGATGATGCAGTACTACTTGCAAATACCGGACAAGAACATCAGGTTTGCTAATGTCTGTGAGCGTCGTGCCTTGAGAGCAGATGTAGAAAAAAGTTAAGTGATGGTTATTGAGAGACAAGGTGACTCCCAGTGTGATGTTACAGTAAATGGAGAGAGACTGGAACTGGTGAGAGAGTTCAATTACCTGGGTACAGTGATAGAAAAGAAAGGAAAATGTGCAAAAGAAGTGGAAAGTAGAGTGACACAAGGAAGGAAAGTAGCTGGGGCAATGAAGGCCTTGACAAGAAACAGAGGCTTGAGTGCTGCAGCTTCACATGAAGGGGTGTTAGTGCCAACTTTAACATATGGATGTGAGACAATGGTATGGCATGAAAATGAAAAGTCAAGAGTGAGAGCAGTGGAGATGGGACTGCTGAGGAATATATATGGAGTACAGAGAGTGGGGTAGGGGGGGGTTTCAAGAATACTCCCTCAGTATCCCTGTTGTCGTAAAAGGCGACTAAAAGGGTTGGCGGAGGGTTAGTGCCCCTCCCCGGAAAACAACTAACTAAAAAAAACAAACAAGCCGTGGACAAGGACTGACCTAATGATGACGACCCAGGACCGGACAAAGGACTTGGTAATGGCTACATGGAATGTAAGAGGAGCGAATGATGAGGTGAAAGAGAGAGAGATTGTCCAGATGCTTGAGGGTGCGAAAGTGGATGTATGTGGAATAACTGAAACAAAATGGAGAGGAGAAAGTGTGAAAGAATGGGAGTATGGATGGGGTGTATGTGCAGAAGTAGGTGAGAATGAGAGGGCAAAAGAAGGAGTATGTATAGTTGTGAGTAAAAGATGGAAGAAGAGAATAAGACAGTATGGATCAGTTGGGACAAGGATTGTGTGGGTAAAGTTGAAAGTTGGAATACAAATGTGGGCGATTGTGTGTGTGTATGTGCCACCGCAAGATCGTGCTAGCAGAGTGAGAGAAGAGTTCTGGACAAATGTGGAAGTGTGCATGGAAAAGTTTGGAAGGAATGAGAGAGTGTTTTTGATCGGTGATATGAATGGTAAAGTAGGGAATGTGAAGGTGGATGGAATAGTTGGTGAGTGGGGTGTGCCTGCTGAGATAGATGAGAATGGGAGTGCGTTAGTGGACATTTGTGCTGGGAGGGGGTTGGTGATAGCCAATACCCTCTTCAGGCATAAAATGATCGACAGGTATACATGGCGAGTGATGAGAAGGGTGGGTGGTGAACTGAATGAAAGGAAGGCAATGATTGATTATGTGTGTGTGGATGAAAGGATGCGAAGATGTGTAATAGATGCAAGAGCTTATAGAGATTGGGGGAGTGGACTTTCTGACCACTATTTAGTGGTGGCCAGAATTAGGATCAAAGTAAGATGGAGGAATAGAAGAAGGGAAAGACGAGAGGAAGGAGTAGTTGCAAGGAGAGTGGAAAGGTTACAAGAGGATGAGATAAAGGCAGAATATAAGAGAGAAGTGGAGGAACGATTGGGCAAATATGTATTGGAGCAGATGGGGGATGTGGAAGAAGTGTGCAGGATATTTACAGAAGAAATATGTGCAGCATGTGATGTGGTGTGTGGGGTGAAGAGAAGACGGAGGGTGGTGCAAGGAACAGCGTGGTGGACTGAAGAGGTGAGACAGACTGTGGCACAAAAGAAGAAAGCATACAATGAATGGATGAGAAATAGGGGCGTGGAAGAAGTTGAGAGACGGAAGAGAGAGTTATATGTAGAAAGAAAAAGAGAGGTGAAAAGATTAAGAGAGAGTAAGAAGAGAGTGGATGAGGAATTTGGAAGGAATTTGAGTGTAAAGTGGAGGGACTGTAAGAAAATTTTCTGGGAAGAGGTGAAGAGAGTATGGCAGGGTGGAAGCGAGGTTAGCAGGGGAGTGAAAGATAAAAATGGTAGATTACTAGTGGGGAAGGGAGAAAAAGTGAGCAGATGGAGAGAACACTTTAAGGAATTGTTGAACATAGAGGATGGAAGTAATGCGAGTATAAGTGGCTGGGGAATGGCTTGGAGAAGGAGGGAGGTGAGAAGACAGGAAGAAATCAGTAGGATAGAAGTTGTGGAAGCAATGAAGAAAGTTAAAACGGGGAAAGCCCCAGGAATTGATGGAGTGTGTGGTGAAATGCTGAAGCATGGGGGAGAGATAGTGGTAGAATGGATGTGGAAGATGTGCAGATTGGCCTGGGAGGAAGGTAGAGTCCCGAAGGATTGGAAGTCAGGTATAATTATTCCCTTGTACAAAGGAAAGGGGAAAAAGAAGTGTGTGGTAATCATAGGGGCATTTGTCTTCTTAGTATAATAGGAAAAGTGTATGGCAGGATACTTATTGACAGAGTTAGAGAAAGAACAGAAGAATTAGTTGGAGAAGAACAGGGAGGCTTTAGGAAGGGAAGAGGTTGTGTAGATCAGATATTCATTCTTAGATCTTTAGTGGAAAAGTTTCTAGAGAAGGGAAAGAAGTTGTATGCAGCTTTCATGGATTTGGAGAAAGCATGTGACAGGGTGGATAGACAAGGATTGTGGGCAGATGATACTGTGTTGTTGAGTGAAGACGAAGGGGAGCTGCAAGGCTTGGTGGATGAGTTTGGGAGAGTGTGTAAGAAACTGAATCTAAAGGTGAATGTAGGGAAGAGTAAAGTGATGGTCTTTGAGAGAGGTAAAGTCAGTGAATGTACAGTGAGGTTGGATGGTGAGGAATTGGAAAATGTGAGTACGTTTAAGTACTTGGGTAGTGTGATGAGTGAGGATGGAGGTTTGGAGGGTGAAGTGCTTGAAAGGGTACAGCAGGGAAGAAAGGTTGCTTGGTCTTTGAAAGCAGTGATAAGAAACAGGGAAGTGAGCATGGAAGTGAAAAAGTTACTACATGACAGTATTGTGATACCAACTCTAACGTATGGAAGTGAAGCTTGGACGCTGTTGGAAGGACACAAGTCAAGAATGAGAGCAGTGGAAATGAGTTATTTAAGAGGAGCCTGTGGAGTCACATGGAGAGACAGGCTGACGAATGAGGATATAAAAGAGTGTTGTGGTGTGGATGTGGATGTGATAGGAAGCGTTATGAGGAACACACTGAGGTGGTTTGGCCATGTGGAGAGGATGGAGGGTGAAAGACTGACGAAGAGAGTGTATGTGAGTGAGGTGGAGGGGGTAAGAGGGAGGGGGAGGCCGAGGATGAGATGGAGGGATGGGGTGGAGAGGTATATGAGAGAGGGGGGTGTGAATTGGGAGCAGGGCAGTGAAATGGCGGGGGACAGGGCGACGTGGAGGCGATTTGTTTGTGGCCACCTCAAACGGGATTGAGGCGTCTGGCAATAGAAAGATAGATAGACAGAGAGTGGATAGGATACGAAATAATGTGATCCGTGAAAGATGCGGAGTAAGGGCGTCTGTGGACACCAGAATCGAAGAGAGTGTACTGAGATGGTATGGTCATGTGGAGAGAATGGAGAACAATAGAGTGGTGAGAAAGGTATATCTGAGCGAAATTAAAGGAGTGAGGAGGCGAGGTAGACCAAGGAGAAGGTGGATGGATATGGTGAATGAGTTTGTGGGGAAGAGAGATATGGAAGTCGGTGAGGCTAGGGAATTGACAAGAAATGGAACTGGCTGCATGGATGTTGTGAGAAGTGCACGGTCAGGGGTTTGGCACCCTTTTTTAACGTGACAGAGTTCGAATTGACTCTATTGGATACTTTTATGTGAAGCTACAGCCTGTGGTGAAAGTTTATGGCGTATCAGCTAGAGTCACGATTCCGGAGGCTTGACTGACGAATGAATGAAAGCGTGGCCCATTGGATTGGGCAAACTTACTGTAGGCTGTCTGGACGTTGCTACTCCTCACCCTGCCCTCTGGTGAGAAAGGAGGTCCGGATGATGATGATGATGGTGATGATGATGATAATTATTATTATAACAGTAGCTTCTTGTGTAATATCAACAAGATCTGAAGACAAAGGTGTGGGAAAAATAAATGGCACATGGATACATTTTACATTTGTCTCAGTAAATGGCTAACTGTATGCTTAACTGTAACCATAGTCCTTTCAGATCATAAGAGGCACCACAGCTGTATTTCTATAAACTTACAGCAATACAGCTTTTGTGGTTTTCTCTAAAACGTGTTACAAAGAAAACACTGAGCAGATTAGAATTCCGTACTTTTCACTAGGCTATGTGGCAAAATATTCAGCCACAATTATTCAGCTGGCATTTTTACCAATAATTTTTCAACCAAACAGCTGTTTGGTAGTTTCTGAGATAATTCAGTTTCAGTGTGCAATTATTAGAATAAAAACGAGTATATCGCCTTCAAATATAGGTCAGTCATTTATATTAGGCACAAGGACTTGGGCTGCCCAAGGGTGCCTGCCTGTGTAATATCATCAAGATCGACAATAAAAAGTGCAAAGAAAAATAATAATACTGACGAATACAAGAAGGTTCGCCATTTATATGGCGAAGCTTCATAATACTGACGAAAACAAGAAGCTTTCTATTTATATAGCGATGCTTAGTAATAATAATATTATTAACCACTAACATGAAATGAAATGCTGATACTAAAATTACTATGCAAAACAGGGATAACAATTTAGGCCAAGTTATAAACAGGAAGAATTATATCAGTAATATAAACAATTCAGTAAATATTTCAATGAATACTTACTTCCCTCCAAGCATGTGTTCAGCGTAATAAGCATTCATTGCCAGCAGCCTCAGAAATCCGCAAAGAAAACGGTACTCGGTTTGCCTGGCCGAAGCTGCTGCCTGTTGGATGTGAAATAAATAAATAAATAAATAATAATGATAATAATAATAATAATAATAATAATAATAATGATGATGATTATGGTAATAACAATAGTAACAGTAATAATAATAATAATAATAATAATAATAATCTATCTATCTATCTATATACCTAGGCTGCTTCCCCCAAGGAAAGGGAGGTAGCCGAGACAGGACGACTCACTCTCCATTTACTCATCCATTCAAACACATTCATTCGCATCTTAGCCCCAAAGGGGAGAACGGACAGATCCTCACCGCATCACACCGCACAAGGGTCAACTGCGCAATGCAAGCAGTGACATCCACAGCAGGGCCCGACAGCAGAACTGGTTTACCCCTGCCACATCATAACAGACCCATCCCCTTACCCGCACCTGACCTGACTAGCTGATCAGACCAAATGCGGGAGAATATCCCCTCAGGGCTGCGTCATCACTTATTCATTCACAATTTCTCTCCATTTATTTCTGTCACGCACAGCCACTTTTCCTTGCTCAACAGACATCCCTCTCGCATCCAGCGCTCTCTTCACACTGTCCATCCATCCTATTCGTGGTCTTCCTCTCAGTCTTACACCTCTCACATCAGATCTAGTTATCTTTTTCACCAATCGCTCATTATCCATTCTCTCCATATGCCCAAACCATTGCAACACCCTCTGCTCAACTCTACCAGCCATCTCCCGAACAACTCCAGTTCTCCTTCGCACTTCATCATTTCGCACTCGATCCATACGCGTCACTCCACACATACTCCTCAGACATCTCATCTCCATTACATTCAAACTTTTCCTCTCTGCTACACCCATATTCCATGTTTCAGCCCCATATAACGCAGTCGGTACCACAACACCCTCATACAGCCTTCTCTTTACATCCATTCTAAGCGAACGACATTTAAACACTTTTTTCATTTCCTCCCAGCACCTTTCCTACTTCATTTATTCTAAACTTCACTTCTGCATCTATTCTTCCATCCACAGCAACATGTGACCCTAGATATTTAAAACAATCTACCTCCTCAAGCAACTCACCATTCAAAACTATATTCATCCCCCTACCATCTATCAACCTCGTACACTTCATCACTTTACTCTTATTCTCATTTACTTTCAATTTCCTCCTTTCACACACCCTTCCAAACTCCTCTACCAACTGTCTCAATTTCTCCTCTGAATCAGTCACCAGTGCAGTATCATCTGCAAACAGCAGCTGCTTCAGATTCCACTCTCCTCCATCAACATTTACCAGACTCAGACCACCTAAAACTCTTGCATTCACCTCCCTTACAACACCATCCATGTAAATATTAAACAACCAAGGCGACATCACACATCCCTGTCGCAGCCCCACTCTCACAGGAAACCAATCACTCACAGCATTTCCCACTCTTACACACGCTCTACTATTTACATAAAAACTTTTCACCCCTTTTAGTAACCTACCATCAAGTCCATACAATCTTAAAACAGTCCACAAAGCCTCCCTATCAATTCTATCATACGCTTTCTCTAAATCCATAAATGCCCAAAACACATCCTTGCCTTTCGCTAAATACTTTTCACACACTTGTCTCACAGCAAACACCTGATCAACGCATCCCCTCCCTCTCCTAAAGCCACACTGCTCATCACTAATCACTCCCTCTGTACCCTCTCTAACTCTCATAATTAACACTCTACCATACACTTTACCTACAACACTCAACAGACTTATACCCCTAAAGCTAGTACATTCATACTTATCACCCTTGCCTTTATACAACGGGACCACACAAGCACTTGCCCAGTCAATTGGCACCATACCTTTCTCAAAGCACACATTCAATAATCTTACTAACCAGTCAACAATAGTCACTCCACCACCCTTCAGGCATTCCACAGCACACCCATCCATACCTGCAGCTTTCCCTGTTTTCATCTCCTTTACTGCCTTCTCCACTTCCTCCTTCGTGATCAAAGAATCATTCAACTCTCCCAACACATTTATTCCTTGCACCCTTCTATCTGCCACAATCTCAGCCACCCTTTCCTCCTCTACATTTAACAATCTTTCAAAATACTCTGCCCATCTCTTCCTTACTGCATCCATCTCAATTAACATCCTTCCATCCTCTGCTTTTACTCGTTCTTCCTTCCCAGACTCTCCCTTTCGCACCCTTTTCACCTCCTTCCAAAACATTTTCTTATTCTGTTGAAAATTCTCTGTCAGCCGCCTACCCCACCTCTCATCTGCTGCCACTTTAGCATCACGCACAGCCCTTCTCGCTCTATTCCTCTTTTCCTTATACCTTTCATATGACATCTCATCCTTCCTCTGCAGCCACACTTCATATGCACGTCTCTTCTCAGCCACAGCCATACTTACTTCCTCGCACCACCATTCACTTCCTTTTCTTACACCACCACCCACACGTCTCACACCACACACCTCTTCTGCATGCCCCACCACAGCACTCTTAAACAACTGCCATTCCTCCTCCACGCTGCCATTTTCCCGATCTTTCACTGCGTTCCACTCATCTTTCAATTTCTCCTGATACTCTATCTTTTTCTCTCTTTTATCCAACTCACTCACTTTCAAAACCTCCCTGCCACACCTAACCCTCCTAGCTCTCACCCATCTCTTACCTACTCTTAACTTTCCCTCCACCAGGTAGTGGTCAGACATACCTCCACCCTCCCCTCTCAGAACTCTCACATTCAACAATCTTCCTATTACATTCCTAGACACAACCACATAGTCCATCAAGGCTCTAACAACAGTAACAGTAACAATAATAATAATAATAATATAGATAATAGCATCACAGGTAAAATGTATTATCTACCTACCTGTCTCTCTATATCCATCTACCTCCAATCAGTCAGTATAGTATCACTGAGACCAAAATGGTTTCGATACCGTTTTTTTTTTTACAACGGGGTTGAGGTGGTTGAAGTGTGCCTTGCTATCGAACTTAGCACGCCAGTATATCTATCTAACAGTCTATCTAGAATCATATCAAAATGGTTTCGATACCTGGTCTTTTACAGCGGCGGTGAGGTGGTTGAAGTGTCCATTCCTATTGAGCTTCAGAACCACATTCTTGAGAGGCTGAGCTAGGCCACAGACAAAGTCAGACGGGGTCAAGGTAGTTACTGCATCCATGACCCCCTTCACAAACAATCCACCAAGCTCAGGGCTGGCCACGTCTGAATCTGGCCACAGCTGTGTGAGGTATAATAGTAATGAGTGTAATAGGAATAATAACAGTAAGACTAATTGTCATAGTAATAATAATAATAATAATAATAATAATAGTAGTAGTAGTAGTAGTAGTAGTAGTAACAACAACAACAACAATTTGTGGCCTTCGAGAGAAATGGTCGCTGAATGCACTGTGAGGCTGGATAGTGAGGAGATGGAAAATTTGAGTGCATTTAAGTACTTGGGTAGTGTGACGAGTAAGGATGAAAGTTTAGAGGATGAAGTGCTTGGAAGAGTACAGCAGGGAAGAAAGGCTGCTGGTTCATTGAAAGCAGTGATAAGGAATAAGGAAGTGAACATGGAAATACAAAAGTCGCTGCATGATAGTACAGTAATGGAAATGAGTTATTTGAGAGGAGCATGTGTTGTTACATGAGAGACTGACTGACAAATGAGGATGTGAAGGAGAGTTATGATATGAATGTGGATGTGATGGAAAGTGTTGGGAGAAATACATTGAGGTCGTTTGGCCATGTGAAGAGGACGGGGAGTGAGAGAGTTTCTGTGAGTGATGTGGAGGGGGGGAGAGGGAGGGGGAGGCCGAGGATCAGCGCTGTCGAGGATGATAAGGAGGTATGGAGGTGAGAGGTATATGAAAGAAGGAGGGGGGTATAAATTGGAGGGTGGGCAGCGAAATGTCAAGGGACTGTGACATGGAGGCGATTTGTTTGTGGCCACCCCTCATGGGATTAAGGCGTCTGGCTATAGATAGCTCCACCAACCCCACTTGACACGTAGGGAGAACGTTATGGCAACAGCATCTGGTGTTCCCAGGCGGTCACCCATCCAAGTACTAACCAGACCCAACGTTGCTTAACTTTGCTGATCGGACGGGAAGCGGTGTACTCAACATGGTATGGCCGTTGGTAATCAGTCTATTTTTATATCTCAGTATCCATTTATCCATCTCTGAATCCACGAACGGATTTGCCTGTCCACCTGTTTACCCACCTAATGTATAGTAATTATACAGGTACACATTCGTACATACATACATAAACACATACTTACATGTCTAATGTGTTTCTTCAACATACATACATCCAAACACCCATATATATATATATATATATATATATATATATATATATATATATATATATATATACAAAGAAAAAGACAAAAACACCAACAAATATACATACATAACATACAAACACGGACAGAGAAACATACATACATACATACATATGTACATAGAGACGGTCAGAAACAGACACATATATACATACATACATACATACATATGTACATAGAGTCGGACAGAAACAGACACATATATACATACATACATACATACACACATACATATGTACATAGAGATGGACAGAAACAGACACATATATACATACATACATACCGGGTACATACAGTACATACAGTACATACTGTACATACATACATACACACATGCATACATAGGTAGAAATATGAATGCATTTCTATCGGTATCAGTCTGTCAGTCTATCTCTGGCTGTCAGTGTGTCTATCTGTATATCTGTCCATGTGTATCTGTCAGCCTGTCTGTCTGTCTGTCTCAGTAAATGATGTTATTCCTCAGTACATATAAATCCACACACACACACACACACACACACACACACACACACACACACACACACACAAACTGAAAAAGTGTGTGCTTCATTAGTCAAATACAGTATATTCATCCGCTATAAGAGTGTGAAAAAGTGAGAGTGAGAGAGTGGAGACAGAGACGATGAAGCAAGAATTAACAGAGAGAGAGAGAGAGAGAGAGAGAGAGAGAGAGAGAGAGAGAGAGAGAATAATTGGTGAGATGTGAATAATAAAATGTGATAAATTTAGGGAAGACATTACCCCTTCTTTATTTAATCCAACTCTTGTGTTTCTTATCTTGTGTTATATCCTTCTTGTTTAATTTCTCTCACACTTATATTTACTACGGCCTTTTCTTTCTGTTTCTTTCTCACAGTTAACATCATCTCTCTCTCTCTCTCTCTCTCTCTCTCTCTCTCTCTCTCTCTCTCTCTCTCTCTCTCTCTCTCTCTCTCTCTCTCCTTTATCGGGTTTCAATATTTACGGTGCATTTTTTTTATATTTTTTCCCAAGGTTCCTCCAGTTTTCCTGTCATTTCTTTCGCCATTTGTTAGGTGTTGTTTGCTGTTTCCATTTTCAATTTTTACCCATACATTTTCCTTCTTTTCGATTCTATTCTTTCTCTGTTTTTGTATGTCTATCTACCAATCTGTTCATCTATCTGTCTGTCTGTCTGTCTGTCTCTGTATCTACCCTTCCACTAGCAGGGACACCCGGCATTGCACTCGTGGTCTTAAACTGGTGTATTAAATCTTCATTATGTTTACCAGCGGGTGTGTTGTCTGCTGTCATCACTAATGTCAAATCATCCTGTGGCCTTTGTTCAGTAGCTGTGTTAATGTTTGCACGTAAGGCCTGTGCTGGTGCAGGAATTCTTGTACTACCAGGATCCATGCACAAATCGCGTTTTTTTTTTCTTTTGGGCTGGAAATGATAAATGCGCAACTGTCAAATGGCGATACCCGCCCATAACCAGGGCTCGTATTCTCCTTGGTTGAGGAGGCTCCCCTCACACCTCTTCCTTAGCGATTAAATTCTGGATATGGGTGGTTACTGTCCTTTGCACAATGTCTGTGCAGAGTATAACAATGTTGGAAGAATTTATGTAACACAGAAATGGACAGTAAGGTGTAATAAACAAATTGCATCGCTTAGGAAAAGGTGTTAGGGAACGTCCTCAGCTGACGAGAATACTGGCCCAGGAACCCTAGGGAGTCACCTCACTACCAACCTACCATTGTCACCAGTGCTGCTACCATCACTACCAATATCATGGCTACAACAATCATCACTACCATCCTCATTACTTGTACTGTCACCACTAACGTTCATTAATACCACTGTCATCACCAGCACTATTTTTCCTGTCACCACCACCATCACAGCTACAGTCGTTATCATCATGCTCACCACCACTGCCACAGTCACCACCACCACCACCACCACCACCATCCGTACCGCTGCCTCAACATCGGGTACTCTTTACACTATGTGAGACATCAGCAAGGCTTCTCATGTCTGTAGTAAATTCTGGCCTTACTCTCTGCCTTTCTTCTCAGTTTATCTCCATTTCCTCCTGTATTTACCTCCATTCCTCCCTTCCCCTCCATTCCCTCTCAAGTCACAGCCTGTGTTTCTCCATCACTCTCTCTCGCTGTCTTTCTCCATCTGTTAAATCCTTTGTGTTTAAAGCGTTGTTCTTTATTCCTCTTTTTCTTCATCTTCTCCGTCATTCCCTTCTCTTTCTCTGTCTCTCTGTCTCTCTCTGTCTCTCTCTCTCTCTCTCTGTTATCCAATTAAATTTCTTTTTCAGCCGCTTAAAAGCCTGTCTCACTGGCATTATATATTCTGTTCTTTCTCTCTCTCTCTCTCTCTCTCTCTCTCTCTCTCTCTCTCTCTCTCTCTCTGTCATCCAATTAAATTTCTTTTCACCCACTTCAAAGCCTGTCTCTCTCGCTTCCTACATTCCATTCTCTCTCTCTCTCTCTCTCTCTCTCTCTCTCTCTCTCTCTCTCTCTCTCTCTCTCTCTCCATTCACATACTTCTTGCTCCTTTTCTCAGTTCCTGCGGTACATCGCAGAATATTTATATGTTCAGTTAGAGAGGGAGGGGGAGGCTCTGAACAGTTACACCTTTATTGCTCTTTTAACAGCGTAGGAACCCGTGGCAAGTCTCATCAGTTCAGACATAAAGACAACAATGACCAGTCCCTCGCGTCTGAGTAGAAATAAGTTCATGTATATTATTCTTTTAATTTACAACCTTTGTAGATCCCATCCTATCGAAACCCACTCGTCAGTTAAGGAACTTCCCTAACACCTATTCCTGAGCTAGTTATTTTGCTTAGTACACCTTGCCGTGCTTTTCTGTGTTACTGAAATCATTCTAATATCACCGCACTCTGCATAAATAAAGTACAAATGATATTATCCAGCCGTATCCAAAAATAAATCGGCAAGGAAGAGGTGTAATGGAGCTTCCTTACCCGATGAGGATACGAGCCCAAGGCCCGTATTCACGTCGGTTAAGGAAGCTTCCTAAAGGCCGGTTCACACGAGCTGAATCGCCGCCGTTTTTTTCGCCGATTTGCGGGGGGGAAATGCCGATTTTCGGCATTTTTCCCGGAAAGGTGTTCACACGTATGGGGACTGCAGAGGCAGGAACGCGGCAACAGTGTTTACAAACAAAGATGGACCACCGTACTCGTACTAGGTGTGCAGCTCTTGCACTTGCACTTTTCCAACTTCAAGATGAGCCCTCACGGCCGCGATTTAGCTCTGTGAATAGGCCTTTACTGCCACTCAGCTATCCGGGGCTTCAGGGACCGTATGCATAAATTTTCTTAAGCATAAATAATGTACAAGATTCCATTACCTTTAACTCACATTTAAATAATCATACTTTTATACTCATGCTCATATCAGATACACTCAAACTGGAATGAACGTTAAAGTGAGATTAGTTGTGGTAGTAGTGTAAACAAGATGTCGTATTCGTCTTCGTTCCCACAGCTTTGCCTTGTTCGGTGCTTCCATTTAAATCGGCCCGGCTTCTTTCTCCCGATTCCGGCAAAAAAAGACCGACATGTCGGTCTCTTTATACCGGCGAAAAAAGCGGCCGGAATTTCTACCGGGAAGCAAATTCCGGCAAAAAACGACCGCGATTTTGCTCGTGTGAACCGGCCTTAACACCTCTTCCTTAGCGATTTACTTTTGGACACGACTGGTTAATATATTTTCGCACGTTATTTATGCAGAATATGGTGATACTAGAATGATTTATGTAATATGTGGATGGAAGTAACGCGTAATAGGGAAAATAAGCCGCATTGGATAGGTTGTTAGGGAACTTCCTGAACCAATGAGAACAGGAACCCAACAGGCATCTGTAAGTATGGCTACCACCCAGCGTATTAAATCGCGTCCTTGGGTACCGGAATACATTTGACTAGCCACTCAGTGTAATGTCACATGAAGATGGTACTACATCGAGTGAGTGGATGGTGGTCGCCCCGCTACTGTCAGCATCAGAGAATGCAATAACGTTAAAACATCCAGGAAATAAAGAGGGGAGTGTGATGGTAGGATGAGACAGCGAGAGTGATAATGAGAGGAGAAAGAAGAAGGGTGGAGGTATGAAGGAGAGAGAGAGAGAGAGAGAGAGAGAGAGAATGATGGGATTAAGGCATTAGCGAATAACGAACGGGAGGATGTAAGGAGAAGGGAAGGGAGATGAGAAAGAAGAAATGAAGCAGAGGAGGGAAGAAGTAAAGAAGCAGAGGAGGGAAGAAGTAAAGAAGCAGAGGAGGGAAGAAGTAAAGAAGCAGAGGAGGGAAGAAGGGACGGTAAGGAAGGAAGGAAGGAAGAAGGATGACGGATGGAAGACAGAAGGAAGACTAAAATAGGATGAATACTGGTTAATCTGACCTTGCCGTATGACCTTGAACTTTGACCTCTACTCATTCAACCCCTGTGAAGATAATCCTTTACCTTTATTTCACACACACACACACACACACACACACACACACACACACACACACACTGAACAACACAATATCCGCCTCTCACCATCACACACGCGGGTGTAACAAAACTCCTGCAGCCAAACACAGGCCACAAAAACTTACAGCCCAACAAAGTCCTCTGCCAGAAAACTTGGCTCAGTTCTTGTTGGGTTTCGCTCCCCCTCAAGCAAGGCAGGTTGAGTTTACCCAGCGAGAAGAATGTCTGTGTGTGTGTGTGTGTGTGTGTGTGTGTGTGTGTGGTTTTCATTGCTAACTCTATCACTACTACACCTTGCCTTTGAACTTTGTGTGTGTGTGTGTGTGTGTGTGTGTGTGTGTGTGTGTGTGTGTGTGTGTGTGTGTGTGTGTGTGTAGTTCTTATTCTTAACTGTCACCAGCACACCTGGCTTCCGTACTGAGTGTGTGTGTGTGTGTGTGTGTGTGTGTGTGTGTGTAGTTTTTATTCTTATCTGTTACCAGAACACCTGGCTCCTGCACTGTGTGTGTGTGTGTGTGTGTGTGTGTGTGTGTGTGTGTGTGTGTGTGTGTGTGTGTGTATTTCAGTTATAACTCTGCCACCTCCACACCCTCTTCTTTACTGTGTCTAATGGTGTTGTGTCAGAAACTCCAAAATGGTTAATTAATGAGATTTTTTAACACCTGTGCCAGACGTCTCACCTGATCTGAATATTCCTCACCTGGCGTTAAAAATAAAATTAAAGTAAATGCCTCTTACTTATCGTGGAAAGATCATATTACATCTCTTGTAAAATCTGCTTCCAAGAGATTGGGTGTGCTAAGCCGACTCCGTTCCCTCTTTACCCCTGCACAATTGTTGACTCTATACAGGGGTTTTATCTGCCCCTGCGTGGAGTACAAGTCTCATGTGTGGGGAGGCTCCCCACATACAGCTCTTCTCAATAGGGTGGAGTCAAAGGCTCTTCGTCTCATTAACTCTCCCCCTCTTACTGACTCCCTTCAACCTCTGTCTCTTCGCCGCACTGTTGCATCTTTATCTCTTTTCTATCACAACCTTAATGGTCACTGCTCCTCTGAACTGTCTGCATGCATTCCTCCACCTCTACGACGGGCGCATAGCACCCGTCTAGCAGCAAACTCTCATCCCTTTTCTGTCCAACTCTCTAATGCAAGAGTTAACCGTTACTCCCAGTCCTTCATTTATGCAACAGGTCAGTCTAGAACTGTCTCCCTCTGTATGTATTTCCTGCTTCCTATGATCTCAGTCTTTCAAACTCAGTGTGTCTAGGCATCTCGAAATGAATGGATCTTGAATTTGGCTTTCTCTTGTATTTTGTTTTTCTAATGGATGGAACAGTTTTGCGGGCTCATTGCCTTTGGTTCCTTCTTCCTCAGATAAAAAAACAAAAAAACTTGAGAAGTGACATCTATTCTGGCTTGTTGAGTTTTATATAGGTGTAAAGTTAATAGCTAATTCCATATCAATGCCTTCTGGGCTAAAGAGATCCTGGTTAGGTTGCTTGCGTCCAAACCTTAAACTTGTGATGGATGTATACTCTTAGCAGTGTTTGTACCTGATACCAACACCTGCAGTTACCTTCAGGCTTCGAACCATGGCGCGTAGGGCACGGCCATCCATAGGACTGTACCGCTAGGCACCAGAACACGTATTTTCATCGATTAAGGAAGTTCCCTTACGCCATTTGCTAAGCGATTTATATTGTATATTAAATTTTACTGCCCTTGCCTGTGTTATGTAAATCCTTCTGTTGTCGCCAAAGCCGCATAGCGTGAGGTGGATATTAAGCAGACATATCCAGAAATAAATCGTTAGGATCAGGTGTCAGGAACTTCCTTTACCGACGAGAATACGAGTTCAGTTGTCTAGTGATCTTAAGATCAGTGTTTTGTTTTCTAATCACCCTAAGCTTTGAACTTCCCATCTGTTTGTTAATCTGTATAAATTTAATTAGGACGTTGTTGGTGTCAGTGATGATGGTACTGATGGTGATGATGATGGTGATGGTCTTGATGATGGTGCTGGCGATGTTGTTGTTGTTGTTGTTGGTGGTGGTGGTGATGTTTCTGGAGCCTCCCACACTATGTCATGATGAAACTCCCTACGTTTGTTTGTTTCTTTTCTTTTCTTTCTTTTTTCGTCTTTGCCTTACTCTACTAGACCCTAATTCATTCATTCACAGCAGCGTGAAATAAAATCCATTACAGTCTTATTTCCCACTTCCTTATCAACACGAAATTAAACACTTTTCGTCCCTTATAATTAATCCTATTACGAATTTGGCTCTAAGCCCTGTGTTTCTGCCAATGATATCTTCTCTCTCTCTCTCTCTCTCTCTCGCTCTCTCTCTCTCTTTTTCCGACAAGGAGAGTATGTTTTCATCCCTGTTTGTTTGTCTGTTAGCAGGATTACTCAAAAACTAAAAGAGAGATTTGTACCAAATTTTGTTGGTAGATAGCCCATGTCCCAGGGAACAGTCAGTTAACTTTCGGGACCGATGATAATTAGTTTGTCTGTTAGCAGGATTATTCAAAAACTGAATGAGAGATCTGGACCAAATTTGGTGGGTAGATAGCCCATGTCCCAGGGAACAATCGATTTACTTTTGGAACCGATCCGGATCTTATTACAGATTCTGGATCCGGAAAACACGTTTTGCGAAACCGTAATCAATGATGAGAAAACCTAATCCATTATGAAGAGTAGTTTGGAAATTACATTGCTCTTGTCGGAGAGATGCGCTCCACTGAGTGCCCCTCTGGTTCATATGTTTCGTTTTTTTGCCATCCCACCCTGTTAATTTACATTTCCCATTTTCGTATTAAGCTCCAGTGAAACACTTAATCACCATTATAATTACCGTACTTGTATTACAAACTGCCATAATTACCGTACTTGTATTACAAACTGCTATAATTACCGTACTTGTATTACAAACTGCTATAATTACCGTACTTGTAGTACAAACTGCTATAATTACCGTACTTGTAGTGCAAACTGCTATAATTACCGTACTTGTAGTACAAACTGCTATCATTACCGTACTTGTAGTACAAACTGCTATCATTACCGTACTTGTAGTACAAACTGCTATCATTACCGTACTTGTAGTACAAACTGCTATCATTACCGTACTTGTAGTACAAACTGCTATCATTACCGTACTTGTAGTACAAACTGCTATCATTACCGTACTTGTAGTACAAACTGCTATCATTACCGTACTTGTAGTACAAACTGCTATCATTACCGTACTTGTAGTACAAACTTCGCTAGGGGGGCCGGGTCTCCCCGGGGCTTAATTAACTGGGTCTTGATATGTCCTATTTTTGGCCTCAAACTTAATTAACATTTCCCATATCATTAGCAAGTTGACAGACCGCCATTTTAATGACTTCATTAGCAACTTAGCCGCCTTGCTCCGCCTCTCCCTTGGCCATCAGGCAAGCTCCCTAACACCCTTTACTAAGTGATTTATTTTCATTATTACACCTTGCCATCCTGTTCTGTGCTACTTAAATCATTCCAATATCACCATACTCTGCCTAAATAACGTACAATAGGATCTTAACCAGCCGTATCTCAAAATAAATCGGTAAGGAAGAGGTGTTAGGGAGCTTGCTTAACCATCGGTAATACGAGGCCAGGTGTGTTTTAATAGTGGCTTTTTCTGGCCAATATAATTACCGTACATTTGCTAATTAGCCACAGATCACCGTTGTATAATTACTTCCTTTATAAACTTACACTAAATGTCGGTGTCTCTCCCAGGCCAGAATTGTGTGGCCAGGCTGGCCACCGTGGTCTCCTAGGCTGAGCAAGCTGCTTAACACCTTCTCCTAAGCGATTTAGTTGTCTTATTACCCCCTGCTGTTCTATTCTGGGTAACATAATTCTTCCAATATCGCTAGACCCTCCATAATTAACCTACAGTAGGATATAAACCAGCCACATCCAAAAATAAATAGCTAAGGAAGAGGTGTTAGGGACACGAGAATACTGCCTATAGTATCTTGGGGGATTTAAAACATAGGATACTAACCAGCTATATCCAAAAATAAATCGCTAAGGAGGAGGTGTTTGGGTGGAATTAAAACACTGTTGTAGTTAACTCTGAGGCGGGGATGCTGGGAAGTTGAGCCTCTAATTTACTTAACTTGTACACGACTGATATGTTTGAGGGGTGGAGAGCTGCTGGTGGGGGTGGAGGGGTGGAGGAAAGGTGTGGTGGAGAGAGAGAGAGAGAGAGAGAGAGAGAGAGACTGGAAGAATGTAGGAAACTAGAAGAAACTGAGATAAACTGACTGATTAGAGAGGAAGAGGGAAGTATTGGAGTGAAAATAGGAGAGAAAAGTTATGAACGATAATAGATAGATAGAGAGACGTGGGGGAGTATTAGGGAGAGGGAACGGAAGGATAAAAGGAAGATATGAGGAGAGTAAGAGAGATATGTTAGGGGTGGAGAAGAATGAAAGGAGTGGAGGGAAGGGTGAGAGACAGGAGAGAAGTTTGGAGGAGAGGAGGAGTGAAAAAGAGAAATGGATGGAAGGTGGCTGAGAAGTGGAGGAATGTAGAAGGGTACGAAATGATGAATGGAAGATTGAAAGAAAAAGAAGAGGAACAAGGACAAGAAAAACAAGACAATGGGTACCTATAATCGCTGCAGTCCCCCCTACAGTGTTGTATGGGGAAAGACATGATAATTTACTGAGTGGGGGGGGGGAGCGGCCCCCAGGGCTCCATCCGGAATAAAATCTGGTCCGGGGGAAGGACTACCGCTGTACATTTTTCTTTTTTCCCCTTAAGAAGAACCATTGCCATGCATAGTAGCGTTGACCAGGACACCGGCAGCTGCCACCAGGGTGGGGAGCATCCCTCGGGAGTCTCACCCAGCCCAAACAGAAGGATCACTGTGCATAATGACCTGTTCCCAGATTTGAAAAAAAAAATAAAAACTTCCGTTAGGGTCTGTCTGCCACCTCCTCGTTGGGGGACGTGAGAGTTCCACCTTCCTAAAACCTGGTCCAGAGGGAGGTGTACCATTGTGCAAAATTTTGCGCTGCTAGGTGGTAAAACTTAAGGCTGTGCAGACCACTGTTGGCTGTGAACCCTGGGGACCATTCCCACGATTGGTAGTGGTCTGTAGAAGTCCCACCATGTCTAAAGATTGGTCTGATTGGATGTCTACCACTGTGCATGATTCGTGTTGTCAGGTGAAGAGCTGTTGCATTACCCTCAACCTAGGGGCCACTCCCCCCTCCCCCACATGGGAGGAGGGGTAGTTCCTCCCTGCCTGTAACCTGATGTGGGTGATTTACCACTGAGCCAAACTTCAATGTCTTAGGTAAAACACAAAGTCAATGTCCGTGTATATAGATGTTGGCCAGGCCCCCCGTGGGTGCCAAGAGGTGAGTGGAGGCTGTACAGTCATGTAATGCATCAGGTGAAGAAGGCTGGTCATCTGCCCTTAAATCCATTGACTACGGTGGCCTAGATCGGGTGTGTACATGCCAAGGGGTAAAATGGCATTAACTCTTGCCGTATAGCTTGTATCTATATCAATCTTTTCCACTTCCTCTGATGTCTTCCATACTCTCCCTCACCTTCCTCTATTCCCCCTTCTTCCTATCCACCTGTGTCTCACTCTCTCCCCTCTCTTCCCCGTGTTCTCCATAATTTCCTTCCCCTCTTCTCTCTCCCCTCACCCTTCCTCCTTATACTGTACATTCCGAGAGCTTTGTGAAACAAGTTTGGGAATGAGTGGACCCCTCCGGATCTCTCTCTCTCTCTCTCTCTCTCTCTCTCTCTCTCCACGGACCAGCACAACTACTACTAATTGGATGGATTCGCTCAGTTCAATGAAGGCGATCAGACGATAACGAGAGAGAGAGAGAGAGAGATAGGATATAACTCGTTTTATTGTTGATGGAAATAGTATGTAAATATATCAGCAGTAAAGGCGCCTGCTAACCTAAATAAAGTCGTCTGGTGATAGCGGCAATAAAATGGATACCTCATTATCAAATTACAAGGTTGAAACAGACGCATAATAATAATTAAAAAATGTAATAAGTTAGAAGTCATATCTTGTTTACTAATTTCAGGCCTTCCAACAAAATGCCCTGAGCCGCATACTAATTACGTTATACACAGGTTTTTAACACTCCGACAACCCGTCAGCCTCAAAAATACACCCTTCCCCTGTAACTCGCGCGCGCACGCACACACACACACACACACACACACACACACACACACACACACACACACACACACACACACACACACACACACACACACACACACACACACACACACACACACACACACACACACACACACACACGAAAACAGGATGAAAACTTGAGGCCAGTGATATGCATACAGAATGAGTTTGATATTGTGAGAGCTGTTTTCTTTACCAATATTATCTCTTTGCGTAAAATAACGTAACCTAACTAATTCTAACCTGACAGTTTAATCTAACACAAGCAAAACTAACCTGTCCTAATCCAACACAACACAACCTAATCTAATCTAATCTAATCTAATGTGGTTTAATCCAGCCTAACATGATCTGTGGTAACCTAACTAAATATAACCCTACTTAATGTCTTCAAAGAAGTCCTAAACTAACGTGTACTAATCCAGCACAACGCAGCCTAATCTAATCTAATCTAGTCTAGTCTAATCTAATATAATCTAACCCAACATGAGCTGTGGTAACCTGATGTACCTAACAAAACGCAACATAACCTAATTCAGCCTTATCAGTTGACCAGACCAAACCAAATCAAACGTAACCAGTCTAACGCTAGATAACATAAACTAACCCAACTCAAGCCAGTCTAAGCTGACCTAACCTAACGTAAACCAGTGCAAGCTGACCTAACCTAACTCAACCCTGGCAACCGAATATGACCTACTAATCTAACACACCCTAAAGTAACCTAACCCAACCTACCCTAATCTGACGTAACATGTTTTGATCTAATTTTATCTAACCTAATCTAAGGTAGCTTAATGTAGCCTAGGGTAAGCTAACCTAACTTACTGTAGCATAACCAGCTCAAACTTAACCTATTACACATAAATTAATCAACCTAACCTATCACAACACAACCTCATCTAATCTAAGCTAACACAACGCAGTATAAGTTAATCTAACCAAACCTGACCTCACCTCACCTCACCCCATCTCACCTCAGTTCACATCACCTAAATCAACCTAGCCTAACCTCACATAACCCAACCTAGCCTAACCTCACATAACCCAACCTAGCCTAACCTAACCTAACCAAACCTAACCTAACCTAACCTTACCTTACCTAACCTAACGTAACCTAACGTAACCTTACCTTACCTAACCTAACCTAACCTAACCTTACCTTACCTAACCTAACCTTACCTTACCTAACGTAACCTAACCAAACCTTACTTTACCTAACCTAACCTAACCTAACCTAACCTTACCTAACGTAACCTAACCCAACCCAACCAACCCAACCCAACCTAGCCATGCACATTTTTAGATAATTTTCCCCTCCTCTAACTATTGTTTGCTCTTTTTTTTTTCTTTTTGCTCCTTCTTTCTTCCTTCCATCTCTCTCTCTCTCTCTCCTTTATTTTGTCAATTTTCTCATCTTTACGTTATCTTCCTCTTCTGCTCCCTCTTTCTCTTCCTCTTCTTCGTTTCTCCTTCTCCTGTTAATACTCCTCCTTTCTTCCTCCTTCCTTTTCTCTCCTTCCATCTTCATCTTACTCCTTCCTTTGTTTGGTATCATTCCCTCTTCCTCCTCCTCCTCTTCAACTTCTCTCCACTGAGTTCCGTTTTTCCCCTCCCATTGCCTCTCTCTCTCTCTCTCTCTCTCTCTCTCTCTCTCTCTCTCCATTCAGTACGCCCTGATTAATACCTTGTGTTGCTTATGTAACAGTTCTCACTCACCCTTGCCTCGTGTATCTCTTCATCTCTCTATCTGTATTCTGTCTTTATCTCTGCCTATTTGTGATTCTTTGCCTGTTTATCGATATCTGTTTAGTCTATATCGTCTATCTGTCAGCCATATGACCTATCCATCTATCTGTCTATCTATATTAGTCAATCAGTTTGTCAATATGTCTATCAGTGAATGAATGAATGAAGAAATGAATGAATGAATCAACCCATCTATTTATAAGTCCGTCCATGTATCTGTCAGTACGTGTGTATATCTGTCTATAATAATGTATGTATGAACGGTATGTATATATCTATCTATTTATCTGTCTGTCTATATTTCTCTGTCTCCATCTCTCCGTCTGTCTGCTCCACCTTTCTTTCTGTCTATCTGTCTGTCATTCTGCCAGTGTCTGTTATATTTTTTGTTGGTGGTGGTGTGGTGAGGTGCGTGACGTGAGAGGATTTCTTTTTTCATTTTTTTACCCTGTCTGTCTATCTGTCTGTTTGTTCGTTTGTCTGTCTGTCCTGTTTATCATTTTCAGTCACTTTGCTGTCGGTGGTGATGAGTTACTTGACGTGAGAGGATTTTTTTTTTTCACCCAGTCTGTCTTTATCTATCTATCTGTCTGTCTGTCTGTCTATATGTCTGTTTGTCTATCCATCCATCTATATCAATGTCTATCCATCCATCCATCCATCCATTCATCCATCCTTCTATCAACCTGTATAACTTTACCTGTTTCTATAGCTACCTTTCTATCTGCCTACCTACTTACCTACCTGCCTATCTGTCAGTCAGTCTATTTGGCTGTCTATCTATCAGTATCTCTATCTATTGCATGATCTATGTACCTATCAATCTGTCTATCGCGCTGTATCTATGCCTGTCTATCTGTTGATCTATCTATATCTGTCCGTCTGTCGTTATGTGTCTTTCTAAATATGTATCTAAATATATACATAAAACGTTTGTCTTCTTTATCCTTCTCCACCTCTTCCTCCTCCTGTTTGCTTTCCTTTCCTTTGTATCCTCCTCCTCCTCCTCCCAAATTCAGGTCTGATAACCAAGCTTCCTGTTGCCCCTTCACCCCGAGTACGTGTATTTATTTCAGTCTCCCTACCCACACATGACACAGTTCACCTCACACATAACCCCTTGTAATAATGGGGTAAAATAGTGCCCATTAATCCCTTGTAATAATAACACTTCTAATATTAGTTGTAATAATAACACTTGTAATTACACTTGTAATAATAACACTTGTAATAATAACCCCTTGTGATACTAACCCTTTGTAATAATAACACTTGTAATAATAACACTTGTAATAATAACACCTGTAATAATAACACCTGTAATAATAACACTTACAGTAATAGCTTGTAATGATAAAGTAAAATAGTAAAAAAAATAGTAGCCAGACCGTTGCTATTTCCTCCATGGTGCCTACAGAGGATTTTATTCAACAGGTTGGTAGGATGCTGTAGCAGTGATTATTATTATTTTTTTTTTTTGTATCCGACTCTGGGCATAGACTTAATAGCCCGTTACCTGAAGCCCAGCAGTCATGTATTTTTTTTTTCTTCATTTTGGGAAAACACTATAGTACTGAATGAATTAATGGAACCTGTATTTTTTGTGTGTGTGTCCGACTCTGGGTATAGAGTTTACAGCCTGTTCCCTTAGGTCCAACAGTCCTACTACGTATTATGCACCTTCACATGTCACCACTTCGGCGCTAACACCCACCGTCCATACTTAATACATGCTAGGGCTGCCTCATACAGGATCGGTGTACTGGAATCAGCGGGGGTGTTTTTACGATATGTCAACGGCTCTTATTTGTAGATAAGTAAAAATCTATTTTTAGTGAAACTCTTATCCATAAACAGTACTGTTCCCTACCTGTCAGGATTCAAACCTGGGTGTATTGGGTCTGCAAACCACCTCTCTGCCTACTCAGCCACTGCCCCCTAAGGGTGCATGCACACTGCCCTCGAACATAGGTTGGCAACATGTTAAATAACCCACTCACGAACAAGCTGTCAACACTCAACGAACTAACAACACGAAGCAATGGAAAATTTTGCTGACATGTTGGCGAACAGTTGTCCAATAATTGTTGCCGTCATGTACTCCAACATGTTGGTAGCAGTGTTGCCAGCATATGTTCGAGGACAAATGTGGACGTGCCTTAACCCTTCCAGATTTAAAAAGTCAGTCCTAATCGGCATAAAACCGTGTGGAGGCAGCAGGAATTAAATTAGACTTCCTCAGACTGAAGAAATTAAAGTCTCTATATAACAAAACTAAAAATAATTAAATGAAGCCGAGAACTTGAGTCTTGAGCTGTCGACGCCGAGCGTCCCTCAGTGGCCTCTGCCTCCACACACAGACTAGCCATGCATCCTCCTTGACAGGGTTCAATGTGGGTTGAAATGAGACTAAAGGTAAACTAAGTCGACCCCATTAGGCCTTGACCTTTGACCCCTGACCTTGCTGACTTAGTAAGTTCGTCGTTCCTTCATACTGTATCACTGACAAAAGTTTGGTCGAAATCCGTCGTGGAGTTCAGGAGATACGAGTATCGCGCCCACAACGATAAACTAGGTCGACCCCATATGACCATATGAAGTTCCCCACAGACCCCCAAGAACTACAAAGGAAAAAAATCGAATTTGTGGAGATTGCTAGCTTCCCCGGGGTGGTTGGAGCAATTGATGGGACACATGTGAGAATAATAGCCCCAAAAGAGTTTGAAGAAGAATATGTGAACAGAAAGCGGTATCATAGCATTAATGTACAAGTTGTTTTTGATGCCAAGTACAGAATTATTAACTGTTTGGCCAAGTGGCCAGGGTCAGTGCATGATGCTAGGATACTCAATGAAAGTGGACTTAAAAGAATGTTTGAAAACCGAGAGGTTCCAACAGGGTGCATTCTTCTAGGAGGTTGAATGCTCCCGCGTCATCTGTATGTTTACAATACACGATAGCCTAGCGTCCACAGAAAAAAGAAAATGTAACTGGAAAATAGATACTTACATTCCTCAAGAAATCCACCTAAATTATTTCTATAATCATTTTGTGACTTAGAGTATTTTACTAAATAATATATCTCTCTATCTTGGCCAAAAACTGCATTTTCGAAAAAAAATATTGCTACAGTTAGCACTTTTCCTAAGTCTGGGACTTGGGAAAATTCTTGGGTAGGAATTGCCATGTACGTCCTAGGTAGTGTTTATGAATCGATTCCCAAGACACAGTCCCAGCTGAGAGCAGTTCTTAGGACTTTCCTAGGAACGTTTTTGAATAGGGGCCCAGGGCCCGTATGCATAAAAGGTCCTGGGACCTTGGAACTAGTCGCAAGTCGTAGGAACTGATCCCAAGTCGCAGGACTAGTTTATAAACGCTCCCACGTCCTAGGACTGGTCCTAAGACACGGAGATTTTAGGTGTAGCCAGGGAGGTGACTTACGACTTAGGAATATTCCTAGGACCTGAAAATGGCTGAACAACAAGCTCCGAGGCGTCAGCAGAGAAGTTTCCGCCCTCGTAGGGACGTGTTGAATGAATTAAGTGATGCAGAACTGATAAGCAGATACCGTTTGGATCGTGCAGGAATTATTTTTGTTACTGACTTGGTGAGAGATGTCCTGCAAAGTCCATCTGAGAGGAACCAGGCACTTACCCCGGAGATGAAAGTGATCATTTTGTTGAGATATTTGGCCACAGGTAAAATGCAACTATGCAGCAGTGATGATTTGGGACCCTCAGAGCCTACAGTCAGCAGAGTTATCTCACAGACATTAAATGTGTTCTACAGACGTGAAATAATGTGTAGATTCTTGAAGTTCCCCACAGACCCCCAAGAACTACAGAGGAAAAAAATCGAATTTATGGAGATTGCTGGCTTCCCCGGGGTGGTTGGAGCAATTGATGGGACACATATGAGAATAATAGCCCCAAAAGAGTTTGAAGAAGAATATGTGAACAGAAAGCGGTATCATAGCATTAATGTACAAGTTGTTTTTGATGCCAAGCACAGAATTATTAACTGTTTGGCCAAGTGGCCAGGGTCAGTGCATGATGCTAGGATACTCGGTGAAAGTGGACTTAAAAGAATGTTAGTTGTGCTGTTGAAGATTATGTCCATTGTCTCCATTTCTGTACTGAATATGTTGCCAAACGAGGTTGAATGCTCCCGCGTCGTCTGTATGTTTACAATACACGATAGCCTAGCGTCCACAGAAAAAAGAAAATGTAACTGGAAAATAGATACTTACATTCATCAAGAAATCCACCTACATTATTTCTATAATCATTTTATGACTTAGAGTATTTTACTAAATAATATATCTCTCTATCTTGGCCAAAAACTGCATTTTCGAAAAAAAATATTGCTGCAGTTAGCACTTTTCCCAAGTCTGGGACTTGGGAAAATTCCTGCGTAGGAATTGCCATGTACGTCCTAGGTAGTGTTTATGAATCGATTCCCAGGACACGGTCCCAGCTGAGAGCAGTTCTTAGGACTTTCCTAGGAACGTTTTTGAATAGGGGCCCAGGTTCGGTCGGGTTGGGTTGGGTTAGGTTGACTTTGATTAGGTTAGGCTCGGCTGGGTTGGGTTAGATTGGGTTGGGATGAGTAAGGTTAGATTAGGTTACCTGGTTTGGTTGGGTTGTTAGATTTAGTTAGGTTAGGTTGGGATTTAGTTAGGTTAGGTTGGACTGCGTTGATGTAGTTTGGGTTAGGTTGGATTAGGTTGAGTCAGATTGGTTTGGAGTGGCTTGGGCTGCATTAGATTTGACTGACAGGTTAGGGCTAAGTTAGGTTGAATTATATTAGTATGAAATAGGATAGTTTGGGTTGGATTGCGTTAGGTATGGTAAGGTTGGAGTGGGATTGGTTAAGTTGTATTAGCTTGCTTTGCCTTGATTAGGTTAGATTAGGCTAGTTTGGGTTTATATGTGATAGATAAAGTTAGAAATGGTTATGTTAGGCTAGGTTAGGTTTGTTGCTGTTATTGTACCTTTTACTTTATTTGATTCTGTGTGTGTGTGTGTGTGTGTGTGTGTGTGTGTGTGTGTGTGTGTGTGTGTGTGTGTGTGCTGCGAAATATAACTGCATAGTGAGACCAGATATTACCGTTTTTGGATCCTTGGTAAATATGAAAGGTTAGAACTTTTCAAAACGTTTTTCATGTAAGACTTGTAGATCGTGTTTATATACCGTGAGATTCAGTAAAATCACATGAACTGTACACTACCGTGCCGGATTTTCCACGTTAAGGATCATTAACGAAGCATAACAATGTCGATGTAACGTGTAACCTCCTTTTCCCCAAGTCACGAGCAATAACTAAGTAAATAAATAAATAAATAAATACTAAAATCCATGTCAACATCTAGTTACATCCGGCATCGTAAAAACAGGATGTAGTGAAGGTAACGAAACCTCCTGACTGTTTGTTGACATGACCATCCCGAAACCTAGACTCCGAACCCACCGAACCGCCCAGCCTGATTCTGACAACACCCCGCCCAAACTCCACTGCATTGGCCAGTACTTCCACCAAAAGACACTATGACTGTTCTTTTACTGAATCTCGCCTTTTCTAATATAAAGGTATGATTGGACACGTTATTAATATAGGTACACTGACATATCCTGTGTAAAATTCAAGAAATTCCTAATAAATAATCATAAACCAAGACTGTACCAAAACATCCGAGTCTTTTTCGCAAATATCAAAATTAAAAAAAAACAAAAAAAAAAAACGATGCTTTCATTATTATAGTATAGTCAGTCATATACATATCCTCGTTCGTAGTTGTAGAACGGCAGGAGTGAGACAGACTGTGCCCATTAATCTGACCAGTACGAGATTAACTCCAAAAGCGTGGAGTTGAGAAGAGTATCCCTCGTCGTTCATTCTCTTGTCTCCCTGTAACTTACGCTCACAAACTTACTCCAAGACAATTAGTGATAATAACTTCACCCATTAACACAAACTTTTGACTCCCCTGTGTGTGTGAAAGTTTGGTGTACTACTTCATTTACATTTTTGTGGCGTAATTATTTTTTATTTTTTGGTAAAGGTAAATGGGATTGTGTTTGTGTATCTGTTCCTTCAGACGTGGGAAGGTTGTGAGGCGTTGCAATGAAAGGATTATTATTATTATACTATTACAACTACTACATTTGTTGTTTTTTGTGGTGTGTGCTGTTGGTGGTTTTATTTTGTTATTATTATTATTATTATTATTACTATTATTATTATATTATTATCATTGTTGCATGTTTTGATGGTGCTGACTGTGGTTTTGTTGTTGTTGTTGTTGTTGTTGTTGTTGTTCTTCTTCTTCTTCTTCTTATTATTATTATTATTATTATTATTATTATTATATATCATCATGATAATCATGACCATCATCAATATTATTATCATCGTTATTTTCATCATAAAAAAAGATGCAGAAATATCATCATCATCATCATCATCATCATCATCATCATCATCATCATCACTCAGGTCATTTTCATCACCATAATCATCATCATCATTAACCCCACATTCTCCAAATCATTTTGATCCATTTTTTGTTAAATTCTTCCATCGTAATTCTCTCCGACAAGGAGAGTATGTTTCCGGAAAACACTTTTTGTGAAACCCTAATCAATGATGATAAAACCTAACCCATTATGAAGAGTGGTTTGGAAATTACGTTGCCCGTGTCGGAGGGATGCGCTCCAGTGAGTGCCCCTCTCGTTACTTTTACGATAGTCCTATTTCCCATATAATAGATATTTCTCCAGCTTTTGTGTTTTTATGTTCCTCATTCTTGATTTCTCCCTCTCATTAATTTATTGGAAATAAGAAATAATAATAAAAAAAAAAAAAGTATTGAAAAAAGGAAGAAAATGAGTTGTCATAAGGAAGAGAGAGCATAGTGTCAAAGAGGCAATAACTTGAATGAAGAAGTCAATTAATAATATTAGAAATGTATGTGAAGATAATACAATTTGTAGATAATCAGCAGGAGTGAAGACAGTGGCATGGATAGGAAATAAAAGCCAATGACAAGGATA
>NC_137021.1:46247016-46249516 GCF_032717465.1 Coenobita brevimanus
GTACAGAGACCAGACTTTTATTCTGTAGTAGGCTGGGTGTGGTGTATTTTTATGAGGGATGGCATCCGCTCTCTCTCTCTCTCTCTCTCTCCATATATTCATTCTTACCTACATAATTATACTTTGTCGTACTGTACACACCTAGTTACAGCAGTGAGCAAAAGGTGGCCGACGCGTCTCTGCCAGTTGGGGCGATGGAAGGTGTTACGTGAGCTGTTTTGACGTGACAGCAAAATGGTACACACAGCGAAATGGTACACACAGCGAAATGGTACACACAGCAAAATGGTACACACAGCAAAATGGCACACACAGCAAAATGGCACACACAGCAAAATGGCACACACAGCAAAATGGTACACACAGCAAAATGGCACACACAGCGAAATGGTACACACAGCAAAATGGCACACACAGTAAAATGGTACACACAGCAAAATGGCACACACAGCAAAATGGCACACACAGCAAAATGGCATACACAGCAAAATGGTACACACAGCAAAATGACACACACAGCAAAATGGTACACACAGCAAAATTGCACACACAGCAAAATGGTACACACAGCAAAATGGCACACACAGCAAAATGGTACACACAGCAAAATGACACACACAGCAAAATGGTACACACAGCAAAATGGCACACACAGCAAAATGGCACACACAGCAAAATGGTACACACAGCAGAATGGCACACACAGCAATAATGGTACACACAGCAAAATGGCACACACAGCAAAATGACACACACAGCAAAATGACACACACACTAAAATGGTACACACAGCACAATGGCACACACAGCAAAATGACACACACAGCAAACTATTATAACAAGGAAGCCTTCGTGTTCTCGCTTGGGGAAGAATGAGATATATGGAAGGCAGGACACAATGCTGGCTGAGGAATGAGATATGTGGAAGGCAGGACACAATGCTGGCTAAGGAATGAGATATATGGAAGGCAGGACACAATGCTGGCTGAGGAATGAGATATGTGGAAGGCAGGACACAATGCTGGCTGAGGAATGAGATATATGGAAGGCAGGACACAATGCTGGCTGAGGAATGAGATATATGGAAGGCAGGACACAATGCTGGCTGAGGATTGAGATATATGGAAGGCAGGACACAATGCTGGCTGAGGATTGCCTGCCAACTTTTGCTCATGGCTGTAAACTCAAAGAAACGACAATTTTCACGGCTCCGTCCGAAGAAAATGTACAACTGGCGAAATACAGTGAAAACCCTGTCTTTACTAGTGCCTGTTTCAGAGGGTTCGATTTTTACCATATGTATTCGTCTCACTTTGGGAAGATACATGTGTGTCTGTACATACGTACTTATTTATGTATATGTTTAATTTCCTACTTACCTACAGTACCTACCTACCAACGAACCAACCTACCAACCTCCCCACCTACCTACCTGCCTTCCTACCGTCCTACCTACCTACCCACCAACCATCTTATCTACCTGCCTTCCTACCTACCAACTTATCTATTACCTACCTACCTTCCTGCCTACCTACCTACCTACCTACCTACCGACCGACCGACCGACCGACCTGTCCACAGTTCTACCTACGTACCTTCCTGCCCACCCACCTACCCACCCACCAACCACCTTCTTACCTGCCTACCTATGTACCTTGTTCACTGTTCAGTCAAGCTGCTGTTGCACTTAGTGTGTTAATTACATAATGGCATCCTAACCTCCTTATCACCCCTCTCTCTAGTCACCTCTCTCCATGTTCCTAACTTTCTCTCTTTCCCCTCTGCTCGTGTCTCTCCACGTTCCTAACTTTCTCTTCCACCTCTGCTCATCACTCTCCACGTGCCTAATTTTTTCCCCTTCCACCTCTGCTCGTCTCTCTCCACGTTCCCAGCTTCCTCTCTTCCACCACCCACATTTCACTCGTTCTTTTATTTATCTTCTCACCTTTCTCCTCTCGTCTCTTCTATTTCTTCACCTTTTCATTCATTCTCTCTACACCCCGTGGCCCCCCTCCCTCTTCTCCCCATCCCTCTTCCCCTTAACTTCTTGCCCTCTCTTTCTCCCACTTTTCTCCTAGTCAGTATTCCCTTTCTTCCTCTCCCCTCTTTCTCTGCGTCTCTCCTACCCCCTTCTTCCTCCCCGTCACTGCCCCATCTCCCTCTTCCTCCCCGTCTCCCCTCCCTCCTCTTCCCTCTCTTCCCTCTCCTACTAATCATTTCCCTTTCTCCCCTCCCTTTTCCATTCTCTCCTTCTCTCATCATTCTCTACATTCATCTCCCTGTCCTTCTTTCCTATGCTCTCCTTCCTCCACTTCCCAATTTTCCTTCCCTTACATGTTCCATTTATCTCTTCACAACCGCTCCTCTCTCTCTCTCTCTCTCTCTCTCTCTGAAACTTTTAATTTTTTGTCCCCTTCTTCCTCCTCCGTTTCTGTTCTTCTCCGCCTATTCCTCTCTCTCTCTCTCTCTCTCTCTCTCTCTCTCTCTCTCTCTCTCTCTC
>NC_137021.1:46254516-46294516 GCF_032717465.1 Coenobita brevimanus
TTATGGACTGACCACGTCTTTTGGAGCGTAAGCCCTTTATGGTCTGTGTATCTATGTAACTCTCTCTCTCTCTCTCTCTCTCTCTCTCTCTCTCTCTCTCTCTCTCTCTCTCTCTCTCTCTCTCTCTCTCTCTCAACTGTTTCCTCATTTCCTCTCACACTGTCTTTCCTTCCTTCCTTCCCTCCGTCTCTTCCCTCCATCCCTCCCTCAGTCCCTCCAGTCATCCAATTACGGCTGATCAAAAAGGCTATTCGATAAACCTTTCCTTTTTTCCCGTAACGAACAGGACGGCTGAATATAGTGCTTATCTATTTGTGCCACTCTCACACTTGCTGACTCACTCACACAGTCTCTCACTCACTTACTCACTCACTGTGCTGTTTTGGGGAATGGGGTGTAGGGTTTATGTGAGACGTGTTAGGCTAAAACTGTCCCCAGTGGTAGACCTTCGCCCGGACCAGGTTTCAGGCAGGGTGGGACGCCAAAGAGATTTATTCCTACCTCATAACTAAGGCTCAGCGAATTTCATGCCGCCAGTGTTTACTGTGCAGGTGGTGACAATGGTCCAGTTCCGTCAGATAAAGACACCAGTCCTAGTTACACAGACAGGGGGTCCAAGTCGAGCAAAAACAGCTGCATCATAACCATAAACACAATATTAATATGCGGGTTTAAGTCATCCAGTCAGTTCCTACAGCCCGAGCAGGTCAGGTTTATTTTATCCACGAAACTGACAGGAGCAGGTGTAACTTTGTGGAGCCCGTGAGTAGTGGCGAGTTATAAAATTTCTACATGATTTGGTTTACCTTTGGGGGACCGTGTGTAGTGACGGGTTAAACTGATAAAACCTCTATAGAGTTTGGTTTACCTTTGGAGGGGCCGTGTGTTGTGACGGGTTAAACTGATAAAACCTCTATAGAGTTTGGTTTACCTTTGAGGGACTGTGTGTAATGACGGGTTAAACTGATAAAACCTCTATAGAGTTTGGTTAACCTTTGGAGGGGCCATGGGTAATGACGGGTTAAACTGATAAAACCTCTATAGAGTTTGGTTTACCTTTGGAGGGGCCATGGGTAATGACGGCTTAAACTGATGACGATCTGTTAACTTTGGAGGGACGGTGTGTAGTAATGAGCTAAATAGATGAATTGGTTTATCTTTGGAGAGACCGTGTGTAGTGACGGAGTAAAAAGATAAAGCTTCTACAAGATTTGTGTTCATATTTTAGAGACTGTGTAATGAAGGGTTAAAACAGTAAAGCCTGTAGACGATTTAGTTAAACTTTGGAGAGACCCTGTGTAATGACAAGTTAAAAAGATGACAGATTGGTTTACTTCAAGAAACCCTGGGTGTAGTGACGAGTTAAAAAACAAGAAAACTTCTTCACACTTTGGTTAAACTTTAGAAGGACGGTGTGTAATGATGGGTTAAATTGAGAAAACCTCGCTATCTGGTTTAACTCTTGCGGGGACCGTGTGTAGTGGCGGGCAGAAATGATAAAACTTTTACACAATTTCGTGTAATTTTGGAGGGACCGTGTGTAGTGACGAGTTAAAAAAGGTAGAACATCCACTCGATCAGGTTTAACTTTGTAGAAACCGTGTGTAGTGCCGGATTAAAAACATAAAACCTTTCCAAAATCTGGTTTAACTTTGTTAGGGACCGTGTGAAGTAACAAGATAGTAATTGTCTCCACTAATCTTATCACAACCTGATTTCTCTCCATAATCTGCATAAAGACGTCTCGAGGTAGAATGAATAACCTGTAGTATTCATCCCCATTAACGACAGTCTTCACTTATTAAACTAAACACAATCCTCTTACTGGAACAAGAAATATATAGGGAGGAAGTGAATACATAGGATTTGAATGTGGTTGATGTTTGACAGGCTGATATGACACCTGGACAGCGTGACAGCCAAATGTTTGTATGTTACACCTTAATCAGGTAAACCTGTGGAATAGAGAGAGAGAGAGAGAGAGAGAGAGAGAGAGAGAGATTGTGCGTCTGTGTGTGTGTGTGTGTGTGTGTGTGTGTGTGTGTGTATGTGTGTGTGTGTGTGTGTAAGGGGGGTATGAAAGGGAGTAGCCCATTCTCAACTGAGTCTGCTGAAGAAAGGAGGTACGAAGGAGGAGGAGGAAGTGGAGGACGGTGGAGAGGATGAAGGCAGAGGACAAAATAATTTAAGGAAAGCAGTTGAAAGGGGAGAAAAAAATAGGAAAAAATAGGAGGCAATGGAGGAATTTGGAGCGCAGGAGTAGGAGGGAAAAAAATAAAAAGTGAGACAGGAAGGTGGGAAGGAATGAGAATGGAGATGAGAGAGATGTTTTCTGAGTGGTAATATTTTTTTTTTTTTTTTTTTTTGTGTTTGGTTGTTTCAGACTCGCAAACATATACATGAATATCACACACACGCACACACACGCACACACACACACACACACACACACACACACACACACACACACACACACACACACACACACACACACGATCTCTCTCTCTCTCTCTCTCTCTCTCTCTCAGGTTTTATTTATGCAAATAATAGTCAATTCTTCCTGTTTTTTTTTTTTCTTCTTCTTCGTCTTCTTCTTCTTCTTCTTCTTTGTCGTCGTCGTCGTCGTCGTCGTCGTCGTCGTCGTCGTCCTCCTCCTCCTCCTCCTCCTCCTCCTCCTCCTCCTCCTCCTCCTCCAAACCGTCTTGCAATATTTTCCTCGCCTCTGCATTTCCAGTATTCAGTATCAGGTTCCAAGGCTTCCCCTGTGGACCTGTAGACAAAAACACAGCCCCTTGTGTGTGTGTGTGTGTGTGTGTGTGTGTGTGTGTGTGTGTGTGTGTTTTTATGTCGGACAAGTTGGCGTTCTTTATCTGTTTAGTCTATTTTTCATTTCCGTTTATTCCGCTCCTGATTTATTGCATCTCTCTCTCTCTCTCTCTCTCTCTCTCTCTCTCTCTCTCTCTCAGACTTCATGTTATCAGTACAGTGTTTTTACATCTCTCACAAATCTTCGCTGGGGTTTTCTCCACATGTGTTCAGTGTTTTGTGTTAATTTTGTTCTTGCAGTTGGTTCCTGGGTGTGTCCCTCTGTGTGTTGTCTGGTTGTTTGCTAATCTATCTATCTATCTATTGCCAGACGCCTCAATCCCGTTTGGGGTGGCCACAAACAAATCGCCTCCAAGTCGCCCTGTCCCCTGCCATTTCACTGCCCTGCTCCCAACTCACACCCCCCTCTCTAATATACCTCTCCACCCCATCCCTCCATCTCATCCTCGGCCTCCCCCTCCCTCTTCCCCCCTCCACCTCACTCACATACACTTTCTTCGTCAGTCTTTCACCCACCATCCTCTCCACATGGCCAAACCACCTCAGTGTGTTCCTCATAACGCTTCCTATCATATCCACATCCACACCACAACGCTCCTTTATATCCTCATTCGTCAGCCTGTCTCTCCATGTGACTCCACAGGCTCCTCTTAAATAACTCATTTCCACTGCTCTCACTCTTGACTTGTGTCCTTCCAACAACGTCCAAGCTTCACTTCCGTACGTTAGAGTTGGTATCACAATACTGTCATGTAGTAACTTTTTCACTAATCGCTCAAGATAATTTTGTTCTCGCAGTTCGTTCCTGGGTGTGTCCCTCTGTGTGTTGTGTGAATGTTTGCTAATCGCTCACGATAATTTTGTCCTTGCAGTTCGTTCCTGGGTGTGTCCCTCTGTGTGTTGTCTGGTTGTTTGCTAATCGCTCAAGGTAATTTGTTCTTGCAGTTCGTTCCTGGGTGTGTCCCTCTGTGTGTTGTCTGGTTGTTTGCTAATCGCTCAAGGTAATTTGTTCTTGCAGTTCGTTCCTGGGTGTGTCCCTCTGTGTGTTGTCTGGTTGTTTGCTAATCGCTCAAGATAATTTGTTCTTGCAGTTCGTTCCTGTGTGTGTCCGTCTGTGTGTTGTCTGGTTGTGTGCTAATCGCTCAAGATATTACCAGACTGTCTTTTCATATTCCCTGCCATCTGTTTGTCTCTCCCTCAGTATTTATCTACGCCAACGTTTTTTTTTTTTTTTTTTTTTTTTTTGTGTGTCCAACCTTGGGCATAGGCTTCATAGCCTGCTCCCAAGGCCCAGTAGTCCTCCTACATACCATACACATCTACATGTCACCACTTCGCTAACACCCACCGTCCATATTGAATACATGCTAGGGCTGTCTCATACAGGACTGGTGTATTGGTATTAGCGGGGTATTTTTACATGTCGGTGGGTCTTCTGGTAGATCAGGAAAGTCTTTTTTTTTTTTTTTTTTTTTTTTTTTTAATGAAATTCAAATCCTTAAACTGTTCCCTGCCCCAGCGGAGATTTGAACCTGGGTCCGGTAGGACTGCAGGCCACCTCTCTACCGGCTGAGCCACCGCTCAGGCGGAGGTTATGTAATTACCCGTGTCTGTCTGTTGGTCTGTCTTCAAAATATCTCAAAAAGTTAATGTCGAATTTCGATGAAATTTTCTGGAGGGGCAGCCCATTGGTCAATGAAATGTTGTTCAGATTTTGAGGCAGGTCCGGATCCAGATGCGGATCTAGGATTTTTTATTTAAATCTTGCAAGATAGATCAGTTTTACGAGTTTTTAAATGTCTACTAAACGGTAATGATTTTTTTTTTTGATGGAATACTGATACCGTCCTGCTTTTTGTCGTGGCATGGCCTGAAAACTACTGTCTGATTAGTATTGGTGACAGTGGCGTTGGCGAAGGTATACGCTCTCTGGGTGTTCTCTAGTTTTATCTGTCTTTCTGTCTGTTTGTTTATCTTTCTTTCTGTTTGTTCCATCCATCCACTCGCTTAACCATCCATCCATCCATCAGTACATTTGTCTATCAATCAGTCAGTCATTATCAGTCAGTCAATCAGTCAGTCAGGGTCTGTCCAGCTGTCAATATATCTGTATCGTCAGTCCTTATTTATCCATCTATCTCTGTCTGTCTGTATCTGTATCTCTTTGTATGTGTATCTCTTTGTCTGTGCACCATTCATCCAATTTCCTTCCATCTCCCATCAGTCCATCTATCGGTCTAGCTGGCAGTCCATCAGCCTATATTATCTGTTTCCTACATTTTACCATTATTTTTTTCCATCCATTCATCCACTACGTCCATCTGCTTCGGTTATCCATCCATCCTCTGTCTGCTCATATCTGTGTTTTCGTCATTCATTTATGTCTGAATATATCTGTCTGTAATTCGATTTGGGTGTCCAGTCTATGTGTTTAATCTACCCATCTATCCATCCGTTCATCCATCCAGTCATCCGTCGATCGAGCCACTCATTCATCCATCCATCCAATCATCCACAGATGCTGCCATCCATTCCTTCATCCAAACAGTCATCCATCCATCGAGCCATCCAATCATCCATCCATCGAGCCATCCATCCATCCAGTCATCCATCCATCGAGCCATCCATTAAATCATCCTTCCAGTCATCCATCAGTCGAGCGACCATCCATCCATCCAGCTATCCATTCAGTCATCCATCAGTCCTATTTTCTGTCCATCCATCCATGTATCTCTCCATCCATCCGTGCATCTATCCATCCATCCATCTATTCAGTCTGTCTATCCATCTATCCATCCATTTAAAACGCCCTGAGTTTATGATCCTACTTGAAGACCATGATGGCAAACTTTTCAGCTTTCCACCTTTGTAATGTTCCGTCCTTCTATCATTCATTCTCCCTCCCTTCTATGCCTTTTTTTATTCTCAGCTCCATCTGTCTGTTTATATGTCTACCCGTCTGCCTGTTCTACCTGTTCTTTCTTCTCCACTTGCTTTGTTTCTCCTTTGTTTCCTTCCTTCATTCCCTCCCTCCTACCTTCCTTCCATCATTCCCTCCTTCCTTCCTTCCTCGTCATTCCTTCCGCCTTTTCTCGTTGGTGTTTTATCTGTTTAAGGAGACACATCTTTTTTGTTTTTTCGTTGTTTCCTTCGTTCCTTTCTTTCTCCTGTTTTCTTTCTTTACTTTCTTCCTTTTCTGTTTTTATTTCCCTCCTTCTTTTCTTTCATGTTTTACGTTCCTTTGTTCCATCGTCTTCTTGCTTTTCTTCTTGTTCATTATTATCATTTTTTTTCCATTCTTCCCAAGTTTTGCATCCCTTCTTTCATTCACTGTATCTACCCGTCTCTCCTTCCATCTATCCTCTCAACCTTTCTTCTTTCCTTCCTTCCCATCATTCATTCAGGTTTCTTCCATCTCCCCATCCATCCATCCTTCCATCCAACCCTCCATCCACCCATCCATATCTCTAACTGACAATACTGCACATCTGTTCTTCTGTCCATCAGGTTATGCCTTCTCCCGCCTTATCTATTTATCTTCCTATCTATCAGTGTCAATATATGTATCTGTGAATCAGTGTCTACCTCTGTGTGTCTACCTCCCCTACCTCCACCTTCCTCTTTCCCTCCTTCCCTCCAGTCATTTCATACATCTCTCTGCCTCAGTCACTCATTTTCTGCCTGTCTATATCTGTTTACATCCACCCATCTGTCTGTCTACCTACCTATATCTTTCTGCCCATCTATCTATCTATCTCTTTCTCACACCTTCACCCCTCCCTCCCTTCCCCAATCATGCTATCTATCTTTCTTAGTCAGTCTGTCTCCGTCTATCTATCCATCTATCTGTCTGTCTACCTATCTTTCTACATCTATCCACTGTACCTTAACCTTCATCCTTCCCTTCCTCTCCTAGCCGTACCATCTGTCTGTCAGCCTATTTGTCCATCTATCTATCTCTGTCTCTCGCTTTCTGTCCGTGTGTTTAATCAAATCTATCTATATCTATCTATCTATCCGTTTCCATCTGCCTAATAAAATCTGTCCTTGCACCTATCTGTCTATGTCGATCTCTGTCTGTCAATCTACAGTATCTGTCTATCTGTCCATCTACCGTATCTGTCTGTCTATCTGTCTGTCTATCTATCCACCACACCTGCACTCTGATGCATCCTTATTACCACTTTACAACCTTCTCAAACTAATCATCCTTCACTATCCCTTAGCAAATCCTCTATCCTCCTTAACCAGTCCATTCTATCCCTTAGGATGTTGTCTGCAGCCCTGTCCAGCCCTCAGCCAGTCCGTGGCACATGTTCTCGCCTGTACAGGAGGCTCCCTAGCACCTCTTCCTTGCGATTTGTTTTTGGATATGGCTGGTTAATAGCCTTTTGCACGTTATCTATGCAGAGTATGACGATATTAGGGCAGTAATATGTAATAAGCAAAATAAGTATCTTAGGAAAAGGTGTTAGGGAGCTTCCTTAACAGATGTCAGTACAGGCCCATATCAGCCATGGGGGGGGGGAGCGGCTGGGGCAGGGAACAATGTAAGGATCTGAATTTCCTTAAGACTTTACTGATCTACCATAACACCCGCCGACATGTCGTAAAAACACTCCCGCTAATACCAATACACCAGTCCTGTATGAGACAGCCCTAGCATCTATTCAGTATGGACGGTGGGTGTTAGCGTGAAATGGTGACATGCGGAGGTGTATAGTACGTAGGAGGACTGCTGGGCCTCAGGGAACGGAATTTAAGCCTATGCCCAGAATCAAACGTTTACAAAAAATGACCCCTAGTAAATCTTCTCTGGACCCCTTCGGCCTTAAATCTTTTCCTCTCTCTCTCTCTGTCTCTGTCTGTCTGTCTGTCTGTCTGTCTCTCTCTCTCTCTCTCTCTCTCTCTCTCTCTCTCTCTCAAGTTTAGCCTTTATACCTCCTAAATCCTCCCTTACGGCCCTGTCCAGCACACACACACACACACACACACACACACACACACACACACACACACACACACACACACACACACACACACACACACACACACACAATCATGTTTCAGTTCAGTGTATGTCCCTTAAGTGCAAACCCATTTCTCTTCTCCCCCACCACCACCACCCCTCTCCCACTCCTCAGTACCTCTCACCCAATCCCACCAACCCCCCTCCTTACCTAAACCCCTAGTAATCTCTAACAACCCCACCAAAACCCCAACAACCCCCATCAGCTCCCCAAACCTCTCCCAACCTTCCGTAACGATCTCCAGTCCTCTCCACATCCCTCCATCCTTCCCTAACCCTCCCAGATTCTTCCGTAATCCTTCCCAGCCCTCCCTAGCCTTCCCCAGCCCTTCCTAGTCCTCTCAAGATGTTATCAACCCTTATTTTTTGTGCTGTTTATTCCTCTTTACCTCTGGCCAGACCCTCTCCAAGTCCTCTTACATTCCTGCTTAGCCCTCTGTAGCCCCGACTACCTCCCGTTAGCCCTATTAAATCATCCTTCAGCCTTTCTCAGCCCACAGTAGCCCTTTAGTAGACCCTTTCTTCCCTTTCCTAAGCCTTAGCTTAGCATATAATTGTGCAATGGTAATACTGCTAGGTTATACATTACATATTGAGTTATCACTTTAGTAATGTCTAATATTTCACCTAACTTGTATGATGATACTGGTAATACAGAATTGTGCTATAGTTGTATCACTTATAATATTGTACTAACATTGTGGTAATACATAATGTAACATTTTATGAATTGTTACAAAATATTGTGGTAATGCATAATTGTGTTGGCCTTATAATTGTAGTTACATTTTGTTAATGCAACTGTTACATAAGTGTCTTGGCCATATAATTGTAGTTAAAGTTACATAAAAGTTACATCTTGTTAATGCAACTGTTACATAATTGGCAAAGTGTAACATAATGCAATCGTTTGTCGTTACATAATTGTTACATATCGTTTGTAGTTACATAATTGTAGTTAAAGTTACATAAAAGTTACATCTTGTTAATGCAACTGTTACATAAATGGTACATATTGTTTGTAGTCACATAATTGTAGCAAGTGTAACATAATGCAATCGTTTGTCGTTACATAATTATAATATGGAGTTACATAATTGTTACATATCGTTTGTAGTCACATAATTGTAGCAAGTGTAACATAATGCAATCGTTTGTCGTTACATAATTGTTACATATCGTTTGTAGTTACATAATTGTAGCAAGTGTAACATAATGCAATCGTTTGTCGTTACATAATTGTTACATATCGTTTGTAGTTACTGTGCGGTATTTACACCAGCCATGTCTACTTTATCCACCATCAATCACTACGCCATTCTCAATCATACACACAAACATTTCCACCTACTGCCTGATATGAACTTAAACATGAGGCACCAGTCTCTTCGGAGGTGTGGGTTCGTATCCCACCGCTGCCACCAAATGTCATATAAAGGCTTTGTATTTGCTTGTAGAGAAGTTATATATATATTAGACTTGTGGACGAGCGGTTGTTATACTTGAGTAGGTTTGTAAGTATATAATCTTCTTTCCCATTTGTCATTCAATGACAAGGAGAGGTAAAGAATAGTATGGAACTATTTTTATTTGTCTTGGAAATATTAACAAGTCTCTCACACAGAGCGAAGTATAAAGTAGAGTCCCGGGAGCTATCTACCTGTTTCGCTCTCTCTGTCTCTCTCTCAAGTTGCTAAGCCCTTCTCCCTGCGACCTGTCTGTTCTATGGCTAGCTTCCTTCTGAGCTCTCTTTCCTAAATTCTGGTGTAGCAGGGGTTGTGTCACGTGTGTCCATTGTGATTGGAAAGTTCTAGAAGCCTGTATGTGTGTATGGTCACTAGGCGCTGTCGTGTGCCTATAAAGCATTCCTTGAGTTAAGAGTGTGTAAGCATGTTTAGCATCGCTCGATTCTTGCAGACACAGTACCTTCTCATCATCCGACTTTCTGCTTCTATCTGTCTCTCTATCTATCTATTTATCTATCTGTCTATTATGATTTGTAATTATAATATGGAGTCCTAATAGCAGGTCCTCCCGAGACATCTTACATTCACCTCCATCTTTACAGTCCTCACTATCCCTCCCTAGACCCAAGCAGGCCTTACCAAGTCCTTTCAAGACCCCACCAGCCCTCTTACACCTGTCTCAGCCCTTCTCAATCCAACCAAGCCCATTTAAGACCCCACCAGCCCTCTTATATCTCCCTCAGCCCAATCAGACTCTTTCAAGACCCCACCAGCCCCCATCAGCCCACACCAGCTCTACCCAGCCCACCTTCAGCCCTTACCAGCCCTCTCAAGACCCCAAAAGACCGTACCATGCCACTGGGCCAGGCCGGGTCGTGTGTCAGACTGAGAATAATGCATCACTGCACAAACGGGAGGGAGAGAGAGAGAGAGAGAGAGAGAGAGAGAGAGAGAGAGAGAGAGAGAGAGAGAGAGAGAGTTCCTTGTAATATAAAATGCAAAGAAAAACTGCTTACAAAGCATTAAAAAAAAAGGGAAAAAAATGATTAACAGGAGAAAAAGAGAAATGAAAACGAGAGAAAATGACAGTTACGAAGAGGAATGTGGAAGGGAGGAAATGTGGAAGGACGAGAAAATGTGAGAATGTTAAGGTATGCGTGAAGATATGCAGAGAGAGAGAGAGAGAGAGAGAGAGAGGGAGAGAGAATATAGATAGATTCGTACATAAGTTGATAAAGTGAGTTAATAATTGTGTGGCAGTTTTTCTTTTCGGTTTTAGAGATACGAATATTTTTATAATTATTCCACATCCTTCTGTGTACGTCATTTTTAATACGTACATGATATACAGATACTTTGGTGTGTGCGCTGATTTATTATATTGTTATTGTTATAGTTATTTGTTATTGTTATTTATTATAGAGGTGTATTATTCAGTTTATTACTGAGAATTTGTTATACTTTATAGAGTTCATAATATTTTACTTGTTATATATTTTATTTGTGATTTTTTTTATGCAGTTGAAAAGTTTAGTGTGTGTGTGTGTGTGTGTGTGTGTGTGTGTGTGTGTGTGTGTGTGTGTGTGTGTCTGATGAGGTGGAGGTAGTATATATAGGAAACATAATCATTATTTTTTACCTTTGATAATGAAAGTAATGAAATGTGTTTAACTGGGTCTCATATCCTTATGTCTGTCCAGTAATACGAATATACCCATCTGTCCGTCTGTCTACCTCTGTTAAAGATAATATACATTTGTTCGTTTATCTATAGCTATATATCCATGTATACTTTTAAATAGAGTTTATAGAGCTGAGTTCATGTTTTTTTTATTTCTTAATACTGCAAAACTTTGGTGTAATCCTGGACTCACACAACATCAAAGTAAACACTGCAATTCCCTCTAGTCACTAACTGTTGCCTGTGAGATAATGTCAATAAATAAGGCCAGTTGCTGATATGCTCTTGGTGGAAGTGACACTCGTGGTTGTCTTGTGTCTGTGGGGAAGCTTAGGTCATGTGCCACTGGAAATGGATCCGCCAATTACACAAGCACTACCACTAAGCTAAATTTGCCCTGCCTTGACCCTCACATGCCTTGTTGGTGCTGGAAGGTGGGATAATTCAGCATAAATTTACCCGTGGAATGGCTTGTCGTCACCTAATTGCTATACTCCTTTTATTCTAACTTGACCTAAAATTGTCATCTGCCCATCTTGGGTGCCGAGATGTAAGAATGGATTAGCGCTAGAATACGATGCTAGTCACAAAGAAGTGCTGTGGAACGGATGTAGAACTCAGTATTATTTTCTGTCATTCCTGAGTGAAATAAGTTAAAAAAAGGAAAAAAAAAAAGTCTTGGCCAAGTTACGGTGAAAGAACTCTAGGCTGGTCCAGAGGCCTAACCCAACTGGTTACTTTGACGACTGACACTGTGCTGTTTGGGTCCATGTCACAGCTGGAGGTCAGGTTACACACACACACGACTGACACTGTGCTGTTTGGGTCCATGTCACAGCTGGAGGTCAGGTGACACACACACGATTGACACTGCTGTTTGGGTCCATGTCACAGCTGGAGGTCAGGTGACACACACACGACTGCCACTGTGCTGTTTGGGTCCATGGCAGAGCTGGAGGTCAGGTGACACACACACGACTGCCACTGTGCTGTTTGGGTCCATGTCACAGCTGGAGGTCAGGTGACACACACACGACTGACACTGTGCTGTTTGGGTCCATGTCACAGCTGGAGGTCAGGTGACACACACACGATTGACACTGTGCTGTTTGGGTCCATGTCACAGCTGGAGGTCAGGTGACACACACACACACGATTGCTGCATCTGTCACACAACTAAGGACAGCAACACAAGCATCACGTGAGACTTCAGCGATATATTTGGTGTTCAGTATGAGGTGTTGGATTGCATGTTGCCTGGCTGCACATGTGGCCACACCCCACACTGACTGACACACGTAATGAGCAAGAGTCTGGTTGGCAGTTGTCACAATCAGGCTGGTGACTGCCTTTGTAATGGATTTCTGTTATTCCCACTCCGTTAGTCATATAGGCTACTGGGACTCGTGTGCATAATTTTACGAAAAAGCTGCAGTTAACCTACCGATACTGTTTTTACTGACTCAGTATATGTGCGTTTTTGTAAGTAAAGGATGTTTTTCCTATCATCACGTGGCTAACAGTAGATAGTGACTCAACCCATTGTCCAAACAAAATATGGTGATATCACACACACTACAGCATGTGGTGAGGAGGAGGAGGACTATTGGGTCTCAGGCAACGGACTGTTCCATACATTGTAAAGTACATAAAAAATAATTATATTTAGATATATGCCGGTGTATAAAACCTCCTTGTTTCTTCCCTCAGGTATGAGACTGATCCTCGCCTGTGTCTGGTGAGTGTTGATAGGCAGTTTTGTTTGTTTTATCGTTTTTTTTTTCTGTTTTATTGCATGTTGTATTGGATATATATTTTTACAGTTTTATTGCATTATTATTTTTTATTTTTTATCATTTATAGCTACTTTCTTGGGGTCGCTCACCATCCACTCACTCAGTGTGTTGGTACCTTCAAGTGACTGCAACCTGAGTGACTACCCAAATTGTTTCCTGTAACCCAGACAGACATTCACTACGTTGGGTGGTAACCATATAACCATAGTGATGTCCAATGGTCTAGTGGGACGCTGAAGCCGGATGGGGCCCGGAATGGTTTCCATATGATAGGCTATTGGATATCATCATCATCATCATTATCCCTTACTGTTCGTTTTTCTCTTTCTTATGTTACCTTTTCTGCTATTGCTATTTCCTCCTCCTCCTCCTCCTCCTCAGTCTCGGTCATACAAGGAGCAAAAGTAATGTCGGAATGGCCCCGCTGTGACTGAAGGCCTGGCTGAGGAGGAGGAGGAGGAGGAGAAGAAAATGTGGAGGAGGAATAAGAGGAAGGTGAAAACGATGAGAAAGAAGAGGAGGAGAAGGATGATGATGATGATGATGATGATGATGATGATGATGAGGAGGAGGAGGAGGAGATGAGAAAGAAGTTGGAAGAATTTAAAAAAATGAACGAGGAAGAAGAGGAAGATAAAGGCGATGAAAAGGAGGAGGAGGAGGAGGAGGAGCAGGAAAATAAAGACAGGAAAATGTTTAAAGGAAAGAGGAGGAGGAGGAGGAAGAGCAGGAAAATGTTGAAAAGAAAGAGGAGGAGGAGGAAGAGCAGGAAAATGTTTAAAGGAAAGAGAAGGAGGAAGACTAGAAATAAGTAGAAAGAATAGGAGAAGAAATATTAATAGAATGAATGAGGGAGAAGAGGACGAAGACTAGGACTAAACAAGAGGAAGAGGAGGAAGGGAACTGAAGAAGGTATAAAGAAGAAAGGGGACAAGGAAGAAGTAGAAGGAAGGAGAGGAGGATGGCGAAGGAATATGTAGTGGAGGAGGAAGAGGAGGAGGAAGATAAAAGGAATATGATGAAGAGTAGGAAGAATGCTGGATATTGGAAGGAAGCCAGAGAGAGAGAGAGAGAGAGAGAGTGTGTGTGTGTGTGTGTGTGTGTGTGTGTGTGTGTACTGGCAGGCAATCAGGTTAAGGGTAAGAATTCGGCTGTGTGTAATATATGGGGCCCTAACGAGGTGATTTGGTCGTTAACCGAACTCCTAGATTTCCTCTCTCTCTTCCACAGTTAATCCTTTCCTTGTTTTCACTCGCCTTCCTCTCTACTTTTTTCACCCTGTCTCTCCCTTTTCGTCTCTTCTTTCCTCCTATACCCTCCCTCTTTTCTTCTCGTCTTTGTGTTCCCTTCCTCCTCCTCCTTCTCCTCCTCTTTCTCCTCCTCCTTCTCCTCCAATTTTCAAAAAAGGAAATAAGTTGCACCCAGGAAATTACAGACCAATCAGCATAACATCAGTAGTGTGCAAGTTAATGGAAAAATTCATAAGAGATAAAATAGTTAATTATCTAGAAGAAAATAATATAAATAAAAACTCGCAGCATGAATTCAGACATCATCGTTCATGCTTTACTAACTTAACGGATTTCTTTCATGATGTTTACAAATCAAATGATGACTCAAGAGCAGTAGATATAATTTACCTCGACTTTCAGGAAGCATTTGACACTGTCCCTCACAAACGTCTCTTGAGCAAAATAGAAGGACATGGAATAAAAGGAAATATGCAGAAATGGTTACAAGACTGGCTGTCACACGGAAAACAGCGAGTTGTGATAAACGGAAAGGAATCCAAATGGCGTAATGTGACTAGCAGCATTCCCTAAGGCTCAGTACTTGGACCGATACTTTTTATTATCAATATAAACCATACTGATGAGGGTCTAATTGTAAAGTATCCAAATTTGCAGATGATACTAAAATAACCAGTAAAGTCACTTCAAAATTACAGTGGCAGCAGTTACAAAATGACCTTAATACTTCAGCAAGCTGGGCAGAAAAATGGCAAATGAAATTCAACACAAAAAAATGTAAAGTACTTCATATTGGAAGTAACAATGTCCATGCAAATTACAAAATGAACAATATTCAGTTATCAAGTACAGACAGTGAAAAGGATCTTGGTGTGATAATATCAAATGACCTAAAACCAAGCAAGCAGTGTACCGATGCGGTTAAAATTGCAGACAAGCTAGTGGGTTTTATTGGAAGAACTTTCGAGTTTAAATCGGAAAAAGTCATACTTGCCTTGTACAACTTGCTAGTGCGCCCCCATCTTGAGTATTGTGTGCAATTCTGGTCTCCGTACTACAGAAAGGACATTGAAAAATTAGAGAAAATTCAGCGAAGAATCACAAAAATGATACCACGACTTAGAAACAAACCATATGAGGAACGCCTTGAAGAACTTAAATTATTTAGCCTAACGAAGCGCAGGTTAAGAGGGGACCTTATTGAAGTTTTCAAAATCATGAAGGGATATGACAACTTAGACATGAATAAATATTTTGATATAGACCCGTCGAGTCAAACCAGAAGTAATGGCTGCAAAATTATGGGAAAGTAATTCCAATCCCACGAAGCAAAATACTTCTTTAACAGAGTTGTAAATATCTGGAACAGATTACCCTCAGATACCGTGAACAGTATCTCAATTGAGACATTCTAAAACAAATTAGACGAGTATTTGCACGAGAATCCGCAGCTGACTTTTTTTCTGTCCGAATAACTTGCTTTTATAGCTACGGTACATGTAAGTTCATGCCCCTTTTGTCTACAAGACACCCCGTAAACAATGTACCCGTACATAGTGTTGCGTCACGATATTATACATTTTCAATTTATTCAGTGCAAACAAAGCAATATAAGCACAGATTAGGATCTACACAGATAACCCTGAGTTAACGGTCACTACTCTTACCTTCGACCTGTGATGGGCTGTGGATCACTGAGGGTCCCTGTTGGTCAAGCGACCACCATCGAGATTTTTTTAATGTACCAGGGGTCACTGCTTCAGGATGAAACTTGTGTACTTGTCCCATATGGGAGAGTTCCCTGTCTCAGTGGAGTGAACGGAGCTAGGGCCTGATTGACTGCTGCCTACCTTAAAAGCGCCAGGCAAGGCTGCCGCACCACGCCTAAACATCCACACTGTGCAGTCCCCTCGTGTCTACAGGACACCCCATAAACTTAACATAGCGTCATGTCACGTCATTATACGTTTTTCGATTTACCCAAAGCAATTGAGGTAATATACAGTAAGCACAGATTAGGATCTGCACAGACAACCCTGAGTTAACGGTCACTACTCTTACTTTCGACCTGTGATGGGATGTGGATCACTGAGGGTCCCTGTTAGTCAAGTGACCACCATCGGGATTTTTTTTAATGTACCAGGGGTCACTGCTTCAGGATGAAACTTGTGTACTTGTCCCACATGGGAGAGTTCCTTGTCTCAGTGGAGTGAACGGAGCTATTGCCTGATTGACTGCTGCCTACCTAAAAAGCGACAGGGAAGGTTGCCGCACCACCCCTAAACATCCACTCTGTGCATTGCACATCCACACTGTGCACTGTGCAGTCCCCTTTTATCTAAGACACCCTTCTTATATATTTTTCAATCTCCCCAATGCAAAGAAAGCAATATAAGCACAGATTAGGATCTGCACAGATAACCCTGAGTTAACGGTCATTACTCTTACTTTCGACCTGTGATGGGCTGTGGATCACTAAGGGTCCATGTTAGTCAAGTGACCACCATCGGGATTTTTTTTAATATACCAGGGGTCACTGCTTCAGGATGAAACTTGTGTACTTGTCCCACATGGGAGAGTTCCTTGTCTCAGTGGAGCAAACGGAGCTAGGGCCTGATTGACTGCTGCCAGGCAAGGCTGCCGCACCACCCCTAAACATCCACACTGTGCAGTGTGTAGCTTCCACGTTATGTCCACAGACTTCCCATTAACTCAATGTACCGGTTTATAATGTCATGCCGTAACTATTATTTGTTTACTTTCTCTTTCAGGTTACTCTACCGGGTAGCTTATAGATAAAGTATTATAGAATGTGACTTTTCCTTTCCAGTGTTTCCTATAAAATTTCCATGTCAGTTTTTCCATGCTGCATGGTGGTTTTTCTCACTTTTTCCTGGAGGGTTTGGTGGTGGGGGGAGCCTTCTTGCTTTACTATCCTTATCCTTCAGCATGTAGAGTTAGATCTTGTAGTCATAGTTTTCTCTAACAAGCAGCCTCGAAAGGACCATAAGGTCTGTTGCTGTTTGCTTTCCTGTGTAATCCTGTGTAATCCTCCCTCACATCATTCCTTCTTTCACTTCTTCCCTCCCTTCGGCCCCTGTATCTTCTTATACTCTGTTCACTCCTGCTTCTTCCTTTCCCTCCTCCTCCCATATCCTCTTCCTCCTCTATCCATCTTTTCTTCCCCTCCCCTTCTCCCCGTCATTGCTCGTTCCTCTCCCCCTTCCACTCCACCTTCCCACCTTTTCCTTCCCTCCTCTTTCTCTTCCCCCCCCCTTTTCCCCCCTCCCCCCGCTTCTCCACTCCCTTCCCTGTCTATCTGTCTTCCTTTCCCATCTTTCCCCTCCCTTCCCCTCGCCTTCCCACTCCATCTCCCTATCTCTTTCTTCCCTCTCTTTCCCCTTTCCCCTTGCATCCCCTTCCCCTCACTTCTTTCCCCTCCCCTCCCACTATATTTCCCGACCTATTTCCTCCCCTCCCCTTCTCCTCTTCCCCTTTCCCCCTTCCCTCCCCGCCTAAATATTTAAATGAGTGTCCCATAACTTTATATTAATTTCAAGCAACACCTACACGCACAGGCTGCATGTTGGCCAGCACTGAGTAAATGAGAGAGAGAGAGAGAGAGAGAGAGAGAGAGAGAGAGAGAGAGAGAGAGATCAGAAGTCTGTTTTCATAATTATTCTTTTGAATAGATTGATAAAAAACTAAAGTTATTCCCAAGTTTGTGGCAAATTACTTATCTATACTGTATATATATACTGTAAAAGAGCCGCCTTGTTTGTTTGTGCTTCAATCACGCCCAAACCAAGGGCCAGAGACCCCCAGACCCATATATATTCTGAATCAGGGTGACCCAAGGATGATTTTAGGGGGGGGGGGTCAAAATTCAGATTTGGGTCATTTGAAGTCACCTGTTGAGTGTTCATTCACCTTTTTGACCCGGGCAACGCCGGGTACCCCTGTCAGTTGAATATATGAAAACTTTACTTTTGTTTACACACGGGTCAGTCTCGCCCTTGCTCAGTTGTTCTTCACACACACACACACACACACACACACACACACACACACAGTTACATCTCTCCTCTTCGTGGAACCTTAGAGAGAGAGAGAGAGAGAGAAATGGAGGTAGGCACATTGCACATGCTGTTCTTCATAGTGAGTGACAGTGCTCATGCTGAAGGAAATATTAAATAGGGATTAATCCCCGAGCTAGACCTTATCAGATCATATAGCCCTGCTAGGGTTACAGGAGAGCGCTACCCCTCCCAGCACAGCAGCCACCAGGCGGGGCGCGAACTCGCAACTGAAGGAAATATTAAGAAGCCTCAAAAGTCATGTGAAGAACCAAGGACCCCAGAGAGAGAGAGAGAGAGAGAGAGAGAATGAGAATGGATATTTTGTGTGTGTGTGTGTGTGTGTGTGTGTAAGTTAAAAGTAATATTACTCTCTCTCTGTCTGAGTGTGTGTGTGTGTGTCTCTCTCTCTCTCTCTCTCTCTCTCTCACCCCTTGACAGGTGCCACACACACAGTTCACATCTGTTGAGTTACTCTCTCAAACTACGGTAATGGTGGTAGTAGTGGTAATTGTAGTATTGTAATAGTGGTAATAGTAGTGGTAGTGGTGGTTGTGGTGGAGATAGTGATGGCAATGGTACTGGTAATAGTGGTAGCAGTAGTAGGAGTAGGCCAGTAGTGGTATTGTACAGTCGCCCCAAGAAGTGATGGCAGAGTTTCAGATTGCTTCGGTCACTCTGCACTGCCATACGTTCAATGAATCAGTGAATATAAGGTAAACATTCAGTGCCTTCATCACGTCATATCAAATAAAATATATATTAAATCACGCTAAGAATGATGTAAAATGAATAACAAGGCAGTTATATATTAGAAGTTAACACTTATAGTTACCTTTCCCGATCTGAATGAATGTGAGATGTATTACTCCGCGGGTGGTGGGCAGTAGGCCTATAACTCCGTGTTCCTGATTTGTTTCCCAGGATTTCAAATACAGATGCTCTAGTTTTGAAGGCCAGTTAAGGAAAATTCTTGTGACTGCAATACACTGCCTTATTTTCAAATGCTATGGTGATGATACAGCAACAATAAGGATGCCATAACAATGAAATTATTATTCGTAATGATGCCCTACCTGCGGTAGCAGCAAGACCATGCTGTCTTTTATTCCGTCTTTCTCTCGCCGATAATAATTACCGGTATAATTAGCAACTTTATTCCCAACTGATGCAAAATTATTTTTACTTGTAAGGAGGTATGACAGATTCTGCCTTTTTCTCTTACACTAGGCAATAAACAGGACCAAAACATGAGTTCATAAACTCGGGCAGTGCAAAAGCACGCACTTTTTGCTCCATCTTTTAATCTTAATATCTGTCTTTTTAAATAAATTGTTATGTCCTGCTGAACAGAAAATGCAGATTTGGAAGTTTTGAACTCAGTGAGATTTGTTTATGAACCTCTGCATTTTATTACTCCTGCTAATCGATTATGCACTGAGGATATCAGACTGTGACAGAAGTTAGCATTCTCCAAGGAGCTCCGACTCTAGGCAAATTTCGAGGTTCTTTTATTTATACGTCCTTCACTGATAGCCCTCTGGCTTATATTAAATAATCCAGAGATTTTTCTTAATGGCAAACTGACCAAAGGCAGTGTAATAACATCATATCTTTGAGTAAATGTTATCTCCTTTCGTGGGTGTTGATCGAAACATTTAAAATAGCTTACTGGCTTGCGCCGCCTTCCCGCTTTCTGTCGTCGTCCATGTAGACATTGGAAACGGAAATAAATGACTTTAAATTAGTCCCTAGCATTGTAACGGGAATTATTTTGTAAATAATAATTATTAATTTCAATTGTTTATTGAAGCTCCCTTTTGTTCAGTCTTACGCTACTAAAAAAATATTGCGTGTTACCATATTAGACTTGAACTCCACAAATTATTCCTGACTGTCCCTGACCGATAGTTGTGAAATTTCAATTAGTTCCGTTTAGGATCTCCTATTATCGTAACTAACGAACTGCTTCCTACAATTTTGAAATATACAGGTACTTTGGCATTGATTTATTGTTTTTTGTAACAATTTTACGTATTAGGTTTCACCTCGTGAAGATATAAGGAAGAGTATGTGCACTATCGCTGACCGAAAACTTCTGGATACTCCGCCGTCACTTCTTAGGCCGACTGTACTATTATTATTTATTTGATTGACCAGTGCATCTGAGATGTATGGGCCGAGCAGGGTGTGTTTGATTCGCGGCTGCTGATTGGCTGCCGATGATGTAAATCTACACCTATTCTTATTTTAACACATATATCAATATTTTTAAATTGCATGCCTTATAAGCAGCCAGTTTTTATATGGAATAATTTCCGAAGCTAAAGAGGTCAAAATTACCTTTTAAAGTTTACTGTTATCAAAGATAATTAAAGTTGATCATAAAGTTTTATAAAACGATGAGCAATGTTTGAAGTAAATTATCCACCCACGGTGTACATCCACATCCGCATGTTGCACTATAATATCCACCCACGGTATACATCCACGTCCGCATGTTGCACTATAATGTCCACCCACTGTGTACACCCACGTCCGCATGTTGCATTATAATATCCACCCACTGTGTACACCCACGTCCGCATGTTGCACAGTAATATCCACCCACGGTGTACACCTACGTCCGCATGTTGCACTATAATGTCCACCCACGGTGTACACCTACGTCCGCATGTTGCACTACATCCACCCACGGTGTGCTCGTACATCCACGTCCGTATGTTGCACAATAATATCCACCCACTGTTTACACCTACGTCCGCATGTTGCACTATAATGTCCACCCACGGTGTACACCTACGTCCGCATGTTGCACTACATCCACCCACGGTGTACACCTACGTCCGTATGTTGCACTACATCCACGCACGGTGTACACCTACGTCATGTTGCACTATAATATCCACCCACGGTGTACACCTACGTCCGCATGTTGCACTATATTATCCACCCAAGGTGTACACCTACGTCCGCATGTTGCACTATAATATCCACCCACGGTGTACACCTACGTCCGCATGTTGCACTATATTATCCACCCAAGGTGTACACCTACGTCCGCATGTTGCACTATATTATCCACCCAAGGTGTACACCTACGCCCGCATGTTGTACTATAAAGTCCACCCACGGTGTACACCTACGTCCGCATGTTGCACTATAATGTCCACCCACGGTGTACACCTACGTCCGCATGTTGCACTACAATGTCCACCCACGGTGTACAGCAACGTCCGCATGTTGCACTATAATATCCACCCACGGTGTACACCAACGTCCGCATGTTGTACTACAATGTCCACCCACGGTGTACACCAACGTCCGCATGTTGCACTATAATATCCACCCAAGGTGTACACCTACGTCCGCATGTTGCACTATAATATCCACCCACGGTGTACACCAACGTCCGCATGTTGCACTATAATGTCCACCCACGGTGTACACCTACGTCCGCGTGTTGCACAATAATACATGCCTGCAATCACTTCAATGACATCATCGGCGGCCAATCAACAGCCGCGTATCAAACACACCCTACTTGCCGCACACATCTTAGAAGCACAGGTCAATCAAATAGACTGTAGTGGTTGTTGTGGTAATAGTGTTTGTCATACTAGTTGGTCATAGTGATGATGGTGGTGGTAGGTGTGGCAATAATGACAATAGTAGTAGGTGTGGTATTTGTGGTACTAAGTGTAGTAGGTTGGTAGTAAGAGTGGTAGTAGTGATAGTGGGTGAGATTGTTGTGGTAGACGTGGTAGTTATTGTGGTATTTGTGGTGGTAAGTGTGGTATTTGTGGTGGTATGTGTGGTGGTAAGTGTGGTAGTTGTGGTGGTCGGAGTGACAATTGTGTTGTTAGGTGTGGTAGTTGTAGTGATAGGTGTGGTAGTTGTGGTAGTTGTAGCGATAGGTGTGGTAGTTGTAGCGATAGGTGTGGTAGTTGTAGCGATAGGTGTGGTAGTTGTGGTGGTAGATATGGAAGATGTGGTGGTAGCTGTGATGGTGAGATAGTTGTTGTGGTGGGTGTGATAGCTGTGGTGGTAGGTGTGGTACATCCTAGTAGGTGTGGCAGTTACGGTGGTCGTCGTAGTAGTTGTGGTGGTAGGTGTGGTGGTGGGCGAGATGGTAGTTGTGGTAATGGTATCAACATTATCAACATCAGTCAAATCACCATCAGTTACACAGTAGAATCACACTGGTCACAGGAGACAACATGAAGGCTACCCGGTACATATTTTGTCACCTAAATAACATTGTCTTAATAGCCGTAATATCTCATTAATTGACTGTTGCCAACATTAGGACGATTTTTAATGTTATTTCCTGTGTACATAAAAATGGTGGGAATTTGTATAGCATTATAAATGACTCAGCTACTCTTCCTAGAGCACTTATATAATTCTCTCTCTCTCTCTCTCTCTCTCTCTCTCTCTCTCTCTCACACACACACACACACACACACACACACACACACACACACACAGTTTCCCTCCGTTGCAAGAATTTCCCTTTTTTCTGTATTGAATAGGAAACTTATTTACATACACATGTACGTTTTTGCCAGCTACACAAGTTCTTTTAACCAAGCACACACCAGCCTACGCACATTCTTAGTCATACACAGGTAAATGTTTTTAAATGAAGCGTGGAATGACATACATACCTACATACGTACATAAATGCACACATACATACATACATACATAAATACATGCATACATACATACATACAGAAATACATGCAGACATACATATATACAGTATGTACATCTATATACATGCATACCTACCTACATATATATATATATATATATATATATATATATATATATATATTTATATATATATATATATATATATATATATATATATATATATATATATATATACACACACACACACGTACAGGAGCACACTTACATCCCGCAGTACGTGACCATACCCCGAGTACAGGATTATACACAAATACATGCATATGAAAATACTATAGTCTATTTGACTGACCTGTGCAGCTGAGATGTATGGGGCAAGTATGGTGTGTTTGATTTGCGGCTGCTGATTGGCCGCCGATGATGTCATTGAAGTAAATACAGGCATGTATTGTTGTGCAACATGCGGACGTAGGTGTACACCGTGGGTGGATGTAGTGCAACATGAGGACGTGGGTGTACACCGTGGGTGAATGTAGTGCAACATGCGGACGTGCGTGTAGGCTACACAGTGGGTGGATGTAGTGCAACATGTGGACGTGGATGTACACAGTGGGTGGACGTAGTGCAACATGCGGACGTGGATGTACACTGGGTGGATGTAGTGCAACATGCGGACGTGGATGTACACAGTGGGTGGATGTAGTGCAACATGCGGACGTGGATGTACACAGTGGGTTGATGTAGTGCAACATGCGGACGTAGGTGTACACAGTGGGTGGCTGTAGTGCAACATGCGGACGTGGATGTACACAGTGGGTGGATAATTTGCCTTAAACGTCACTCATCGTTTTATGAAACTTTAAAATCAACTTCAATTTTCTTTGATAACAGTAAACTTTAAAAGCTAATTTTGGCCTCTGTGGCTTCGGAAATTATTCCATATTTAAACTGGCTGCTTATATTGCAAGGAATTTACCAATATAAATATATGTGCTAAAATAAGAGGTGTAGATTTAAATCATCGGCGGCCAATCAGCAGCCGTTGTTGTTGTTGTTGTTGTAGGATATTCGTCTCAGCAGTGCTGAGACACGGGCAAACAGTGAGCCCGTCAGTGGTGCACATGTAGCGCACAAGCTGTATTTAACGAGGAGGGGGGTAGTCCCTAACTGTTTGTAGTAAAATTTTAAAAGGTGTTCTGGCCACAATGCCAGCAGCGTCAGTATAATCGTTGGCCGATTGGGCAAAGCCAGCTGCGGGACGGGATCTGAGATGAGCTGTGGCAGGGCAGTGAAGTATGTAATGGATGAGAGGCGTATCCGACCTCTCTAAGCAATGAGCACACGGATCTGTTGCCGCATTTTTAATCTGCTTATAGCATGGGAATCCCATTCGTAATCTTCTAAGACGCACTAAAAGATAGTTTGGCAGGCCTGGGGGAGGCACCAAAGGAGAGTATGATGTGGCTATGTCATACCAAGTCGCAGATGTGGAACCTTCAGCGACGCAAAGCTGGTGCTCCTCCCGAGACAGCCTACCTATTTGTGCAGTCAAAGTGCGACGGACATGTGATGGGCCGGGGAGAAGTGGGAACGTGATCTCTGGCAGAGAGCAGGCAGAGCGTGCAGCGACATCAGCTGTTTCGTTCCCAGTGATCCCCACATGTCCTGGGAGCCAATGAAGAGTGATAGTGGCTCCTCGCTGGACAAGGAGGGTTGCAAATGTATGGATGGCCGTTATGAGAAAGATATTGTCTTGCAGCGAGAATGAGCGCAACCTCTGCAGAGAAGAAAGGGAGTCTGTATGAACAACGATGCATTGGTAATGATGATGGTGAGCATGTCGCAACGCACCCAGAATTGCCGCGAGCTCTGCCTGAAATGCAGATACACCAGGGGAGAGGCGCCATGATTCAACTGTCCTTCCAAGGACGAAAGCGGACCCAGCAGAGCCATCAGGGTGGACCGACCCATCTGTAAAGTAAGTGGCCGAGCCGGGGAGTGCAGAGCAGCCACCTGACTGAGACCCACCTGTCGCAGGATGGCAGGGATAGAGGAGCGAGGTTTTGCCTCCGTTGGAGTAAGAATGCGGAATGGAGGTGGCCTCCATGGCGGTGGGTGTTGAAACCCAGGAAATGAGGGAATCAGGGCCTTGGCAGAGACAAGGCGCGACTTCCAGGTTGTGGATAAGAGCCGCCGTGGTTCGGGCCCAGTCGCGTTGGGGGGGCGGCTCAGGTGGTCGTCGTAGTAGTCGTAGGAGCAGGGCAGAGACTGGCAGTTCTGGTCGGCGCTGCACTAACTGGTGAGTGATAAGCGTCACTCGTAGTGCTATTCGGTGCGCCAGCGACGGCAAACCACTCTCCATCCGTAAGTTAGTGATCCGGGTCCAACGTGGAGCACCCAGCATGATTCGTAGAGCATCATTCTGGATGACTTCCAGTGATCTGGAGATTGGCGGTGTGAGGCCAGACAAGCAGATTGCTCCGTAGTCCACAAGAGAGCGGATCGCGTGGATGTAAAAAGTGCGGAGGACTGCATATGATGCCCCCAGACTCCATCGTGAAAGGTATCGGAGGGCAGCCATGCGAGTTAAGGCACGCTCCCTCAGATATCGGACGTGGCTGCCAAAGGTGAGGCCCCGTCAAACCAGACCCCCAGATACTGGTGCGAAGTGACCACGGTGAGCTGGTGGCCTCCGAGCAGCACCGGGAAGTCAGGAGGACGGAGGCCAAAGGGCAGACATTTAGTCTTCGTGAGATTTATTTTGAGCCCTAGCTCATTGCATTTTTCATGCAGGCAGGAGAGGGCAGAATAAGCCTGCGAAAAACAGTCCCTGCGTGTAAAAATGAGGGCTAGGTCGTCTGCATAGCACAGTAGTGTTATGCCAGGCCCATAGTCAATGGTTAAAAGCCCCTCCATCAAGATCTTAAACAAGAGCGGGCTTAAGACACTTCCCTGAGGGGTGCCATTGTCATGATGAGAAAAAGGGGAGAGATGCCCCTGAAATCTAACCCCCGCTGATCGAGCAGTGAAAAAGTCCTTGATCCAGGATAGTAACCTGCCTCCCACCCCTGGCTGCAAGAGCAGCCAAGATAACAGTTGGGTTCGCTAGTTCAAACGCCCTCTCAAGGTCGAGGAAGACGGCCATTCCCTTTCCTCCCCTCAGCTCCCCAAGGAATGATGCGAGGCAGTGGGTGGTACTCCTGCCAGGGTGAAAAGCATAAATCCTTGGGTGCAGTGGTCCCAGCCGCCAAGCAAGGCGGGCCCGCACAACCCTCTCAGCCGTCTTGGCAACACAGCTGAGGAGGGAGATGGGGCGCATGGCGGAGGGATCACGAGGTTTCTGAATCGGGTGGATAACAGCCGTCTTCCACGACCTCGGAAGACGCCCCTCAGACCACGATAGATTGAGCAGGTCAAGTAGACGTGCTCTACCATAATCTCCGGCATTTGCTAAGACAGAGTATGTGAGGCCGTCAAGCCCGGCGCAGTGTCCTCTCTGCGCTGCAGCGCTTTATGAAGCTCCCCACTGGTTATCAGACAGTCAGCAGGGTCAGGCCTATCACATGCTGCCTGAATTGCTGCAGTGCGAGAGGCGGACAGCTGTTCCTGTAGGGCTCTGACAGACTGCGGGAGATTAGACGAGGCAGAGCGGTCGGCGAAGTGCTTAGCAAGACGGCTGGCCTCAGCGGCAGGGTCAGGATGAGATGGAGGACGGGGGGACGTGGATCGGAGATGGACTTGATTCTTCTCCACATCTCACGGAGAGTGGAGTGAGAATCCAACGTCCGACACCATCCGATCCACGTCTCCTCCTTAAGGCGACGTTTCTCTGAAGCCACATGGCGTGTCACTGCGACCAAGTACCGACGGTGCGGAGATGTACGGCACCGCCGGTACTGCCTGCGAGCCGCATTGAGTCTCCTGTTCAATTCCTTGACCCTGTCGCAGTAGATCCAGCCGTCTCGGTAGCACCTCGCCGAGCGTCGCTGCACGGGGATGGCAAGAGAGGCAGCTTGTGCAAAAATGCGTGCTACCTGATCCGCCTGACTATCGAGATCCGAGGCATGAGGGGATGTCTCGAAGGCCGTTGTGAGAGCACGAGCGAAGGCAACCCAGTTCGCCCTGCGTAGGTCCCACCGTGGTGGTGGAGGTGGGGGTGGCAGAAGGGGAGCGAGAGGCAGGTCAACCCTGAGAGCGAAGTGGTCACTCGCAAGGTGTGGGTGGAGTGACCATGACGCCAGGCCTGACAGAGGGGTTGAGATAAAGGAGAGGTCGAGGCGACCTCCTCCAATATGGGTGGGCTCTGTCGTGTCGTTTAGGAGGGAGACACCACCCATCTCCTCCAGAAGTAAAGAAATGTGCCGTCCTGCCTCATTGGACTGAAGAGGCGATGACAGAAGGGCGTGGTGGGCATTGAAGTCGCCCCCAATGTACACGGCCCCCCTGGCAGCTTGGGAGAAAAGTTCCCCCAACTCCAGGGTGCTCCTCTGGCTTCGGTATACATTGTATACCGTCAGGGGCGACGTCGCCAGATGGAGAACCACGCCCTGAACCTCCACATCAGGTCCACAGAAAGGAGGGGACTCACAATCCGTGCACGCGATGTGGTCCTGGACCAGAACGGCACATCCCCGTGTAACGCCACGAATATACGGGAGGAGATGGGTGGTGTATCCCGAGAGATGGAAAGTGGAATTGCCTGGGAGCAGGGTCTCCTGCAGGAGAATGACATGAGGGCGGTCCCGTGCGGCCGCCTCCTGCAAAAGGGGGAGCTTGCTCCGTGCTCCCAAGCAATTCCACTGGAGGAGCCTGAGAGAGCGGTCTACCGGCCGTCCGGCGACAGTTGCGGACGGTCGTTCTCCTGCAGCAGTGGCGAGGCCCTGTCCATCACTTTGGACCCTGATGGTGGTAGGGTTTGCCCTAAACGATGACGCTGACGAGGCAGCTGTGCGGTGGAAGACTGAGCATTGGGAGGTCGTGGCTTTACCCTCTTGGACGGGCGAGCTGTCCTGTGCAGTGTGGGACGGGGTCGCCCTGCCGAACGAGCTGGGCGGCGAGGGGACAGAGGAGCACCTAGGCTCGCCATCTTCCTGTCGATCGCCTGGTCTACTAGGCGATTGGCAGCCTCGGCAAGGGGCTCTGTTGGGAGAGGGATGTCGAGGGTTAAGGCAACTGTTTTGGCGAGGGTCAGCGCCAGCTCCGTGGCAAAGGTCCTGAGCTCCTCCGTTGTGAATGAGATCACTGGAGGAGCGGGAGCGGTTGGTGGACTGGGTGTGGAGCCAGGCACTGGTGGTGGAACAGGCAGTGGCTGGCTGGTCTCTACAGGTGGAAGTGCTGGTGAGACAGGCGGCTGCTGGCGGTGGACCTCGGCTGTGGTCTGGACCACAGTCAGGGCTGAGGGCAATGGAGGGAACTCCTTGTCGCTGAGAGGTGGTGGGCGCTGGATGAGAGGGCGGCGCTGTTGGCCCCAGATGAAAGTGCCGGGGGGAGCTGGAGTAGCGCTGGCGGCCTGGTTCTCCTGCACAAACGCTACCTGCCTCTCTCGACCCTGGTTCACTCGGTGAACCCTCGCGGGGCAGCTGGGGTGCCAGGCGTGGTGTCGCCCGGAGCAGTTGGGGCACTTGGCCGCAACTGGTTCCTTCGCCTTGTACCGCTGGAGGCACTCGGCCGTGTCGTGGCCGCCACTGCACATGCCGCAGATGACGGGGCGGTTGCAGTTGGCACGGTGGTGCCCGTAGCGTTGGCAGCGGTAGCAACGGAGAGGCTCTGGGGTGAAGGGGCGAAGGTGATATGTTCCCCAGTTCCCCAGGTCTATGGCAGGGATCAGAGGACCCCGCAGGGTGACAATGACCTGTCGAGTCTCCTCTCGGGTCCGCGTGTTTTGGCATCGGGTTGCCTCCTCGACTTGAGGGTGGTGAAGGAGAATCTCTATGGGCATTCGCAAGGGGTAGCCCATGACCACTGCCTTCGTAGACTGTTGACCAGGCATCAGCTCTACTAGCTTTACAGGGCAGGCCTCGTCCTGCAGGGCTGTTCTTAAGAGGTCGTAGGCTCCCTCGTCCTGTGGCACCAACACTGAGCTTCCATCCCGACCCATGAGATTGGAGCAGCGTAGCCCTGGCAGGTGACGCTCTAGTGCAGCCACGGCGTCGTAGCTCGTCGCATGCCCGTCCTGGACCGGCACACGGAAAGCTGGAAATGCAGAGCGGGGAGGCGGACGCACAGCTACCGACACGGAGGGACGAGCAGCAGAGGGATCCCTGAGGGGAGGCCCAGTGCGCACTGCCGGAGAAGGGCCGTTTCCCTGGCGAGCACGCCTCGATCCCTTGCGCATCACGGGGGTGAAACCCTCATCTTCCTGCAGAGCGGGATCAGCAGAGGGGGGGAGCTGAGTCGCAGCAGGAGCCTCCGAAGTGCCCCTGGTGGAAGAGAGAGATGGTGGAGCAAGTGTAACCTCCTCCATAGCCTCATGTCGGCGGGCCGCCTTGGCAGAGCGGGTAGAGTCACCACGCAAGCGAGGTGCCGCTCTCGTGGATGTTAGGGTAGAGGGGTTAGCACACGCGGCCTCGTGAGCGGACGAGTGGGAGCTCGAGTCTGAGCAGTGACGCTCCCTCTTCGTGCCTGTGGTAGGGCACGGGATGGAGGGCCTCAACTGAGGAAGCGGGAGGCGGGAATGCCCCGGGGGCCTAGGGATGCTGGATCCCTTCATGCTCACCGGAGCAGGCCAAAAAAAAAAAAAAAAAAACTCAGTCAAAAACACACACACACACACACACAGACACCTCACACACACAACCACTCAAAAATCACAAGCAAACAAAATACAGAAAAAGAGGCCAGGTCCCTACAGTGACGGGCAACCTATGCTCCCCGCCCTTGGGAGGCCCCGCCACTGCCCCTTTCGGGTCTTCCCTAGTCTAACAGAGCCGCCCTCACCGCCTCCTATAACCAGGCCCTAAAGGCCCCCCTTCATGGAAGTGCCCTAACGGCACCCCTTCAGGGTTCGGCGTCGTACTACGGTGAGGTACACTAACGGCAGGCCAAAAAAAAAAAAAAAAAAAAAAAAAAAAAAAAAAAAACACCCACACACTCAGTCACCAACACACACACACTCCCACTCACACCCAGGCAATCTGAGACTAAGTCTCGGAAAAAACCTGGAAAACGGCCAAAATTCTTCCTCAGTGCCAGAGACTAAGTCAGAACTGGCAAAAACGAGGCAAAACAGGCGAAATTCTGCACGAGTGAACGAGACAGTGTTCAAGGCTCGAGAGAAAACGGCCAGACCTCCTCACCCGACAGAGTCTGAGCTAGGAGTCGATCAGCAGCCTTGTTGTGTTGTTGTGGAATATTCGCCTCACACAAAAGTGAGGACACGGGCAAACAAAGAGCCCGTCGCGGAAAAAGCGAAAACAAGCTCTCCAAAGAGAGCAAAGCAGTGACGGCTACATGTCGGAGCAGCAAGGCAGGACAGGATCAGGCGTGGCTCAGCATTTAGGAGAGCAGTCTGGTGGCGATGTAATTGATAAGAGCAGCACGTGGTGGATCGATCTCGATGCCCTCACGGATGACGGCTTCCTCAGATGGAGAGAGGGAGTTGGAGATGTATGCCTCACGGATCTTCTGATACAGTCTCTGATATACGAGAGGTAGGGTATCAGCTTCGTTGATCGGATCCGTGAGGCACTCGAGTAGCTCTTCTAGGTCCGCATCCGTGCGAGCATCGAGATCACGAGGGTCTGAGAGTGGTGGAAGGAGGGCCTCGATCCGGCGAGCAACGGTGGAGGGGTCGCTCTTGATCTTTCCCCCTTTCTTCTTTTGCTTTTTCCTCTTCTCCTTGGGTGGAGGGGGAGAAGAAGATAGAGCGATGGCGGCAGGCGGTGGTGAAGGAAGAGGCTCCTCCACTTCGTCAGGAGCAGATGGAGAGGGCAAGGAGGAGGGTTCCACGACGTCCAGGTGTTCTGAAGGGACGGGGGACGAAACACGCTCCTCCTCAGCTCCTGACGAAGGGAGGTGGACCTCCACAACAGTCTCCCCATGCTCACAGTCCATGGCCTGTAACGGTTCCGGGTCGGCGATCGAATTTTCCAAAGTGGTGGCGCCAGTCGTCCGGTTGAGAGGGGCAGACAGACGCAGCCGTTTTCGCGGTGTCGGGCGAGGTGGTGGTGGCTGCTGTCGCCGGGCCTGACGCTCCTGACGAGGGGGGAGACGAGGATCGCGGGTGAAGCTTCGGGGAATAGCAAGGCGTGGAAGGCCGTTCTCCTCAAAGATCTGAGGAAGGAGAACAGCCAGAACCGCCTTGCTACCCCCACTGAAAGCCTCAGCCGTCGCGATACACATCGCAACAAGTGTGTTTGTGTTGCTAGCACTGCCAAGGCCCTTTGGCCGGCGTCTCTGGGCAGGGTGACGCCGCCGTGCATGGGCAGAGCCCTGCACAGCAACACCACCCGGCCCAGTGACGTCCTTAGCCTCGGGACCCTTGGAAGCCTGGACAACACAAAACTCCACCGTCTCTCCCTCGGCAAGTGAGCGCTGGAAATGCCGTGGATTTGGTGCAACGATCCCAGATGCGTGCACGAAAACATCAGCGCCAGTGTCCCGGCGTTTGATGAAACCGTAGCACGATCTCACGTTGAACCAATTCACGGTTCCCTGGATGGTGGTGGCTCCTGACGGCACAGAACTGCTGTTTGGTGCCCCCCTCAACGGGTCGCAGGCACGAGAGTCGCTGGAGATCTCGGGCATAGTGGCGACTGGCCAGGCCAAGCTATGCGAGAGGAGTGAATCAGCAGCCGCGAATCGTTTGTTTGTTTGTTTGTTGAATATTCGCCTCACACAAAAGTGAGGACACGGGCAAACAAAGAGCCCGTCGCGGAAAAAGCGAAAACAAGCTCTCCAAAGAGAGCAAAGCAGTGACGGCTACATGTCGGAGCAGCAAGGCAGGAGAGGATCAGGCGTGGCTCAGCAGTTAGGAGAGCAGTCTGGTGGCGATGTAATTGATGAGAGCGGCGCGTGGTGGATCGATCTCGATGCCCTCACGGATGACGGCTTCCTCAGATGGAGAGAGGGAGTTGGAGATGTATGCCTCACGGATCTTCTGATACAGTCTCTGATATACGAGAGGTAGGGTATCAGATTCGTTGATCGGATCCGTGAGGCACTCAAGTAGCTCTTCTAAGTCCGCATCCGTGCGAGCATCGAGATCACGAGTCTCTGAGAGTGGTGGAAGGAGGGCCTCGATCCGGCGAGCAACGGTGGTGGGGTCGCTCGTGATCTTTCCCCCTTTCTTCTTTTGCTTTTTCTTCTTCTCCTTAGGTGGAGGGGGAGAAGAAGAGAGAGCGATGGCGGCAGGCGGTGGTGAAGGAAGAGGCTCCTCCACTTCGTCAGGAGCAGATGGAGAGGGCAAGGAGGAGGGTTCCACGACGTCCAGATGTTCTGAAGAGACGGGGGACGAAACACGCTCCTCCTCAGCTCCTGACGAAGGGAGGTGGACCTCCACGACAGTCTCCCCATGCTCACAATCCATGGCCTGTAACGGTTCCGGGTCGGTGATCGAAGGGTCCGAGGTGGTGGCGCCAGTCGTCCGGTTGAGAGGGGCAGACAGACGCAGCCGTTTTCGCGGTGTCGGGCGAGGTGGTGGTGGCTGCTGTCGCCGGGCCTGACGCTCCTGACGAGGGGGGAGACGAGGATCGCGGGTGAAGCTTCGGGGAATAGCAAGGCGTGGAAGGCCGTTCTCCTCAAAGATCTGAGGAAGGAGAACAGCCAGAACCGCCTTGCTACCCCCACTGAACGCCTCAGCCGTCGCGATACACATCGCAACAAGTGTGTTTGTGTTGCTAGCACTTCCAAGGCCCTTTGGCCGGCGTCTCTGGGCAGGGTGACGCCGCCGTGCATGGGCAGAGCCCTGCACAGCAACACCACCCGGCCCAGTGACGTCCTTAGCCTCAGGACCCTTGGAAGCCTGGACAACACAAAACTCCACCGTCTCTCCCTCGGCAAGTGAGCGCTGGAAATGCCGTGGATTTGGTGCAACGATCCCAGATGCGTGCACGAAAACATCAGCGCCAGTGTCCCGGCGTTTGATGAAACCGTAGCACGATCTCACGTTGAACCAATTCACGGTTCCCTGGATGGTGGTGGCTCCTGACGGCACAGAACTAGTGGTTGGTGCCCCCCTCAACGGGTCGCAGGCACGAGCAGGGGCGCTGGAACACTCGGGCATAATGGCGACTGGCCAGGCCAAGCTATGCGAGAGGAGTGGCCGCGAATCAAACACACCTTACTCGGCCCATACATCTCAGCTCCACAGGTCAATCAAAAAAATTATAGCGCACATGATTCACGCATACATATATACATACGTGCTCACATATACAGTATACATAAGTACATAGTTATGCAGTCATGGATGTATTTGGATACATTCATACGTAACATACCAACATACATACTAACATGCGTACATACATGCATACATAGTTAGACATACATACATACATACTGTGCATATGTGCATTTATCCATACATATAATTTACACATAGTTTTACTATTGCACACACACACACACACACACACACACACACACACACACACACACACACACACACACACATCAACACTGGATCTGGTGCTGAGGCTCCTAATGTAAGAGATTAATCTCTCTCTCTCTCTCTCTCTCTCTCTCTCTCTCTCTCTCTCTTTTAATTTGTCCACAAAAATATACCGCATTGGTTAACAGTCAATGCTATATTGCCTACTCGTTTTCCTGTTACGTTTCCTATTTTTATCCTCTTAATGATAAAATCTCGTCATGTGGAGAGGATGGATAATGAGAGACTGACTAGGAGAGTATATGAGTCAGGTGGAAGAAGGGAAGAGGATTGGGATATCAGGGTTGAGATCGAGGGATGGAGTGGAGAGGTATATGAGAGAGGGAAGTGTGAGTTGGAGGAAGAGCAGCCATGTGGAGAGGGCAATGAGTGACTGAGTAGGAGAGTGTAAATGAAGAGGAGGTAGAGGAGAAAGGGGAGACCAAGGATGAGATGGAAGGATGGAGTGGAGAGAAATACGAGCGAGTGAGGTGTGCGCTGGAGGGAGGGCAGCCAAATACCAGAAGACAAGGCGACATGGAGGCGAAATGTATTTTGTCACCCTTTACGGGATTAAGGCATCTGGCAGTAAGTAGATAGATTCACGGTGAGATATAGAGCATTTTCGTAGGCGATTTATTTGTCCTTTTTTTTACACTTTACTGACTTCGTGTGTGTTACACACGGGCATCTGGTAGCGCTCATGACTGGAATGTCACTCAGCCATATTGCAGAACTTCTGCTTATCAGAATTCTTTCATTCCCCGAACTGCATCTCTTTGGAACTCGCTTCCCCAGAGTTGTTTCCCTCCAAACTTCAACCTACAGCTGTTCAAGTCTAACTGTTACAGATATTTTTTGAACAGAGGACACCAGTAATCTGGTGTATGGATTATTTTTTTTTTTATTCATTTGTTTTTCCTTCCTCTGCCCTGTTAATAAAAAAAAAAAAAAAAAAAAAAAAATCTTCCAATATCGCCATACTCTCATTAAGTAACTTACAAAAGAATATTAACCAGCCATCTCCAAAAATAAATCGCTAAGGAAGGGGTGTAGTTGTAGTAGTAGTTGTTCCCTAGGCAGTCTGGCCGAACAGCCCCGAGTCCCTTAGGAAGGCCGTGGCCGAGACTGGGCTTTCCCACAGAGCTCTCAAAGAGTGTATGTTGTGTTGTTGGCGTAGGTGATTGTGTGCAATGCAGTCTTCCATAATGTGCTTAATAGTATGGGGTGCTGTGTTGCATCCTGGACAGGCATCTGAGACGGAGTCATCCAGCCTCTTCTGGTAGCTTAAGAGGGCTGAATGGTGCCCACATCTCAGCCTGGCCAGGTGGACCCTGTCCTCACGAGGAAGATAGGATTCAGAAGGGTGGATGTCAGGAGGGCGTGCATGCAGCTGTGTGTTGTCTTTAAGTGACTGAATGGAGCGGCGAGTGATCTGAGTGTGGATATGATTCTGGAAGCTGGTCTGAGGTGGGCGAGGGGGGAGAGATGACAGTATTTGTGTATGGTATCGTGTGCTGGGTGTTGTTTTGATGTTCCTTGGTGTGGGTGGATGTGCTGCCATGTACTGTAGTGGATGTTGTGGGTTTGTGGAGGCTGCAGCAAGAAACTGGGTGCCTCTCATGTCTAGGTGATCCTTGACTTTGAGGACTTTGGTTTCTTGATGTAGGTGGTCTGTGGGTGTAGTAGCTGTGCAGCCTGTGATTATTTTTAGGGCCTTGTTCTGTATGGTCTGTAGAGTGTTGTAGTGTGTTTTGATGAGGTTAGAAGACCAGGCAGGTCTTGCATAATTCATCATTGAACGTATGTATTGTTTGTATACTGTGGTGGTGGTTTCTTTGTTGTGTCCGAATGTTGTATGGGCAAGTGACCTCAAAGCACCTCTTCATAATCCTCATTCACCTCTTACTTATTCTACTTCACCTCATCCTCCTCGTGCTCCTTCTCAACGACTGCATTAGAACAGAGAGAGAGAGAGAGAGAGAGAGAGATTATCCTGTCTTTACTCACGATTGCATACGACACATGTAATCGTGAGTAAAGGCAGGGTAATCTCTCTCTCTCTCTCTCTCTCTCTCTCTCTCGTTTATCTCCTTAACACTCGCTCTCACTCTTCTTCTTCCGTATCGCTTCCACCGTCTCTCTTTCCCTCCCTGTCGGTCCCTTTACACACTCGCTCTATTTTCTCCGAGTCAGTCTCTCTCTCTCTCTCATCACACACACACACACACACACACACACACACACACACACACACACGTGTCAAATATAAATCACACAACAATTCCGATTTTCTACCTGCCACTCGTGATGTTCATGTTGAAGGGTCAGTCGTGGGAGGTATTGTTATTGTTTAGTTCGTCGCTGCCATAGTCGCCTCGGTGGGCACGCTAATGACCTGATTTGTTTATTTTTTTGCCCGACACATTTCTTTCCCAGTTTTTTATTCATATTTGGATGGACAGACTTACGAAGTATTTCTTAGCCAGACTTTGTGTTTGTGGAAGATTTTTGTGGCGAATTTTGGATGGTTCTGAAATTCAAAGGAAGATAATTATTTACAACGTACGTAGTAGTAGTAGTTATAGTAGTAAAGTAGTTGTAGTTGTTGTTGTAGGAGTAATAGCAGTAGTTATTGTTCTTTGTGTTGCTGTTGCTGTTTTTTGTAAAACATGTGGTATAGTGATATTATTATTATTATTATTATTATAACGGCATTTTATTTTTATTATTATTGTATTGTTATTGTTGTTGCTTCTGTTTTTGTTGGTGGTGGTGGTGGTGCCAGTGGTGATGTTATTTTTGTTTTTCGTTGTTGATATTATTATTATTGTCATCATCATCATCATCATCATCATCTATCCATCCATTATGCAATCCTATGTCGCCCCATAGAGGAGCGTAGGAACCCGGGGCATTTAAGTTGAGAGTGACCAGCCTCACTCATCCCTGGGTGGCATTACATGAGCAATAAACCCCAACCATCTCTTGGATATAAACCTACACAGGCTCAATCCGATTCCCGATGTCACTAACCAAGGAAAAACTGCCACTCTTCACCAGATTATTTAATTTTCGACATCAAAGTTGGTCTACTAAACTCCGTTCATTTTATGTGCCCTCTGTGTCACTAAAAGGAAGGGAGAAATTATAACAACATTATTTTAGTCACTGCTACAAGGAAGAGAGGCTGTAATATAGTCAAGGAAAATAAAGAAATGGTGGGCTGAGTCTACCATCTCGGTTTGGGGACAGTTATTATTCTTTCCTTCTTTAAATATCGATAAGCTATATTTTACATCCATTTCATGTATGTGTCAATCAAAACAATATAAACGTGTTATGAGAAACGTAACGATTCTTCATTAAGAAATATTAGCACGACACGGCTGAAGATCGTACGTTACGATTATAAGCAATAACAAACTCACGTGTGTCTACTGCCCCGCTGGACCTGCTGTACAATGATCCTGGAAAATCGTTGCAGAGAAAAATAGACATTGCCTAGACTGAAGTACTTCTTGAAGTCCAGAGGAATACCCTGTTCAGGGTACACTACTGGTGTGTTGTTTCGACTTTTGTACGGTATTTTGGAGCCCTCGGCATCGTCGGATTTCGGCCGGCGGTCTCGCCTCTGCACGATTTCGGCTTTAAACATTGTACAATTATCATATGAAAAACTTTGTACATATTCTTCAGCATTTTGGAGATGAAGCATTGTGCTTTTAGAATGCTAAATTAAATGGGTTTCAAACAAAATGTGCAGCTAGAGACTTGTAAATATGTGATGAATGCTGTCTCACCCGGTGTGCTTTCACGGCGGCTATAGTAACGTTTTCCTGCATTTACCGCATTAAATCATATCTAGGAAATTAGTATAACAACTAAAGAATAATGTCATGAAGAACTTACGTACTTATATCATTAAATATCACGGGAGAGATTTTAAAGATATGCGATTTCTGTGGTCTCTGCATGAGTAGCCCGACTTCCATATTGAACTAGCTGGCGATCAATGGCAACCCTTGAGTTAGTGACGGTGGGAATTGGAGCACCTTAATTACCCACTAAACCACCAGGCGCCCTAATTTGGTTATATGGTTACCACCCAGCGTAGTAAATGGTTTCCTGGTGTACAGGAAACCATTTGGCTCGTCACTCAGTGTAGTCACCCACAGGCAGAAGGAAAAGGAAAGAATGAAGGAAAGACAGAAGAGAGAGTGAAAAGTCACCCGTAGGCAAAAAAAATAGGAAAAACAGAAGAGGAAGGATGGAAGAGAGGAAAAGGCAGACACGCAGAGCAACACTACATCGAGTGAGTGGATGGTGAGCGCCCCCACCTACCACAAATTATTATTATTATTATTATTATTATTACAACTGTAATTCATATTTGGTGTTGGTGTTGTGCTTGTTTGTGTTGGTATTGTTGTTGCATAACGGTTGGTATTGTTGTTGCTTTGGTTATGCTTTGTCCTTATTTATGGCTACAATTTTGCACACTGCTGCTGTTAACACACACACACACACACACACACACACACACGCAGGTGTTTAACTACTGCCATTGCAACGCCACCACCTGTCGTGCAACTTAATGCAATTGTTCTCTGGAAAGCTGTGACCCACCAGATAGTGTTGCATATAAGGGTTTCTCTCCTCTCTCTCTCTCTCTCTCTCTCTCAGACTAATAGCATAAGAGATTATTGAGGTCTTAAAGGCTTGCAAAACCCATGCAGTTGTTATGGTAATGAGAGAGAGAGAGAGAGAGAGAGAGAGAGAGAGAGAGAGAGACAGAGACAGAGAATTAGAAGCTTAATTTGATGGGTGGGTTTAATAGGAGGGGGTGTTGGGGGGAAGGGGGTCCGATAGTTGGCAATTACTGGAGAAGGAGGGGAGGAGAAGAAGGGAATGGGGAGGGAAGGAAGGGAGGGGAAGGAGGTGAGATGTAGAAGACAACGTAGGAAGGTGAAAGAGAGAATAAAGACAGGCTGTGAAGACGAGGGGAGAGGGAGAGGATAGGAAGGGATGAGGTGGAGGAGTGGAGAGGGGGCAGGGGATAGGAGGAGAGAGAGAGAGGAGGAGAAGAGGAGGGGTAGAGGGGAGAAAATTATAAGTAGCAAAGGGAGGGGAGAGATGAGAAGGGGAGAGAAGAACAAAGAGGAAAAAGATGGAGGGGAGAGAGGAAGATGAGACGAGGGGAAGATAAAGGCGAGAGAGGAGGATAAGGGGTAGAGAGAGGATGAGGAAGGAGGGAGAGATTGGATATTGGGGCGGATGAGGGGCCGATAGTTGGCAGTTGTTGGGGAAGGGAGGAGAAGGGGAGAAAAAAGACGGAAGACAGAAAGGAAAGGGAAGGGAGGAGAAAATGAGTGCGAGATAAAGAATGATAATAATAGGCGAATGTATAAAGGAAATGAATACAAATATATATATATATATATATATATATATATATATATACATACTGTATATATATATATATATTATATATGCTGTAATATATATATATATATATATATATATATATATATATATATATATATATATATATATATACGTGTGTGTGTGTGGGGGGGGGAGAGAGGGAGAGAGAAAGAGAGAGTGGGGGGGAGGTTGTAGGTGGGAGCTTTTGGAAAAAAGCAGTAGATTCAATAATTTGGTTATTAGAAAATTATAGAGGTGAGAGAGAGAGAGAGAGAGAGAGAGAGAGAGAGAGGGTGGGGTAAGGGATAGAGGAGAGGAGGTTTGGGGAAAGAAGGGAAGGATAATTAGAGGATTAGAAACAGATATATAGGTAGATTATATAATGTGATGTATTGCTTCTCCTAACATCACCTGTCGTCTTTGCTCCCTTCTCCCCTTCTTTTTCTTTTACTTCTCCCCTCCCCTTCCCTCCCTTTTCCTTTCCTCCCTTCCCCTCTCTTTTTGTCACATTCTATCCCTTCTTTCCCTTTTTCCTCCCTCTCGCCTCCCCTCCGCAACTTTCCCCTTTCTTCCCCTCCCCTCCACAACTTTCCCCTTTCCTCCCCTCCCCTCCCCTCCCCTCCCCTCTCTTCGTCTCACATTCTCTCCATTCTTCCTCCTCTTCCCTCCCCTCCGTTCCTTTCCCTTCTCTTCCTCTTCTCTTTTTTCCTTCCCGTTTTCTTCCCTGCCCCTCCCTTGCAACACCACCCACCCCTTTATCCTTTGGTTACTTGAAGCAGAATTCTCTCTCTCTCTCTCTCTCTCTCTCTCTTCAGGTTAACTTATTTTTTTTTGGCAGCATATACTTATATTTCTTAATAACGAGAGAGAGAGAGAGAGAGAGAGAGAGAGAGAGAGAGAGTCATTGTAAAGATAGGATTAATATTAGGATCAGATTCACAAACAGTCAATTCCCTCCCGTAGTTCAGGCTTTTGTTTGTAGGAAAATCAAGAGGCTTAGCAAGATCCTGCAATTTTTCCTAGTTCTACTTAGGGAAAAATAGAAAAAAATAAAACAATAGATCGGGATAATTTCGTCTGCACAAGAACAGCAATGGAAAGTTTCAGCATAGGCGACCTGTCGAGTGTTTCACGTGTATAGTCTTTTTACCTTAACTTGGCCCAGATTTCCGTCCTCTTGTAGCTTGTTTCACGTAGCT